>NC_141016.1:7272552-7759521 GCF_052327205.1 Somniosus microcephalus
AGCCGGGCAGCGACGCGACCAGAAAGCTGGCCGCGTTGGCTGTACAGACGGGGAGGGAAGACGGAGGAATAAGGGCGGTGAGATCGATCGCGACCGGAGATAAGGGCCGGGCCGCATTCGGGCCGAAAGGCGCAGCGCGGGGACATCGATCGCGGCTGGTGATAAGGGCCGGGCCGCATTCGGGCTAAAAAGGCGCAGTGTCTGGGGCAACTGAAGGCGCGAGAGCCGCGGTGAAGCGGAGACAGCGTCGGGGGACGGGTGAAGACCGCCAAGCGCGGGAAAACCGCCATTTTGTAGGCGGAGGACGAAGACAAGAGCGGGAAGCCGCCATCTTGGATAAAAATTAAAATAAATTAAATTGCTACGATGCCTAAACATGGGAACATTAATACCTTTGATAGCGACATCGAAGATTGGGCCATGTATGTAGAACGCATACAAAATTATTGTAAAGCAAATAAAATCCCAGATGAAGAGAAAGCACTAACATTATTAAACTTAATGGGTGCGAAGACATACGGGCAATTGAAACACCTTTTATCATCAGATGAACCGGCGGATAAGACGTTCGAGGAGATTGTTACTGTCCTGAAAAATCATCTAAACCCCACGCCGCTGATGCTAGCGGAACGATTTAAATTTTACAGCAGAAGGCAGCTGAAGGATGAAAGCAATGCTGAATATTTAATGGAATTGCGTAAGCTAGCAAAGTACTGTCAGTTTGGAACGAGACTGACAGAGGCGCTACGAGATAAATTTGTGTGTGGTTTATTAAAAGAAGATACACAAAAGCGACTGCTCGAGGAGAATGAGCTGACGCTTGAGAAAGCGGTCACTATGGCAGCAGCACACGAAGCCGCAGCGAGAGGCACGGCAGTAATGCAGCTACGGTCACCGGAACTCAGTACAAATAAATTGGGTTTGAGTACTGTAAAATGTTATCATTGTGGAAAGACAACGCACGATCAGAACCAGTGTTGGTTTAAAAACCAAGAATGCAGAACGTGTGGCAGGCTTGGCCACATAGCTAAAGTATGCCGGTCAGGAAAGAAGACCAGCAACAAAAAGTCACCGCAAGGAAAATACATAAAGGTACACAAGGTGACAAAGAACAGTTCGACCGAACAGAAGTCAGATTCAGATGCTAGCAGTAATGAACTGGGTAGCTTAAGAGTACACAACGTTGGTAAGGATGCAGATCTCCAGACAATTTGGGTCACCCTTCAGATAGCAGGAGTCCAAGTAAAGATGGAATTGGACACTGGATCGGCATTGACGGTCATGAATAAGAAAGATTACAAAAGGTTATTCCAACATATTCCCCTACGGGATACGGAGATTATATTGAAAACATACACAGGGCAAAGAGTGTACCCCATCGGAAAGATAGAGGTAAAAGTGGTCCACAAGGGCGAAGAAAGCCAAGTAATGGACTTATATGTGCTACCTGAAGGAGGTCCACCACTACTGGGACGGGAGTGGATTAGGAAAATGAATATGGACTGGCACTCCTTGAAGGCACTAACGGTAGGTTCCGGGGAAACAGATGACAAACCTAAACGATTGTCCAAAATATTGGATGATGCTAAAGAGGTGTTCCAGCAGGGACTGGGAACACTGAGAGGAATTACGGCAAACATCAAGATTGATGAACATGCACACCCAAAATTTTTTAAAGCCAGACCAGTACCCTATGCAATACGACCTACTGTAGAAGCGGAACTGGAAGCGCTAGAACGTTCAGGTGTACTGTCTAAGGTAGATTGGAGTGAGTGGGCTACGCCCATTGTTCCCATTATGAAACGTCCTTCGAGCAACAAGCCAGGAGAACCAGGGAAGGTTCGCATCTGTGGAGATTTCAAAATCACCGTTAATCCGGTGCTTCACACGGTGCAGTATCCGCTTCCGCGGATTGAGGATATTTTTGCTTCGTTGTCTGGCGGGAAACACTTCACCAAGATAGACCTGGCGCAGGCGTACTTGCAGATGGAGGTTGAAGAAGAGTCACGCCAATACCTCACGATCAACACGCATCGAGGTTTGTACCGGTACAATAGGCTGGTTTTTGGAGTGGCATCGGCTCCAGCAATTTGGCAGAGGGCCATGGAGCAGGTATTACAGGGAATTCCAGGCACACAATGTTACCTGGACGATATTCTGATTACAGGTGATGGTGATGAAGAACACCTCGCAAACTTGGAACTGGTGCTCAACAGACTGAAAGAGTATGGACTTAGAGTAAATCGGCAGAAATGTGAGTTCTTCCAGAAGCGGATCTCGTACTGTGGTCATGTCATTGACCGGGAGGGGCTTCATAAGTCTCCTGACAAGATAGAGGCAGTTGTAAAGGCTCCCGCTCCGGATAATGTCTCTCAGTTGAGGTCGTTTCTAGGATTGATTAACTATTACCATAAATTTCTACCAAATCTATCCACGGTACTGCACCCGCTAAACGCTCTTTTACAGAAGGGGGTACCATGGGAATGGAGCGAAAACTGTAAGAAGGCATTTCGCAAAAGCAAAGAATTGATCACCTCAGAGGAAGTGTTGGCTCACTTCAACCCGACACTGCCTATTCGGTTGGCTTGTGATGCTTCTCCATATGGTATTGGGGCAGTACTCTCACACAAGTTGCCAAATGGCACGGAAAGGCCAGTCGCGTTTGCATCCAGATCATTGACCTCCGCTGAGCGCAACTATGCGCAGATCGATAGGGAGGCTCTCAGCCTTGTATGGGGAGTGAAGAAGTTTAATCATTACCTGCAGGGCCAAAAATTCACACTTCTGACAGACCATCAGCCGTTGGTATCCATTTTTAACCCTAAGAAGGGTGTTTCAGTGATGACAGCACAGCGTCTCCAGAGATGGTCCCTTTTCCTAGGGGCACATCAATATCAAATAGAATTCAAAGGTACGAAGCAGCATGGCAATGCTGATGGGCTGTCGTGCCTGCCACTACCTGAAGAAGAAGAAACGACGAAAGTTGACCCTGTTGAGTTATTTCATTCGACCATCATCGAGTGTTTACCAGTCACCAATGCAAGTATTGAAAGAGAAACCAGGAACGACCCGACACTGTCCAGAGTCTACGAGGTGACAGTGAAAGGATGGCCAACACGTGGTGATCCTCTGTTACCGGCATTCTCGGCAAGGCGAGACCAGCTGTCCGTCTGCCATGGTACTTTGATGTACGGGACAAGAGTGATTATTCCTCCCAAGTTAAGGGAAAGAGTTCTAAAAGAACTGCATGAAGGTCATCTGGGGGGAGTTAAGATGAAAAGTCTTGCTAGGGCTTATGTATGGTGGCCGGGTATTGACCAACAGATAGAGGAGTTGACGAAAAGCTGCGCTGGGTGCCAAAAAGTGCAAAATGCACCTCCGATCGCACCACTACACCCATGGGAATGGCCTTCAGCCCCATGGCAACGCGTACATATTGACTTTGCTGGTCCATTCATGGACTCCATGTTCCTAATTGCGGTGGACGCACATTCCAAATGGCCAGAAGTGATCAAGATGAATACCACTACTTCAGAAAAGACAATTGCGGTGTTGAGAACAATATTCGCAAGGAACGGATTGCCAGAACAGATCTGTTCGGACAACGGACCACAGTTCGTGTCGGAAGAATTCCAAAAATTCTTAAAGAAGAATGGGGTGAAACATTATACCTCTGCCCCATATCATCTGGTGACAAACGGGTTGGCCGAGAGATTTGTCCAAACATTCAAAAAGGCAATAAAGGCCATGAACGATGATCAGATTCCGCTACAGCACAAGGTGGACAAGTTCCTAATGGCATATCGAAACGCCGCTCATGCAGTGACTAACCAAAGTCCTGCCATGATGTTTTATAACAGGAGGTTGCGGTCCAAGTTGGACTTGTTAAAACCAAATGTGCAGAGGGAAGTGGAAAACAAACAGTTCCGGCATATTAATAACAAGACCACTCGAAGTTTCGACGTAGGACAACCAGTGTTGGCAAAGGGCTATGGAAACGAAAAATGGCAGTCCGGAACAATTCGGGCCAGACAAGGACCTCTGATGTACACAGTAGATATTGGTAACAATGTGATAAGGCGTCATGCGGATCAACTGGTAGAATCGAGAACAAGGGTCGAACCCATGGTTGCGACAGAGACAACTGTGGAAGACGTTAATGAACCTGAAGCATCTACCTCGGCAGGGAATGTACCTGATGATAACACCCAATGCATGGGAGACCAACTAGAGGAGTCACCTCAGCAACAGGAATCAGAGACCACTGAAAGGCGTTATCCAAACCGAATCAGAAGGCCTCCTGAGAGACTGAACCTTTGAACTGTTTATACCTGAAGTTATATATGTTATTATGTTATGTTAAATGGGGATATGACTGTTAAGCTAAAAAGGGAGGATTGTGGTGTATGTAACCTGTTCCACCTTAAGAGAACTTAAGCCTGTTCCACCTTAAGAGATGTACTCCTTTCTCTGGCTGCTGTATACGTAATACCGGTGGTGACCACCGGTATATAAGCACTGTGTAGTAATATTGTATTTAGTATAGTCCTGACCTCCAACCAGTAAAGACCTGTTGAACTTTAATCTTGTAGTCTGTGTTAGTAATTACAACTAGAACACACAGACTTAACAGAAAGTGAGAGACACACACAGAAAGAGAGAGACAAACCATGCAGGTTGTTAACTGGTGAAGTGGCCTCGTCTCTCAGTCGAAGCTCTGACTGCTTGTTGTGTAACAGCTGCTCTGTTACTGCTGTGAGAATCCCAGTTCCACATTGGCAGGGAGTCTGGAATTTACTGAAATGCTCGGCCAGGGGTTTGGCACACAGTCAGGGCCAAACACTGAATGCAAAGAAAGAAACAAAGCAAAACCAAGAACATTCGGAGGATTTCAGGAAGGGTGCCATCCACTCCAAAGGGAAACCGCAACTTAGCCTTGCTCTTGAATGAGTTGGCTGGCCGAGGGGGGCGGGGTGGTCAGGGATTGGTGGGCGAGCAGTAGCTTGCTGTACCAGTACTGCACCGCGACCAATGCTGAAGGGGCAGGGGGCCACACCAGAGTCCCGTCTCAGTCTTGTGGGAATGATGTGGGAAACTTGGTGGGCGAGATGCAACAGGTTACCGAGAACTGATACACCTCTATTAGACATAAAACATCTGCACAAATTGCTATTCACTGTGTAAAGCGTGATGCATCATACAGAAGGCAAGTGTCTTTATCGCTAACACTTGGTTCATGTGATTTCCTGGTCTGGTTTCGATCGCCTGCGGGGGTGGGAGAGGAATTTTCCACAGTACTTTTCCCCTTATTGGCCTCGGGTTCTTCTGCCTCTCCCAGGAGATTACATGGGGAGGGAGCAGGAGCGGGAGCAAGTGTTCAGTCTTGATGTTCCGGCCATCAGGCTCGATGGACCCAGCATTCCCTGCCCATCAACCTATTGTGTGCACCGATATGGAACGGGAGTGCTCGGGTCTGTGTTAGTGCAAACGTTGGTTCAGTGAAAGGGGCCAGGGGCGGGGCGGGCGGGGGGGGAGGGGAGGGGCCGGGGGGGGGGAGGGAGGGGAGGGGCCGGGGAATGCCTCACCTTGGCCCATTCGAGCTCCAGCTAAAGCTTCCTTGGCTGTCCCATAGCCCAGCTCCCGGCAGACCACACTGGCTGACACGAGACTCCATTTATCATCACAGACGGTCCCCCACTGACCGCTCCTCAAAACCTCCACTCGGCCCTCTCCGATCTTGGCTCCTCCTCTGAGACGAACCAGTGGTTCCTGCGGAAACAAATAAAACCACAAGTCTTTACAGCCAATCAAGTGCTTGTGGGATGTAGTCACTGTTGCAACGCAGGCAAACGTTGCAGTCAATTTGTGCACAGCAAGCTCCCACAAACAGCCAGGTAACGACTAGATCATCTGTTTTTGTGATGTTGATTGAGGGATCAATATTGCCCAGGACACCAGGGAGAACTCCCCCTGCTCTTCTTCGAAATAGGGCCATGGGATCTTTTACATCCACCTGAGAGAGCAGACGGGGCCTCGGTTTAACGTCTCATCCAAAAGACGGCGCCTCTGGCAGTGCAGCACTCCCTCAGCACCGCACTGGGAGTGTCAGCCTGAGGTATGTGCTCAAGTCTCCGGAGTGGGACTTGAACCTTCTGACTCAGAGGCAAGAGTGCTACCCACTGAACCAAGGAGAATTAATAAACTGTGTACAGTATTGGTCTCCCAAATTAAGGAATGATGTAAATGCACTGGAAGCAGTTCAGAGAAGGTTTACGAGACTATTACCTGGAATGGGCGGGTTGTCTTCTGAGGAAAGGTTGGACAGGCTAGGCTTGTATCCGCTGGAGTTTAGAAGAGTAAGAGGGGGCTTGATTGAAACATATAAGATCCTGAGGGGTCTGGACAGGGTGGATGTGGAGAGGATGTTTCCTCTTGTGGGTGAATCTAGAACTAGGGGTCACTGTTTAAAAATAAGTCCATTTAAGACAGAGATGAGGAGACATTTTTTCTCACAGAGGGTCGTGAGTGTTTGGAACTCTCTTCTTCAGAGGGCGGTGGAAGCAGAGTCTTTGAATATTTTTAAGGCAGAGGTAGATAGATTCTTGGTGAGCAAGGGGGTGAAAGGTTATCGGGGGTAGGCGGGAATGTGGAGTCATCAGATCAGCCATGATCTTATTGAACGGCGGAGCAGGCTCGAGGGGCCGAGTGGCCGACTCCTGCTCCTAATTCGTGTGTTCGTATGTTTAATTCCTCTGTGTCCATTCCAGATCCTCGCACTAGCTGCTCCCCGCGTTCAGCGCAGGGTGGACTTACTGCAGCTGCAGAGCGGCCACAACCTTAGATGCCAGAAAAGCCGAGCATTAAATGATCCACAAGATTCTTCAGGGAGAAGATCGAGAGAATGGCGGCGCAGATTCCAAGGTCCAGCGCCGAGCACTCGGAGGCAATGGGGCAGCACGCCAGACTCGCAGGGCTAATCCAGCTAAAATATGTTGGGTTTTTTATTGGTGTCAACATTTAACACTTGCTCCTGCATTCAAACTGTTCCCTGCTGTCGTGTTAAAGAAGGAAAGACTTGCATTTCTGCAGGATCTTGCTCGTCCTCAGGACGTCCCACAGACAATGAAGTACTTTTGAAATGTAGTCACTGTGGGACAAAGTGAGGGAGGGTACACAGCAACAACAATTTGCATTTCTACACAGTAAAACGTCCCGCGGTGCTTCACAGGAGCGATGATCAAACAAAATTTGACACCGAGCCACATAGTGAGATATTAGGACGGGTGACCAAAAGCTTGGTCAAAGAGGTAGGTTTTAAGGAGCGTCTTAAAAGGAGGAGGTAAGTGAGGCGGAGAGGTTTAGGGAGGGGCACAAGGAGGGAGTTAGAGGAATGGAGAATGGGAGGGAGAGGAGGAAGGATGGAAGACCAAGCAGCAATAGCGACGGGGGAATCAGGGCTGAATTTTCCTTCTCTCTGTCCGAGGTCACCGTCGCCTATTGTCACACCCCCAAGTGGTGCTGAAATCAGCCATCTCGGCACGGAGCAGGGATCAAACCTGGGAGCTTGTGGTCTTTCCGTGTCAGCAACACACTGGGCTCGAGGAGCTTGACCCACCCACTCATCAACAGAGCTTCAAGAGGTGAGAACTCTGGTTGCAAACGTTTATATAACCAACCATTCAGTGCAACTCAGGCCCAAGGTCAAAGTGCCAGAAACTTTTGTTGTTCAGTCACTCATGCAGTGTATCTCTGGCAGAATAGTCCGATACGTGTTTCAGGTTCCCAGCCAACACACCCATCTGGCTTCTATTTTCTGATGTGCATTACATATAATATGTGGAATGTACTGTGTGGTGATTTGTGTTTCAAGCTTAATTTTATAAAGTATTCAAGAACACTTCTTAACACTAATGAATCGTTCAGGGGCCTTCCGTTCCCAACCACAGGGTTATCAACGTGTTTTGCCATTGCGAGAATTCCCTCTCCGGTTTAATGTCCCGGAAGGTCCGAACACCGCGCTGGTGTGAGCCTGGACACCGACTGCTGGCCGGCGATTCGACCGCGAAGGGCGAAGGCCGTGGCTCAGTGGGTGAAGCTCTCACCTCGGAGTCAGGAGGTCATGGGTTCAAGTCCCACTCCAGGGTCTCGAGCACAAAATCCTGCCCAACACTCCCAGAGTCCTGGTTACCAGCCCTCCCTCAACCACCACCACCACCGAGAGATTGTCTGGTCATTCGTTCATTTGCTGTTTGTGGGATCTTGCTGTGTGTTTGCCTAGTACCCAGAGCCACTGACAGACACAAACACACACACACACACACACACACACATAGGCAGAGCCACTCACTGACAGATAAATACACTCACACGCATCAACACTGGCATTCAAACACACACATATACAGAGCCACTGGCTCGCTCACAGAGAGAGAGACACTGGCTCGCTCGCAGAGAGACAGAGAGAGAGAGAGAAACTGGCTTGCTTGCAGAGAGAGAGAGAGAGAGAGAGAGAGGGACACTGGCTCGCTCGCAGAGAGAGAGAGAGAGAGACACTGGCTCGCTCGGAGAG
Organism: Somniosus microcephalus; assembly: GCF_052327205.1. Classification (NCBI taxonomy): domain Eukaryota; kingdom Metazoa; phylum Chordata; class Chondrichthyes; order Squaliformes; family Somniosidae; genus Somniosus; species Somniosus microcephalus. The sequence goes on from NC_141016.1 coordinate 7,281,122, forward strand.
AGACAGAGAGAGAGAGAGAGAGAGACACTGGCTTGCTTGCAGAGAGAGAGAGGGACACTGGCTCGCTCGCAGAGAGAGAGAGAGAGACACTGGCTCGCTCGGAGAGAGAAAGAAAGAAAGAAAGAAAGAAAGAAAGAAAGAAAGAAAGGAGAGAGAGAGAGAGACTGGCACGCTCGCAGAGAGAGAGAGAGAGAGACACACTGGCAGAGAGTGAGAGAGAGAGAGAGAAAGAGAGAGAGAGAGACACTGGCACACTCGCAGAGAGAGAGAGAAAAGAAAGAGAGAGAGATACTGGCACACTTGCAGGAAGAGAGAGAGAGAGAGACAGTGAGAGAGAGAGACAGAGAGAGAGAGAGAGAGACAGACAGACAGAGAGACAGAGAGAGAGAGAGACAAATGTCAAATCGATTGACACCTACAGAATGTTGGAAAACTGTACCTTTTTGCTATGTAAGCTTTGGCAATATGGTTCTCTGTAAACTTTCATGCCAATAAAGCATTTGAATTGGAATTGGAATTGGAGAGAGAGAGAGAGAGACACTGGCACACTCGCAGAGAGAGAGAGAAAGAAAGAGAGAGAGATACTGGCACACTTGCAGGAAGAGAGAGAGAGAGAGAGACAGTGAGAGAGAGAGACAGAGAGAGAGAGAGAGACAGACAGAGAGAGAGAGAGAGAGGGAGACACTGGCACGCTCACCGTCTGAACCCCTGGAGCCTGTAACTGTCTCCCAGCTATCTGCTGTTCTGTCTATAAACCATCAGAGCCGCTCGACGCGGTCACTGCTTTTGATGACCACTAGTTCCTGTAACAGAGCAATGTTCCGCTGAACTTATTACAGGTTCTTTTCTCCAGCACTGGAAATTCCTTTGGAAATACAGTCCGCTCACCGAAACAGGAGGAGGCCATTCAGCCCCTTGAGCCCGTTTCCGCCATTCAATGAGATTGTGGCTGATCTGTACCTAAACTCCAGCTCCTCGCTTTGGATCCCCTCCTCACCCCCCCTTCCTAAACTGGGCAGCAACGTCCCCGTTAAGCTGCGCAGCCGGAAGGTCCCGCGCAAGCCGCTCACCGGCGTTTCGATGTAAGTAACCGCGCACGCGCGAACAATTGCTTGGGCCGCGCAGCCAGTTAAAGGGCCCCTGTACCCAAAGAAAAATGACAGGGAACGTTGCTAGTCCGTCGCCGTAAGCAGAGGCAATGGACACGTCACCTCGGCCGGGAAGGCCTTCTTGAATCGAGTGGTGCTGATGGCTGCAAAGGCCCGGCCAGCGACGCAGCTCGCGACGACAGGCATATGGCTCTCGCACGTGCTGTTTCTGCCCACCGCGGAGTGGCCCAGCCTGCAGTCGGACAGGTGGGCTTCGTTGCCTGTGCAGTTGATGGTGTAGGGCCAGTAGATGTGCTCCTTCCTGCTCGCAAACGTCCTGCGGAGAGGGTGGAAAGGATCCCGTGAGTCCGCGTCCAGCACAGTAACAGCCCCGATATACCCCACTAGGAACAGAGGAACAGACCACTCGAGCCTCTCACGCCAAAACTCCACCCACCTGCCTGTCTCTGACATGAATCTTGTCATTCATGTGGAACAGCCTTATGAAATAATACTGGGCGGCCTGCTGGTGGCGCTGTCCAGGGGGAGTATAAATACTCGGGCACGGGCCCAGCTTGCTCAGGACATTCTTTAACAGGAACTAGTGAAGGACACAACTAGATCTCCATGTTGAAAAACAGTTGATTAAAGCCTTGTTTAATGCTTAGACCAAGTGCCCAGTAGTTTGCTTACATCACTCTCCATATCCTTTTATACCCTTGTCAAGCAAAATCCTATCAATCTCAGCTGTAAAATGATCAACTGAGCTAACATCTACTGCTTTTAGTGGGAGAGCGGTCCACACTTCGACCACCCTTTGTGTGAAGAAGTGTTTCTCTCCTGAATGGCCTGGCTCTGATTTTAAGGTCATGTCCCCCTTGTCCTAGACTCCCCGCCCCACCAGCAGAAAAGGTTTACTCTATCAACCCAATCAATTCCTTTCAAAAATCCTAAAAACCTCCATCAAATCACCCCTTAACCGTCTATATTCCAGGGAATACAAGCCTAGTTTATTTAATTACATTAACGACGAGGTTGGGATCATACAGCACAGAAGGAGGCCATTCGGCCCGTCGTGCCTGTGCCGACTTCTAACCCAACACTGGGCGATAAACCTCAGGGAGAAAATCAGAAGACCACGACAGCGCCCATCCAATCTAAACTAATCATTACAAAGAGAGACAACTCCTTTTTGTGTATGTGCATTCTGATCACCAAGAGACCCTTAGTACCTCAGTGTGAAACTATCAGGTCATTGTCAAGTCATCCTGATCATTTAGCTCCCGTACATTCCCTCCCGTTAGATTGAGGAATGCCTTCGGCCCGCGAACTGAGCTCAGGCGGAGCCCGGGAGCAGCACGATCCTACGAGGGGCGTGTGCTTGTGGAATCTGACTACGTCCTGGCAACAGCAAGAGCGAGCAGCTCAGCTTCGCCAGAATTAGCTGAACGGGTCACAACCGATAAAGGTCGTCGAGGAGACTCTTCGATTTCGCAGTTCTGATGCTTTTGTACATAAGAACACAAGAGCTAGGAGCAGGACGATAGTAAAATACTGCAGATGCTGGAAATCCGAAATAACAACAGAAAATGCTGGAAAAACTCAGCAGGCCAGACAACATCCGTGGAGAGAAATTATAGTCGACGTTTCGGGTCAAACCCTTTTTCAAAACTGGAAAGGAAATTAAATAGATCGAAGGCAAGGCTGCGATAGAACAAAAGTAGTGAGATGGTAATAGGACAGTGGAGACAAAAGACAGCTGAGATTAGGTGTGAAGTGTACTGGCAGGATGAGAGACAGCTGCCATGTGGGAGAGAGAAAAAAAAGGAAGTGGGGGGGGGGGGGGAAGGTAAAACCCAAAACAAAGGGGTGGAAAAAAAATATAAGTAAAAATGTAATAGGGGCCGAGGTTATGATCTCGTCTGGTTTTGAATACCTCTTAATGTCTCTTTACTTCTTTTGTTCTATCGCAGCCCTGCCTTCGATCTATTTCATTTCCTTTCCAGTTTTGAAAAAGGGTTTCGACCCGAAACGTTGACTCTAATTTCTCTCCACGGATGTTGCCTGGCCTGCTGAGTTTTTCCAGCATTGCCTGTTGTTAACTAGGAGCAGGAGTCGGCCATTCGCCCCCCCCCCCCGACCCCCCCATTCAATAAGATCGTGGCTGATCTTCGACCTCAACTTCACTTTCCCGCCTGATCCCTCGATCCCCTTGATTTTTCTCAGGGAGCTCAATTTCTTTTTTTTTTACAGCTGTGGATTTAGAAAATGGGCAGACAGATCTAATAGAGGTGTTCAAAATGATGAAGGGCTTTGAGAAGGCAAGACGCAACAAGCTCTTCCCACTGGTTTGTGAGTCGGTAACTGGGCAACTTAAATTTAAGGTCATCGCCAAAAGGATAAAGGGTGAGGTTAGGAGAATTTAAAATGCAGAGGGTAGTTAGGACATGCGATATCCCACCAGAACATCTGTCTTGTGTCAGTCTCGAGTCTACAGAAGACTTTGACCTCTACTTTCTTTGATCTTTCCATGGCCTCGTCCCTCCCTATCTCTGTAACCTCTCCCAGCCCTACAACTCTCCAAGATCTCTGCGCTGCTCCAATTCTGCCCTCTTGCGCAGCCCCCTTTTTAAATCGCTCCACCATTGGCGGCCGCGCCTTCAGCTGCCGAGGCCCTAAGCTCTGGAATTCCCTCCTTACACCTCTCTCTCCTCCTTTAAGATGCTTCTTAAAACCAACCTCATTGACCAAGCCTGTCCTAATATCTCCTTTATGTGGCTCAGTGTCAAATTTTGTTTGCTAACACTCCCGTGAAGTGCCTTGGGACATTTAACTATGTTAAAGACGCTATATAAATGCAATTTATCATTCTGGTCATAAAACTTGAGCAGAGATACCTGTAATGCATTGCCTGAAAGAATGGTGGAGCAGATTCACGGTAACTTTTCAAAAGGGAATTGGATACATCATTGCAACGGAAAAATGTAAGGAGTGGGAGTGGGACTAACTGGCCTCAATCTGTGCTGTATGATTCTGAGAAAGAATGATGGAAGTAGAATCCATAATAGGTTTTAAAAGAGAACTGGATAGATAGCTGAAAAAGTTTTTAAAAAAAGGGTTTGGGGGAAAGGGCAGGGGACTGGACCACGTAGACCACTCTGTCAGAGAGTCGGCAGAGGCACGAGGGGCCGAGCGACCTCCTCCTGTGCTGTAAGACCCTACGATTGTATAACTTCACCCTACAATTGTAGCATTTCGAAGCTCCTTTCTGTAAGGTGAAAGGAAATATTGTAAACAGCGAATTCGTGGCAGTACGCAGATGGACTGTTCCAGCGAGGGTCGGATGACAGTGGTCAGCAGGAGGAACTCTGGCTGATTTTCCCCCTTTCCCTACACCAGGGGTGCTGGGACCAATTCTCCCACCCCAGCGGCAGTTCGAATGAGACCAGCTCGCTCAGCGCGGCTAATTGGACTCGGGAATCAGAAGTACAATTTCTAAATTTGCAGACGAAACCAAATTGGGGGTTGTTAATACAAAAAGGTAGAATGCGACAAGATACAATGCAGAATGTGAGTTTGATTGTCAAATGAATTTCGATATAGACAAGTGTGAGGTGGTGCACTTTGGTAGGAAGAATAAGGAGGCCACATGCTGCTTGGAAATTAAGAGTCTCAATAGGGTAGAGGAGCAGGGGGATCTGGGGGTACAGATACACAAATCACTAGAAGTAGCGACGCAGGTTAAGAAGAATATAACAAATAAGAGCAGGAGTCGGCCATACGGCCCCTCGAGCCTGCTCCGCCATTCAATAAGACAATGGCTAATCATCGACATCAACTCCACTTTCCAGCCCGATCTCCATATCCCTTGATTCCCCGAGAGTCCAAAGATCTATCTATCTCAGCCTTGAATATACTCAACGACTCAGCATTCACAGCCCTCTGGGGCAGAGAATTCCAAAGATTCACAACCCTCTGAGTGAAGAAATTCCTCCTCATCTCAGTCCTAAATGGCCGACCCCTTATCCTGAGACTGTGACCCCCCTAGTTCTAGACTCTCCAGCCAGGGGAAACATTCTCCCAGCATCTAAGGCCATAAAAAAAAGCAAACAAAGCACTGGGGGTTAATTTCTCGAGGGATAGATTTGAAAAGCAGAGAAGATGTGCTAAACTTGTATTGAACCCTGATTAGACCACACTTGGAGTACTGTGCGCATTTCTGGTCTCCATATTATGAAAAGGGATAAAGAGGCACTAGAGGGGGTGTATAAAGATTCACAGGGATGATACCAGCACTGAGAGGTTATAACTATCAGGAAACATTGGACAGGCTGGGGCTCTTTTCTCTAGAAAAGAGAAGGCCGAGGGGTGACCTGATGGGGGTCTTTAAGATAACGAAAGGGTTTGACAAGGCAGACGTAGAGAAGATGTTTCCACTTGTGAGGAAGACCAGAACTAGAGGCCATCAATATAAGATAGTCACTAATAAACCCAACAGGGAATTCAGGAGAAACTTCTTTACCCAGAGAGTGGTGAGAATGTGGAACTCGCTACCACAGGGAGTGGTTGAGGCGACTAGTGTAGATGCATTTAAGGGGAAGCGAGATAATCACGGGGGAGAAGGGAATAGAAGGGTATGCTGATAGGATTGGATGAAGAGGGAGGCAACGTTCGCGCTAAGCTGCATGGGTCTGGAGATCCCGCGAAAGTCGCTCACCTGCTTTTACATGGACGAAACCGCGCAGGCACGAAATGTGAACGGGCCACGCAGCCAGTTAAAGGGACCGCGCAGAAAAAAATAATTAGAGGGAACATTGTTGGGAGGAGGCTCGGAGGGAGCATAAACGGCGGCATAGACCAGTTGGGCCCAATGGCCTGTTTCTGTGCTGTCGACTCGATGTAACATCTTACCGAAAACCACTTACAGTCATCAGAGAAAGGAACCCTGTTGCTGTGACTGAACTCTATCTGAACTGGGGTTGAAGGGCAGGATTTCAAAGGCACACTGAACTGCCCCCCCACCTGCCCCACGCAACAGTGCCTCACTCCTACCGGGAGGGGTACATAAGAAATAGGAGCAGGAGTCGGCCATTTGGCCCCTCGAGCCTGCTCCGCCATTCAATAAGATCATGGCTGATCTTCTACCTCATCTCCACTTTCCTGCACTATCCCCATATCCCTTGATTCCCTTAATATTCAAAAATCTATCGATCTCTGTCTTGAATATACTCAACGACTGAGCCTCCACAGCCCTCTGGGGTAGAGAATTCCAAAGATTCACCACCCTCTGAGTGAAGAAATTTCTCCTCCTCTCAGTCCTAAATGGCCGACCCCTTATTCTGAGACTGTGACCCCTGGTTCTAGACTCCCCAGCCAGGGGGAAACATCCTCGCTGCATCTACCCTGTCAAGCCCTGTAAGAATTTTGTATGTTTCAATGAGATCACCTCTCATTCTTCTAAACTCTAGAGAATATAGGCCTAGTCTACTCAATCTCTCCTCATAGGACAATCCCCCATCCCAGGAACCAGTCTGGTGAACCTTTGTTGCACTCCTTCTATGGCAAGTATATCCTTCCTTAGGTAAGGAGACCAAAACTGTACACAATACTCCAGGTGTGCTCTCACCAGGGCCCTATATAATTGCAGTAAGGTGTCTTTACTCCTGTACTCAAATCCTCACACTTGTACAAGAGGGGTGCTGTACCTCCGTCCTGCTGACATTTGGTTTCTGTTGTACCCTTCGCACTGAAAGCTGCAAGGAGCCCGCGCTCCCTCCTTACCTGTAAATGTTGACGTTGTAGTTTTTCTCCGCTGGGAATCCAAACATGCCACAGATCACTCTGGTGTTCTTCAATGTCCAGTCAGTGCTGCAGATTTGCTTCCATTCTCCATCCTGCTTAACCTGGACGTAACCCTCAGTAACGGGCATGCGCCTCCGGGAGGGACCAAAGACACCCTTAATGCGGACATCTTCCACCTGGAGCTGCTCTGCCTGGAGTGAAAAAGAAAACGTACGTCGTTAATAGGCAGGTAAAACGAATGAGGCCTTTCCCCGCTACCTTATATCCTCACCTCCTCCGTTTTTCTTTTGTCGGGGGTGGGGAGGAGGGCGCTACAGAATCATAGAATAGTACAGCACAGAAGGAGGCCATTCGGCCCAGCGAGTCTGCGCCGGCTCTTTCGAAGAGCAATCTGGTTAGTCCCCTCCCCCCGCTCTTTCCTCATATCCTTGTAATTTTTTCTCCTTCCACTATTTATCCAATTCCCTTTGAAGGCTACTATTGAATCTGTATCCACCGCCCTATCAGGCAGTGCATTCCAAATCCTAACCACTCGCTGCATAGAAAAGTTTTTTCCTCGTGTTGCCTCTGGTTCTTGTGCCTATCACCTTAAATCCATGCCCGCTCTCTGTTGCTTCTTGGGATGTGGGCGTCACTTGCAAGGCCAGCATTTATTGTCCATTCCTCGTTACCCTCGAGAAGGTGGTGGTGGGACGACTTCTTGAACCGCTGGTTATTTTATATTCTTATTGCTTACAGCGTGGAGACTTTTGGTTGCTGATCCCTCATAGCTCCGCCAGCATGAATCAAGGACCATCAACGGAGCAATATGGGGTGTAGGTGGTGTCTTGGCTTTCGTACTGGTCAATATGCAGTCTACAGTGTGTTTTATTTTAAATTCTCTCTCAGGATGTGGGCATTGCTGGCATTTATTGCCCATCCCTAGTTGCCCCTTGAGAAGGTGGTGGTGAGCCGCCTTCTTGAACCGCTGCAGTCCGTGTGGTGAAAGTGCTCCCACAGTGCTGTTAGGGAGGGAGTTCCATGATTTTGACCCAGCGACGATGAAGGAACGGCCGATATATTTCCAAGTTGGGATGGTGTGTGATTTGGAGGAGAACTTGGAGGTGGTGGTGTTCCCAGGCGCCTGCTGCCCTTGTCCTTCTAGGTGGTGGAGGTTGTGGGTTTGGGAGGTGCTGAAGAAGTTAGATGATGTTTGGGTGCCCATTTCTACCTGGCCAAACCACTATGAAGGTTGGCAGACAAGCTACTCTCCATTCCGATGCCACTGTAAAAAACACCCAGGAACCATTTGGTCGGAGGGCCTCTCCGTTTCTCCCTCCCTCAGTGTCTGGCCTGATCGCCACTCAGTGCCTTTGCGCTGGTGACCAGGCCAAGATCAAGAACTTGCCCAGGGTTAAATCAAGGACATTCGGGAACACAGCAACACGTAACTGAGCCGAGGAGTTCAGTGGGGGCCCGGATTCAGTAACTGACCAACGCTGGTCAAAATGGGGGATGTTATAAATGGCCTCACTAACCCACAACAGGGGAGAGGAAAAATCATAGGCCATTCAGTCCCTCGAGCCTGCTCTGCCATTCAGCCACTTACCCTTACCCAACAAAGCAAAATAGTTCGAATCATACCATGATACAGCACAGGAGGAGGAGGCCATTCGGCCCATCGTGCCTGTGCCGGCTCTTTGAAAGAGCTATCCAATATGTCCCATTCCCTTGCTCTTTCTCCGTAGCCCTGCAAATGATTTTCCTTTTCAAGTATTTATCCCATTTCCTTTTGAAAGTTATTTTTGAATCTGCTTCCACCGCCCTTTCAGGCAGTGCATTCCAGATCATAACAACTTGGCACTTAAAAAAAATTCTCCTCATCTCGCCTCTGGTTCTCTTGCCAATTATCTTAAATCTGTGTCCTTTGGTTACCGACCCTCCTGCCACTGGAAACAGTTTCTCCTTACGCACTCTATCAAAACCCCTCAATTTTGAACACCTCTATTAAATCTCCCCTTAACCTTCTCTGCTCTAAGGAGAAGGATCTCCAGTTATTAAATGTACCTATTATTATCTGCTGCTTATGAGCAGGGGGCTAGTTTTTCCAGTGTACACATCAAGAGCGTTGGAGAGGAAAATAGTCCGTCACAGGAACTCCCAAATGTATTGTCTCTGTCTCCTGTCTGTACCTTTTGTCTATAACAATACAAAAAAAAGGTTGCGAGTTCAGCAGCTTGGATATAATGGCCACATTTCCCTACATTACAACAGCGACTACACTTCAAAAGTAGGTCATTGGCTGTAAAGCGCGTTGGGACGTCGTGAGGTTGTGACCGGCGCTGTGGAAATCCAAGTCTTTCTTTCTCACTGTCTGTCCTCGTTTTACAACTAGTTTTAATCTACTCTTTCCAGGTGTGCAATGGAGATGGCCAATCTAACAGCGTAATGACGCATTCAACCAATCTGACAGCGTTAACTACAATCTAAGCTCTATACAGGGCGTGGCGATCCCAGGACAATAAAGCGATGCCACCCATTGTTTTGAGCAGAAGGCGTGTCGCGACCCATTCCACAGCCAATAATGGACAGCTCAGGGAAACCGCTGTTCAAAGGGTTCCAGATGACATCATCCGAACCTTTAAAAAAAAAATTAATTCACGGGATGTGGGCGTTGCTGGCAAGGCCAGCATTTATTGCCCATCCCCAATTGCACTCGAGAAGGTGGCGGTGAGCTGCCTTATACAACTGAGTGGCTTGCTAGGCCATTTCAGAGGGAAGTTAAGAATCAATGCCAGTCTGGAGTCACCTACATCAAAACCCACGACAAGGCCTCGGACAACGTGGACCACTTTCCATACCTCGGGAGCCTACTGTCAACAAGGGCAGACGTCGATCAGTGTGTCAGTGCAGCCTTCAGTCGCCTGAGGAAGAGAGTGTTTGAAGACCAGGACCTCAAACCCAGCACCAAGCTCATGGTCTACAGAGCAGCAGTGATACCCACCCTCCTGTATGCTTCAGAGACACGGACCATGCACAGCAGGCACCTCAAAGCACTGGAGAGGTACCACCAACACTGCCTCCGCAAGATCCTGCAAATCCATTGGCAGGATAGGCGCACCAACGTCGGTGTTCTCGCTCAGGCCAACATCCCCAGCATCGAAGCTTTGACCACGCTCGATCAGCTCCGATGAACGGGCCACATCGCCCGCATGCCTGATACGAGACTCCCAAAACAAGCGCTCTACTCGGAGCTCCGACATGGCAAGAGAGCCCCAGGTGGGCAGAGGAAACACTTCAAGGACACCCTCAAAGCCTCCTTGAAAAAGTGACACCTGGGAATCCCTGGCCCAAGACCACACAAAGTGGAGGAGAAGTATCCGGGAAGACGCCGAACACCTCGAGTCTCTTCGCCGGGAGCAAGCGGAAGCCAAGCGCAAACAGCGGACGTCAACTCAAGCACCCCACTCACCCGCCCCTTCAACCACCGTCTGCCCAACCTGTGACAGAGACTGTAGGTCCCGCATTGGACTCATCAGTCACCTGAGAACTCATTTTTAACGTGGAAGCAAGTCATCCTCGGTTCCGAGGGACTCTCTAAGAAGAGGAGATAGACCAGACCGGGTAAGGACGGCAGATTTCCTTCCCTAAAGGACATTAGTGAACCAGATGGGTTTTTACAACAATCCGGTAGTTTCATGGTCACCATTACTGATACTGTTCTGACGAAAGGTTATCAACCTGAAACGTTAACTCTGTTTCTCCACAGATGCTGCCTGACCTGCTGAGTATTTCCAGCATTTTCTGTTTTTATTACTGATACTAGTTTGCTATTCCAGATTTATTTAATTAACTGAACTTAAATTCCCCAGCTGCCGTGGTAAGATTTGAACTTGCGTCTCCAGATCATTAGTCCGGGCCTCTGGATTACCACTGTGCTATCGAGGCAATAGCTTTTCAAACCATTACACTAGCAAAGGGTCTGGAGCACGGTTGTGATGTCCAGCTGCTGACCTGTACCTGTTCCTTTAAGACTCAGGTACATGGTTTGGAGGTGGGGGGAGTGGTTTAACGTAGATCTCAAGGTGAATCGGGGTTCCTTCCTGTCAATGAAATAACTGCAGACTGCCAGGTGTTTCAGGTTGCAGGTCAACCTGCAAAACATCTCTCATGTGACAGAAATTAAGCTGCAATTCCACTCACCTGGAAATGACAACCAGTCTCTTACTTCACACTCTCGACACTTTCAAGTGTCTGACATGTGACTGACGTTGTAAAAATGCAGAAAGATAAATACAGCTGGGCAGACACAGACAGGTGCAAGTTCTCCAAACAAAGGTTTACATTTACTCTTTCTTTGACAGAAGTTATGCTAAATCTGTATCGAATCTTGGTTAGACCACACCTGGAGCACTGTGCACAGTTCTGGTCGCCATATTATAAAAAGGATATAGAGGCACTGGAGAGGGTGCAGAGAAGATTTGCAAGAATGATACCAGAAATGCGAGGTTATACCTATCTGGAAAGGATGAACAGGCTGGGCTTTAAAATCATGAAAGGTTTTGATAGCGTGGACACACAGAGAGAATGTTCCCACTTGTGGGGAAGAGCATAACTAGAGGCCATCAGTATAAGATAGTCACCAAGAAATCCAATAGGGAATTCAGGAGAAACTTCTTTACTCAGAGAGTGGTGAGAATGTGGAACTCGCTACCACAGGGATTGGCGGAGACGAGTAGTATAGATGTATTTAAGGGGCGGTTAGATAAGCATATGAGGGAGAAGGGAATAGAGGGTTACGCTGATAGATTTAAATGAGGAAAGACTGGAGGAGGCTCGAGTGGAGCATAAACGCCGGCATGGACTGGTTGGGCCGAATGGCCTGTTTCTGTGCTGTATATTGTGATGAAATATTCCATTCATCACTGCCTGTGACTGTGGTTGGTTTCAGGTTTCAGTTCCCTTACCTCAGTTCCGTCTCCTCACCATTGTATTGTATATTGTAATGTATTGTGTGTAGGGCTCCGCCCATACCTGGCCCCTATGTAAGCAAGCTCAGTCTGGCCTCATATCCAGTACTGCAGACCTCCAGATGGAAGATACCTCTCTCCACTGCATGTTACCTTCTAAGTTAATAAAAGCCTTGTTTTGTTTCGCTAACATCGAGTCTCGGAATTATTGAGGCACATCAATTTTATTAACTTATTTTTCATCACAATGGATCAACTCCTAAAACCCGAACGTTTGGATTTGGACCAGCATGCTTCGGATGCATTGGCACGCTTCGGACACTGGTTTATGTGTATGGAATTCTTCCTGGACAATTCCGCAGCCGTCAAAGATGCTACGGACGCTGCGAGTATGAAGCTCGGAATTCTGCGGAATTGGGTAAGCCACCGGGTTTACCCCCTCATCCAAGACGCCGACACGTACCTGGCCGCCTGCGACATCTTAAAGGCGCATTACCAGCAGCCTACGAATAAGGTGTATGCTAGGCATCTGCTCGCTACTCGCGCACAGCGACCTGGGGAATCGGTGGAGGAGTTCCTAGGCACCCTGAAAATGCTTGGCAAAGACTGTAAGTGCCAAGATGTAAAAGCCGCAGTGTACACTGACGAGCTTGTTCGCGATGCCTTTATCACAGGCCTCAGCTCCACTTACATCCGGCAGAGACTGCTGGAAAAAACGGGATTGGACCTGAAACAGGCTGCGGACACCGCGCGATCCCTGGATGTGGCCCAGAGAAACTCGGACGCCTACTCTTCAGCCCGCGCCGTCCACGCCGCCACGTGTGCATCAAGGGCGCCGCCATCTTGGAAGGCATCTTCCCCGCCCGGCAGCCCGACACTGTCGGGGCCCCGCTCTCCCCCCAGAAGCCCTACGACAGCCGTGACGCGTCGGGGACCCAACTGCTACTTCTGCGGGCAGCCAAAGCACACCAGAAACCTGTGCCCGGTGAAAGGCACCACCTGCTTTAAGTGCGGTAAGAAGGGGCACTTCGGGAAGGTGTGCAGAGGGAACCCCGCCGGAAAACCCGCCACCGCCGCGTGTGCACCGTGGGAGCGGCCATCTTGGACGCCATCTTGCCCGACCTCGTGGGGTCCGCCATCTCATGAGCAGACAGCGTGGACGCCATCTTGTCTTGATCAGGGCCCTACAGTGGCATCGGTCACAGTGGACCAGACCAGGCCGCACCCGCTATCCAAATCAATGGTGGACATCGAGGTAAACGGGTGCCGGGTTAAATGTTTAATTGACAGTGGAAGCACGGAGAGTTTTATCCACCCTGAACTGGCACAACAACTCTCCCTAAAGGTGGTCCCTACTCAGGGTACCATCTCTATGGCCGATAAAACCCAGACATCGACCATTCTGGGTTACTGCACGGTACAATTGTCCGTTAACGGAACTGTATACGATAATTTTAAAGTATTAATCATGAAGAATCTATGTGCGAGCATGATCTTGGGCCTGGATTTCCAGTGCAACCACCAAAGCATCACGCTCAAGTACGGTGGGTCCCAGCCGCCCCTCACAGTGTGCGGTCTGGCTACCCTGAAGGTAAAGCCGCCTTCGCTATTCGCGAACCTTACCCCTAACTGCCGGCCAATAGCGACCAAAAGCAGGAGGTACAGCTGGGAGGACAGGCGGTTTATCGCGACCGAGGTAGACAGGCTCCTGAAAGAGCGCATTATTGAACGCAGCAACAGCCCGTGGCGCGCCCAAGTGGTAGTGGTAAGGGGTAGCGAGAAGAAACGGATGGTGATCGACTATAGCCAAACGATCAACAGGTACACCCAACTAGACGCCTACCCGCTACCCCGCATATCAGAAATGGTGAACCAAATCGCCCAATACCGGGTGTTCTCCACCATCAACCTCAAGTCAGCGTACCACCAGCTCCCTATCAGACCAGAGGACCGCCCGTACACCGCCTTCGAGGCGAACGGACGCCTCTACCAATTCCTCAGAGTCCCCTTTGGGGTGACGAATGGGGTCTCGGTCTTCCAGAGGGAGATGGACCGCATGGTCGATGACCACCACTTGCAGGCAACCTTCCCCTACCTCGACAACGTCACCATCTGCGGTCACAACCAGCAGGATCACGACTCGAACCTCGAGAGGTTCCTGGAAACCGCACAAAAACTCAACCTCACCTACAACGAGGACAAGTGCGTTTTCAACACCACGTGTCTCTGCATACTAGGCAGCGTGGTGGAGAATGGGGAAATCGGACCAGACCCCGGCCGATTGCGCCCCCTACGGGAGCTGCCCCTGCCCAACACTCCCAAAGCCCTGAAAAGGTGCCTGGGGTTATTTTCTTATTATTCCCAATGGGTCCCCAACTACTCCGACAAAGCCCGCCCCCTCTTGAAAGCATCCTCTTTTCCGCTCTCTGCTGAGGCCCACGCCGCCTTCAAAAGCATTAAGCGGGATATTGAGCGGGCCACGCTACAGGCAGTGGACGAGAACACTCCCTTTCAAGTGGAAAGTGATGCGTCTGACTTTGCCTTGGCGGCCACCCTCAACCAGGCGGGGCGGCCCGTAGCTTTCTTCTCGAGGACCCTCCAAGGGCCCGAGATCAGACACTCCTCCGTAGAAAAGGAGGCCCAAGCCATCGTGGCGGCAGTGCGCCACTGGCGCCACTACCTAGCCGGCAAACGCTTCACCCTACTTACCGACCAGCGGTCGGTAGCGTTTATGTTCAATAATAAACAGAGGGGGAAGATTAAAAATGATAAGATTCTTAGGTGGCGGATCGAGCTCTCCACCTTCGAGTACGACATCATTTACCGGCCAGGGGCCCTTAACGAATCCCCTGACGCCCTCTCACGAGGGATGTGTGCCAGCGCCACCGGGGATCGGCTACAGACCCTCCACAACGACCTCTGCCACCCAGGGGTCACGCGGCTGTTCCACTTCATAAAGTCCCGTAACTTACCCTACTCGATTGAGGAAGTTCGGTCTCTGACCAGGAACTGCCGCACTTGCGCTGAGTGCAAGCCTCGGTTCTACCGCCCAGATAGAGCCCACTTAATCAAAGCTACACGGCCCTTTGAGCAGCTCAGCTTAGATCTCAAGGGCCCTCTCCCGTCAGTCGACCGCAATGCTTACTTCCTGAACATTGTGGACGAATACTCCCGTTTCCCATTCGCCTTCCCCTGCCCAGACATGACCAGCGCCACGGTCATTAAATGCCTCAACAGCCTGTTCTGCCTGTTCGGTATGCCGAGCTACATCCATACGGATAGGGGGGCGTCCTTCATGAGTGAAGAGCTACGCCAGTACATGCTGTCCAGGGGGATCGCCACGAGCCGTACCACCAGCTACAACCCCCGGGGTAACGGTCAAGTGGAGCGAGAGAACAGGACAGTATGGAAAGCAGTCACTCTAGCTCTAAGGACCAAGGGCCTCCCTATCTCCCGCTGGCAGGAAGTCCTCTCAGATGTGCTCCATTCGATACGGTCGCTATTGTGTACTGCCACTAATGCCACGCCTCATGAACGAATGTTTGTCTTTCCCCGGAAATCCACCTCAGGCGTATCCATGCCGTCATGGCTCTCCACCCCAGGTCCGGTATTCGTGCGAAGGCATGTGAGGGGCCACAAGACGGACCCTCTCGTGGAGCCAGTGCACCTACTCCACGCCAACCCCCAATACGCGTATGTCCGGCACGCCGACGGAAGGGAGGACACCGTGTCCATAAAAGACGTCGCCCCAGCCGGTAACGACAACAACCACGGCAATAGCAACAACAACGATCACAGCAACCCTTACCCACCCACTACTCTTTCATCACCCCCGGAAGAACATCGACCAACGGCACCCCCACCAACTACCCCTTCAACAACCCTGGTGGCACCCCCGGCAGAGACCCAGGAGGCCACCGGGGACACCCAGCCGACACCCGCGACACCACAACAGCCACGTCGGTCGCAGAGGACTATCAAACCCCCGAGCAGACTAAATCTATAGAAGGGGTGAATGTGATGAAATATTCCATTCATCACTGCCTGTGACTGTGGTTGGTTCAGGTTTCAGTTCCCTTACCTCAGTTCCGTCTCCTCACCATTGTATTGTATATTGTAATGTATTGTGTGTAGGGCTCCGCCCATACCTGGCCCCTATGTAAGCAAGCTCAGTCTGGCCTCATATCCAGTACTGCAGACCTCCAGATGGAAGATACCTCTCTCCACTGCGTGTTACCTTCTAAGTTAATAAAAGCCTTGTTTTGTTTCGCTAACATCGAGTCTCGGAATTATTGAGACACATCATATATCCTGTTTAATCCTCTGTAAACTCGCTACCACAGGGAGTAGGCTTTCTGGGAATAATGCATCACAAGGCTCTCATAATCCATTCGGGCTGTCAGCTCCTCAGAAAAGTGAATACGGTTGGTCAGGGAAGATCCACAAGGAAAACAAATCTTATTTCAAGAAAATTTGCCCAATTTCTTTTTAATTCACTCTCGGGATGTGGGCCTCGATGGCCTTGCTGGCATTTATTGCCCACCCATCGTTGCCCCGAGCAGCTGGTGGCGGTTCGATGCACCCGAGGGGCTCGCTCGGAGTTAATCACATTGGTGCGTGACTGGAGTCACCTATAGGCCCAGACCAGGTAAGGACGGCGGGTTTCCTTGCCTAAAGTGTCAGCCATGGCTCAGTGGGCAGCACACTCACCTCTGAGTCAGAAGGTTGTGAGTTCAAGTCCCACTGCAGGAACTTGTGCACATAAAGCTAGGCCGACACTCCCAGTGCGGTGCTGAGGGAGTGCTGCACTGTCAGAGGTGCCGTCTTTCGGATGAGACGTTAAACCGAGGCCCCGTCTGCTTTCTCAGGTGGTCATAAAAAAATCCCACGGCATTATTTCGAAGAAGAGCAGGGGGAGTTATCCCCGGGCCAATATTTACCCCTCAACCCACATAACATGAACAGATAATCTGGTCATTATCGCATTGCTGTTTGTGGGGCCTTGCTGTGAGCTAATTTTTAAAGGGTCATTAAGTGAACCAGTTGGGTTTTTACGGCAATCCGACTGCTTCATGGTCACTTTTACTGGTAGCAGTATTTTATTAAAAAGCCGATCTTAAATTCTCAAACTGCCGTGGTGGGATGCGCACTCGCATTCTCTGGATTACTCGTCCGGTAACATAACCAACGTACTTGTATATTGTGTGAGCTCCTTGCTTCAAACTGCACAGGAACACAAATCAGGAGGCGGGGAACTAAAGGTGGTGGGGGGCGGGGGAAGAGAGAAAAACTCTGCTGAAAACAATTACAGGAAACTTTCGATTCACCGGCACCTAAATAACCAGAAATGTCGGTTAACCGGCAAAATTCAGGAGTAGGTTCAGGTAATTTTTATTACTTTTTTTACTCCATTTGTTGCTGTGCAAGGGTGTAGCTGCAGCTGTTGCTAAGCTACAGAGACGCTTGCAACTTGTGCCCATTGTTCTGAAGCAGGGTTTGTTGCTTTATACGGAGCTCTGAGCTCCGTATCTTTTACTATAGCGTTCGGTTAACCGGAATTTTTGATGAACCGGCACCACGTCGGTCCCGTCGGTGCCGCATAAAAGAAAGTTTCCTGTAAAAGGAATGTGAATTTATCCTCATTCCCACACAACCCTTAAATTATCTGATTTTAGTGCAACTCCCAGATCACCAGACCTCATTAGCCTCGAAACAGCTGTTTCTTCCGTGGGGCCAAACATTTATTAATCCCTCAACAGACAAAAAAAAACAGCTGTGACTCACTATAAAAAGTTTAAGCCCTTCCAAATAAACACTGCTCCCATAACTTGGATTTTTATTTTTAAATCGCAATTAGCTGCAACTCACTGGTTTCTCTTTAATCTCGGGCACCAGACTTTCAAAAAGGGTTGGTCAGAGGAAACTTGGGAAGAGGCAGAATCCCCATCTCTCTCTCTCTCCGCCATCCCTCTTCCTGACTTTACAAAGTTCCAGTGACGCCATCTTGAGCCCCATCGACTGCAGAGGCTGCCCTCAAGCTCCTGGATCTTCAAGCACGAAACCGCGGAACAAAGGGAGAGACACCAGGAAACATCTCTGCTTAAAAAGGATTCAGGGCTATGGGGAAAAAGAGTGGGGGGGGCGGGGGGGAAGTGGGGCTAATTGGAGAGCTCTTTCAAAGAGCCGGCACAGGCATGATGGGCCGAATGGCCTCCTTCTGTGCTGTATCATTCTAAGCCTACAGCTATCGCGCTTTCCAACATTGTGGCGTTTCAGAAAAAAAAATAAACCCTCTAAGAAAGTAAAAGAAAAAGAAAATCTTGGACAGAGCACTCTGTCACGAGTATTTGCTCCACCTTGCTCTCGATACAAAGCACGTGAAAACAGCCAGGTTGGATTCTGGGCCTGTTCTGGGTGAGCTGACTTCAGTCAGCGGAACAGCCCCACTGGGCTGAGTGCTGCTGGCTTAGAAACGAAAACAGCTTCCCGCACCTGACCGCTATCCAGTGGCCCCCCCGCCCCCGCTGGAAATGGTGCGCGGTGCGATGCATTCGCCAGTCGAATAGCCCGCGACCAGGCCAGGCGAGCTGGGCGAGGTGCCAAAATCCAACGGCGCCATGGGATTGCACCATGGTGCGAATCAGCGGTTGAGGGGCAAGGGGGTGGGGGGGGGGAAACATAGTCAGAAAAATACCTTCCGTCACGTTGTTTCTTTTAAGGAAAGGAAAAGATTTGCATTTATATAGCGCCTTTCACAACCTCAGAATATAAAAACACTTTACAGCCAATGAGGTATTTTTGACGTGCAGCTCTTCTTGTAATGTTGGATACACGGTGCCCTATTTGTGCACAGCAAGATCCCACAAACAGCAATAACCAGATAATCTGTTTTATTTTTAGTGATGCTGGTTAATGGATAAATATTGGCCAGGACACCAGGGTGAGGAACACCCCTGCGCTTCTTAGTGCCGTGGGTTCTTTTATGTCCACCTAGGATACGGTGGCAACAAGAGCAGGTCAGAGGCTGGGTATTCTGTGGTGACTGTCTCACCTCCTGACTCCCCAAAGCCTTTCCACCATCTACAAGGCACAAGTAAGGAGTGTGATGGAATACTCTCCACTGGATGAGTGCAGCTCCAACAACACTCAAGAAGCTCAACAGCATCCAATACAAAGCAGCCCGCTTGATCGGCACCCCATCCACCACCTTAAACATCCACTCCCTCCACCACCAGCGCACCGTGGCTGCAGTGTGTACCCTCTACAAGATGCACTGTAGCAACTCGCCAAGGCTTCTTCGGCAGCACCTCCCAAACCCGCCACCTCTTCCACCTAGAAGGACAAGGGCAGCAGGTGCATAGGAACACCACCACCTCCAAGTTCCCCTCCAAGTCACACACCATCCTGACTTGGAAATATATCGGCCGTTCCTTCATCATTGCTGGGTCAAAATCCTGGAACTCCCTCCCTAACAGCACTGTGGGAGCACCTTCACCACACAGACTGCAGCGGTTCAAGAAGGCGGCTCACCACCACCTTCTCAAGGGCAATTAGGGATGGGCAATAAATGCTGGCGTTGCCAGCGACGCCCACATCCCATAAACGAATAAAAGAGAGATGGCGTGCGGAGGGGGGCCTGGTTTTAACTTTCGTTCAAACGGCGAGTGCGGATTGCCCCCACCTAGCTGGCTTTAGACATGGAGCTCGACCGTGCGAGGGAACAGAATGCACGTCAGTGCAACACAGCCTGCTTCAGTCGTGATGCCCTTCAAAGTCGAATAGCCCACCCCGTCCTGAATTATGGCCACTTAAGTTGAGGGAGCCACGAGTGGAATAGCACACTCCAATGAGGTGACCGTGTGTTTGGGAGGTGGAAGAGAAACAGGGAGTGGTTGAGGCGAATAGTATAGATGCATTTAAGGGGAAGCTAGATAAACACATGAGGGAGAAGGGAATAGAGGGTTATGCTGATAGATTTAGATGAGGAAAGATGGGAGGAGGCTCGAGTGGAGCATAAACACCAGCATGGACTGGTTGGGCCGAATGGCCTGTTTCTATGCCGTATATTCTATGTTACATGGTATCTGTTAAAGCCATTCAAAGCTTGAGCCATGTTTTAAATGGCACCAAGTCAACAACTAAAATAGGAGATGAAACAAGCACTCCTGGCCGGCCTCCCGCGTTCCACCCTCCGTAAACTGGAGCTCTTCCAAAACTCGGCTGCCCGTATCCTCACTCGCACCAAGTCCCGTTCACTCAACACCCCTGTGCTCGCTGACCTACATTGGCTCCCGACTAAGCAACGGCGCGATTTTAAAATTCTCATCCTTGTTTTCAAATCCCTCCGTGGCCTCGCCCCTCCCTATCTCTATAACCTCCTCCAGCCACTACAACCCTCCGAGATCTCTGCACTCCTCTAATTCTGGCCTCTGGAGCATCCCATTTTATAATCGCTCCACCATTGGTGGCCGTGCCTTCAGCTGCCTGGGCCCTGAGCTCTGGAATTCCCTCCCTAAACCTCTCCGCCTCTCTCTCCTCCTTTAAGATGCTCCTTAAAACCTACCTTTGTGACCAAGCTGGTCACCTGTCCTAATATCTCCTTATGTGGCTCGGTGTCAAATTTTGTTTGCTAATCGCTCCCGTGAAGCGTCTTGGGACGTTTTACTACATTAAAGGCGCTATATAAATACAAGTTGACGTTGTTACTGCTGGATCGCAATCCCATGCAACAGAAGAGCACGCTGGGAGCGTACTCTGATCACAGGCAGCCAGCGCGTTAACTAAAGGCGGCATGCCAAGACTCCCTGCAGCCAGAAATACTTGGGCTTTAAATTTAAAAAATGCACACAATTCAAGTGTTGTCGGAAATGTGGGTTGTTGAGCGGCCTGTTGAAGAGATGGCCTCTGGGAGAAGATTAACAATGTTTACTGGAGGAACTAAATGTACCAGTAACAGCACTGAGTAATTCCATGCTTGTGAGGTAAGGGTGAAAACCATATGTCGAACATGAAATATACATTCGCACCAAGCCCCCTTCTGTCCTGTTGGATTCAGTGTTTGAATTATACACACATTCTGAGCTTCTCAAAATAGCACGCTGCACCTTTCCACTCCGCTGAGAGAGCGCCGCACTGCCGGAGGTGCCGTCTTTCAGATGAGACGTTAAACCGAGGCCCCATCTGCCCTCTCAGGTGGACGTAAAAGATCCCACGATGACTATTTTGAAGAATAGCAGGGGGGAGTTCTCCCCGGTGTCCTGGGGCCAATATTTATCCCTCAACCAACATCACTAAAAACAGATTATCTGGTCATTATCACATTGCTGTTTGTGGGAGCTTGCTGTGCGCAAATTGGCTGCAGGGTTTCCTACATTACAACAGTGACTACACTCCAAAAAGTACTTCATTGGCTGTAAAGTGCTTTGGGACGTCCTGAGGTGGTGAAAGTCGCTATAGAAATGCACGTTTTTCTTAAATGTGAATGGTGGCCACTTGGATTAGCTCGCAGGGGACTCGCGTTCTACCCTCCGTAAACTTGAGGTCATCCAAGACTCTGCTGCCCGTGTCCTAACTCGCACCAAGTCCCGTTCACCCATCGCCCCCTGTGCTCACTGATCTACATTGGCTCCTGGTTAAGCAACGCCTCGATTTTAGAATTCCCATCCTTGTTTTCAACTCCCACCATGGCCTCGCCCCTCCCTATCTCTGTAACCTCCTCCAGCCCCTACAACTCCGAGATCTGTGCGCTCCTCCAATTCTGGCCTCTTGAGGATCCCCGATTTTAATCGCTCCACCATTGGCGGCCGTGCCTTCAGCTGCCTGGGCCCCAAGCTCTGGCATTCTCTTGCAAAAGCCCTCTCCTTCTTTCTCCTCCTTTAAGATGCTCCTTAAAACCTCTTTGACCAAGCTTTTGGTCATCTGTCCCAATACCTCCTTAGGTGGCTTGGTGTCAAATTTCGTCTGATAACGCTCCTGTGAAGCGCTTTGGGACGATTCACTACGTTAAAGGTGCTACATAAATGCAAAGTGTTGGTGTTGTTGTTGCTGGACAAAAATAAAAACCAGGTAGAATAGTTGATCGCAATTCTTCAAAAAAGCTTTGATAAAAGGCTGAATCACAAGACTTGCTCTTCAGAGTGCAGTAACTCAAAACTGCAGCAAATCAAAGTCCAATATGTTGCCGATAAACTCTCTCTGTCCCACCTCATGGGAACGGGAGAATATTGCTCAGTACTCTTATTTTTTTTTTAAATCATCCATTCTCAGGATGATGGCAAGGCTGGCATTTATTGCCCATCCCCAGTTGCCCACGAGAAGGTAAAGGTCAATCTTGGCCTTGGGACGTTTTCTTTTTAGCAAAGGCTCGATCTAAATGCAAGCTGCTGTTGTTGTCTTTGCTTTGCTGTGGCCAACGATGGCATCAGGACAGGGATTCAAAAACATTGCCCAACGTCCCACCCGGAGAAACTGAAAGCTACCTGGGCGCACAAATAGATCCGAGGTCTGGTATTGCACAGGATGGATGGGCAGACAAACTGGAGGGGTGGATAGCGAGTCTTAAGCAGACCAAACTTAAGCCCACCCAAAAGTTTGAGATACTTAAGACTTTTGTTATTCCGAGACTATACTATCATCTCACCCTTGCAGAGGCGTCCCAGAACACCCTGACTCAGCTTGATCGAACAATCAAAAGGGGAGTTAAGGATATTTTACATTTACCTGCAGACATAACTGACGGTGTCTTCTACTCAGCCAGGAGGGACGGTGGTTTACGCCTACCTAGGTTAGAAGTCCAGATACCATCCGCCATCATTAGGAAACTCGAATCGATGGAGAATTCTAACGATGAAGTAATCAGGGCCTCCTTCGAATTCTGTGGCGAGAGCAGTACCGATTCCATATTGAGGTTAAGGGTTTTGAACCAATTACATTCTGTTGCCCGGTGACAAGAAGGGGGAAATTTTCCACTCGCCCCCAATCAGAGGCCAGGGAGAGAGGCAGCTGACACCAAATTTCAAACAACGACGACTTGCATTTATATAGCACCTTTTAATGTCGTAAAATGTCCCAAGGCGCTTCACAGGAGCGATTATCCGACAGAATTTGACTCCGAACCACATAAGGAGAAATTAGACCAAAAAAGAGGCGGAGCAGGCTCAAAGGGCCGAATGGCCTACTCCTGCTCCTATCTTCTATGTTTTAAGGAGCGTCTTAAAGGGGGAAAGGGAGGTGGAGAGGTTTAGGGAGGGAATTCCAGAGCTTCGGACCCAGGCAGCTGGAGGCACGATCATCAATGGTGGAGCGATTATAATCAGGGGATGCGCAAGAGGCCAGAATTGGAGGAGCGCAGAGATCTCAGAGGGTTGTGGGGCTGGAGGAGATTGAAGGAGATTACAGAGACAGGGAGGGGGCGAGGCCATGGAGGGATTTGAAAACACGGATGAGAATTTTAAAAGTGGGAGGACAGCGCACGGGGCATTATTCTCCCGAGACAGGAACAATAAAATAACGGGAAGTTCAAGGGCCTCTTCCCTTCAACAGATCCTACGTATTCCTTCTGTAACAGAGCTGGGACTGGGCCGCTCTTCCCGAGGGAATTAGAAGATTCTTGATTAAAGAGAGAGGAGTGGGCTGAGAGAGGACTCCCCAGAGCTGGAAAGGCAGGAAGTTTGATGGCATTCCCAAAATTACTCCTACATGTTGCGTTACTTTGAAGACTGCTCACACGTGGGCAACCACGACAGTCATTTTGCGCACAGCAAGATCACACTGACAGCAATGAGATTAACGCCCAGTTAATCTGGCCAAAGATTGGGGGCGGGAAGGGTAGTATTGATTCGACAGGACACTGGTAGAATTCCCTGCCTCTTCTTCGAATAGTGTTGTGAGATTTTTTTTTTAAATTTAAAAATTGACATGCCTCTCATTGACCTCCGCTTGGAAACAGATGCAATTATCCGGGTTGCATCAGTGGCCTCAAAGAGACAGGCCTGCCGAGCAAGCTGACCGTCACTTCTCGGTGTATGGTGCATGCGTGAAGCCCAAGGTGCAAGGGGCAAGCAAAAACTCAAACTTGAGTCTATGTTTAACCTTTCCAAAAACACAGACAGGAAGAAAGAGGTTCTAAGCTACGCTCTTGGATGGACTTTGAATGTCCCAGTACAGTTCCCTGGACACACCAGTTTTTTTTCAATGACGTGTCCGGAAATCTTTACAGGCCCTCAAAAGTCTACTTCTTCTCGTATCTTATGGTGTGCTGGCATTAACACCTTCGATGGCTGTTCGGGAGCAGCTCGAACAAACATCGGAACTCGAGCCAGGCTCTCGCCCCTGGGGAAGCCTCAATGGAAACATAGCATAACTTTGACTTGAAGAACATTTTTTTAAAAACACACACACACACACACACACACACACACACACAAGCCTGTGGAAAAACGATCAGCAGAAACCAGAAGGCAGCATTCATTGCATCATTAAACCCTTCCAGCTTCGACAATGTTTAGCCAACCCGCTCGTGTTTTCTTTAGGGAACAGTTTCAAACCGCTAATACGATAGCAAAATACTGCGGATGCTGGAAATCCGAAATAACGACAGAAAATGCTGGAAAAACTCAGCAGGCCCGGCAACATCCGTGGAAGGGTTTCGACCCGAAACGTTGACTCTATTTCTCTCTCCACGGATGTTGCCTGGCCTGCTGAGTTTTTGCAGCATTTTCTGTTGTTGTTTCAAACCGCTTCCCAGTATTTCCCTGCGAGCGCTCCCCTCCCACAAAATACATGACACCCTTGACGCCATCGCTCCTAAATGGTCAGGCTCTTGACTTCCAACAAACAGGTCAGAGGGGAGATGAGGAGAAGTGGCCCCATTCTGGTGTTAATGAACAGCGAGGAATAGTTTGAATTTTGGCCACAAGCAACAACAAAAAACACAAGACCGTTCGACATCGCAGTCAATCTGTGCGGGGAGGTTTCTAGACAAAAGGACTTCTTCACCAGAGTTTGAACTGACAGCAACAAGAAGCTCTGGGCTTTCGCTTGCCGTTTCAAAGGGGCGCTGCCTTCAAGGGAGGGGAGGGGAGGGGAAACTTTTGGCCAAATTTTCACCTGGCTTTGGAAGGGAGGGGGAGCTGTGCGTCATTGTCAGCGGGCTGATGTTGTATGCAAATGAAGGAACACTGCCTTTTGACTCGTGGAGAACTGCTTTGAACACTTGAGTATTTTAAACTGTGCAACTCAAATGAGGTTTTCAAAATAAAACTGTCAAAACAACTTGCTGCCAATTTGAGGCCGGAGTGCCGACATGGCCAGCTCATATTTACGTGGTTTGACATTAAAGAGCATGTTGACATCAAAGAGCATGTTGACATCTGTGGTCAACAAGTTGTCCTGTTGTTCCCGATTGTTAGCACAAACACCTTCTGTTCTCAGCTCAGCGGTCCCAGGGTCTGATGCCGCAGGCTCCTTTATCCCCTTGTGCTGCTGTTGCTGTATCAGAGGTCAGCCCGATCAGAGTCTCTGGGGGGTGGAGAGCTGGACAGATGGGCTTTGCAAATCGTAGGCAACTAGACTGGGCTTGTTAAGGAATCTCTTTCACCTCTTCGAAGTTCAAGAAAATGACCCTCAGGTTGTGTAGAAAACTAGGCGATAAGTAGAACAGAACAAGCTCGAACTGCTTCCAGCCCACCTCCTGCCAGCCGCTGGTCACATCTGGCCCTTGACACATTTGTTCCAATGGGCCTCCATCGGCAGCCTGCCTGCTGTGGGATGTTGACCGAGCTGGGATCAACGCTCCTCCTTCTCCATTTCTTCATCTCCGCTAAAATTAATTGGCTGCACTCATACCCGACACCAAAGATGGTTGTGGTTGTTGGAGGCCAATCTTCAGTGTCCCAGGACAATACTGCAGGAGTGCGTCCTTGGCCCACCCAACCATCTTCAGCTGCTTCACCAATGTCCTTCGCTCCATCATGAGATCAGGAGTGGGACAAAGAGTCTTCAACCTGAAACGTTAACTCTGTTTCTCTCTCCACAGATGCTGCCTGACCTGCTGAGTATTTCCAGCATTTTCTGTTTTTATTTTGGATAGGCTGGGGTTGTTTTCTTTGGAACAGAGGAGGTTGAGGGGAGATTTAATTGTTGTGTGTAAAATTATGAGCGGCCGAGATAGAGTGGATAGGAGGGATCTATTTCCCTTAGCAGAGGGGTTAATAACCAGGGGGCATAGATTTAAAGTAATTGGCAGGATTAGAGGGGTGTCGAGGAGATCTTTTTTCACCCAGAGGGTGGTGGGGGTCTGGAACTCACTGCCTGAAAGGGCGGTAGAGGCAGAAACCCTCATCACATTTAAAAAGGACTTGGATATGCACTTGAAGTGCCGTAACCTACAGGGCTACGGACCAAGAGCTGGAAAGTGGGATTAGGCTGGATAGCTCTTTCTCGGCCAACACAGACCCGATGGGCCGAATGGCCTCCTTCTGTGCTGTAAATACCGATGGTTCTATGAATTCCACAGTGCTCAGCTCCATTCACAACTCCGCCGATAATGAAGCAGCCCGGGCCAACCTATAGCAGGGCCCGGACAACATCTAGGCTTGGGCTGACAAGTTGCAGCTAACATTTGCGCTGCACGAGTGCTCGGTAATGGTCATCTCAAACCAAGAGAAAGCCCAGACCTCTTCCCCCTCAACAGTCAATGGCACAACCATTGAGGAGCCCCCCACCATCAACATCTGGGGAGTCACCATTGACTAGAAGCTTAAGTGGGCCAGCCGTATCAACACTCTACCAGGGGACAAGAGAGGCTGGGTACTCCACAATGACCTTGACCCCTCAAAGCCTCTCCACCATCTATGACCCTCAAGTTAGGAGTGTGGTGAAATACTCACTACCTGTCTGAATGGGTGCAGTCGCAACAACACTCAAGAAGATCAATGCCATCCTAGACAAAGGAGTCGGCATCATTAGTGTCCCTGCCACTGGACTCGATATCCATTCCCCATCTCACCATCGGTGAACTGTGGCTGCAGTATGTACTGCCGCAACTCACCAAAGTTACTTCAGCTCCCTCCCCTGCATCTCTTGCACAGAGAAGGCCAGGAGCAGGAGCATTGTAGGAACACCATCACCACCGAGTTGCCCTCCAAGTCACGCAACCTGAACATACAATCACTGTTCCTTCATCATTGCCGGGTCAATATCCTGGAAGTCCCTCCCAAATACCGTTGTGGGAGCACCATCGCGAGAAGGACTGCAGTGGGTCAAAGCGAAGACCCACCACCACCACCACCTTCTCAGGGCAACTAGGGATGGGCAAGAAATGTGACCACGCCACCATTGCCCAAATCCCAAAAACAAACAAATGAATGAATTGTTAGCCTTAGCCCAGCTTCCACACATAAAGTGAAAGGGTCATGTTGAAGTTGGACCATTTGTTTGAACCATTCAGGGTTCTACAAAGTTTCTTTCCTCTCCCTCTATGAGCAGTCCTGTGTCTCAATACTCCACAGGGTGCAGTAAAAGCTGCTGAGGTCAGAGGGCACTTCTATCCGCTTGTCAATTTTGGGCTCCAGGTCAATACTTGGCTTTCTCTATTTTCGCTCACCAAGGTTTAACATCTGAAGTGTGCCGAAAGCGCATTCGATGCAAGACAAGGCAAGGGCCTCGTTCTCTCTTCACTGAGCTGGTTTTAATTGCAGCGAGACGGTATTTTCAAAGCCAGACGTTTCTCGACGCATCCGCGGACGTTTGCCAACAAGAAACACAGACTCCAGACACAGCGGACTCTCTCCAGTTGGAGCTCGCTGACTATGACCCCCCCCCGAGCTTCGCGCCGCACAGCTCTGTCGGGACGTGTGACCGGGTGGGTAAGGCAGATCAGAAAGTGAATACTGCTTCAACCAAACCAAAAGTTCCAGCATGGGCGTGTTTCCACTGGGTTTGAGGGCTGCGTTACCAATCCAAGTGGAAGTGGCAGAGCAGAATGCCAAGTGTAATTACAGGCGCGGGCAGCTCACTCGCAACAGCTGCAGAACCAGGGAGTGGAGAATAATTAATCATCATCCATCGTAAAGGGGCAAGGATGGCGTCTTGGAGCTATAGGAGACAGCTAGATCAGACTGGGGTGGGGGGGGGGATAATGGCTTTTAAATGGCAGGAGGGTCGGTAACCAGAGGACACAGATTGACGATAATTGGCAAAAGAACCAGAGGGGGAGATGAGAAGAATTTTTTTATGCAGCGAGTTGTTATGGCCTAGAATGCCTGAAAGGGCGGTGGAAGCAGATTCAATAGTAACTTTCAAAAGGGAATTGGATAAATACTGGAAAGCGAATAATCTGTAGGGCTGTGGGGAAGGAGCAGGGGGAGTGGAATTAATTTGATAGCTCTTTGAAAGAACTGCACAGGCACTATGGGCCCAATGGCCTCCTTCTGTGCTCCATCTTTGATGATTCGCCATTCCCTCGCCACTGCCTCCATCCCTCTCCCGAACATCTGTCTGAGGCTGAACCACACAGTTCGCAACCTTGGTGTCATAGTTGACCCTGAAATGAGCTTCCAACCACATATCCGCAGAATAACTAAGACCGCCTATTTCCGCCTCCGCAACATCGCCCGTCTTCGCCCTTGCCTCAGCTCATCCGCTGCTGAAACAACATCCATGCCTTTGTTACCTCTAGACTCGACTATTCCAACGCACTCCTGGCTGGCCTCCCACATTCAACCCTCCGTAAACTTGAGGTCATCCAAAACTCGGCTGCCCGTGTCCTAACTCGCACCAAGTCCCGTTCGCCCATCACCCCCTGTGCTCACTGAACTACACTGGGCTCCCGGTTAAGCAACGCCTTGATTTCAAAATTCTCATCCTTGTTTTCAAATCCCTCCAGGGCCTCGCCCCTCCCTATCTCTGTAATCTCCTCCAGCCCCACAATCCCCCCTCCGAGATATCTGCACTCCTCTAATTCTGCCCTCTTGAGCATCCCCGATTATAATCGCTCAACCATTGGCGGCCGTGCCTTCTGCTGCCTGGGCCCCAAGCTCTGGAATTCCTTCCCTAAACCTCTCTGCCTGTCTTTCCTCCTTGAAGACACTCCTTAAAACCTTTGACCAAGCTTTTGGTCATCTGCCCTAATATCTCCTTATGTGGCTCGGTGTCAAATGTTTGTCTTATAATACTTCCGTGAAGTGCCTTGGGACGTTTTACTATGTTAAAGGCACTATATAAATGCAAGCTTTTGTTGTTGATTCTATGAAGAGCAGGGGAATGGGACTAATTGGAGAGCTCTTTCAAAGGGCCGGCACAGGCATGATGGGCCGAATGACCTCCTGCTGTGCTGTATTATTCTATAAGCTTTTACTTGTGGTTGTACTAGTCCGCTCTTTGAGATGAGATCAGCACAACAGCCAAGTGAACACATAGATAGGGCTGCTGAAGATCTAGAGTGAAGGGGCAAAGGTAGGGTAGATCAGTCTTCGGTTGAACTGGCTTTTGGGCTCATTAGCTGACATTTAACCTGCTTATCTACAGTGCTTCCCCCCACTGTACAGAATATGTCTCAAAACACTCTGCTGGGCCTCTGCATGCAGAGTAGAAGGCATTAGGAAGAAAACAGGGAGTCAGGTGGCAAGACAGAAGGGTTTAAAAGAGGGAGGCGAGGGTGAAATGGCTGGAAGGACAGCTGCCCATGTTGGGATGGGCGGGGAAATCAGTCATTGAATAAATTCAAGACAGAGATCGGTAGATTTTTGGATTCGAGGGAATCAAGGAATATGGGGATAGAGCGGGGAAGTGGAGCTGAGGTAGAAGATCAGCCACAATCTGCGGAGCAGGCTCGAGGGGCCGTGTGGCCTACTCCTGCTCCTTATGTTCTTATGACTGATGTCACGGCAGCAGAGGGTGCATTCAGGGAAGTATGGTTGAAGGAAATTGCCAAGGAAGGGTGGGACAAAGTCATGGTGAGATTTGAATGCAAGATCAATAATTAACAAGTCTTAATAAAGGTTGATGACAGCTACACATACTAACATCCAGCAGCAGTCTGTTGTTATAAAAACTGCACTGTGCTGATGAATTGAGCCAAGTCTGGACCGAGCTGGTTGCCTAATTGCAACAAAGGCACGTCACCCATCTTTAAATCCTCAGCTCCTCTTCTCTATAATCCTACTGAGCATCAGGAAATCCCTCCGTTATAACTTCAGCTGAGGGGTCAGCACCCAAACCTCTTCCTATTGCTGGGTCTTTCAAGCATTTTCCGTTCCTCTCTTTATTTCAGACGGCCAGCATTGGTCGCTGGTTTCTTTTCATTTCCCATTGCTAATCCCTCCTGCGGTTTTATATTTCGAGACGGCCTAGACTCCAGCCAGCTGGATGAAACATTGGAGACATCCAACCTGGTAAAGACAGAAATTACTTTTTCTTTTGTTGAAACCCTGACGCGGGACAGTGCTGACCTCTCGGGAACACCGTACTTTGACAAGTGCCTGCGGTCCAAGCCAAACGTGCTCTAGGGTGGCCAACCCACCAGGAGTGCCCTGGAGTCTCCAGGAATGGAAGGTCAATCTCCAGGACACTGTTGGGAGCAACCCCAGGAGAAAACAACAACAATTTGTATTTATATAGCACCTTTAATGTACCAAGGCATCCCAAGGTGCTGCACAGGAGTATTAAAAGACAACGGGGGAGAAATTGGGTATGTAGCGCCACCTATTAGTGCCTAAAGAGGGCAGTCAGTGGCTGTAGCGCCACTGGCCGCGCCTCCCGCAGTATTCAGTGGGGGCGCTAATGGTGGCGTTAGCCTGTTACGCTGTGCCGCCACCGATGACGTCATTGGTGTGCGCAGCGCCCCATTAGCGCCCCGATCACGATATTTGGTAGCGAACGCCGCTGTAGCGTGTGGCGCTGCGGCACGTTGCGCTGCGATATTCAGTTTCAGCGCCCTAAGAGGGACACGGAGCGCCTCGAGCAGCGCCCTGTCTCCCTCTAGGGGCGCTGAAACTGAATTTCTGATGTTCGTTAATGCTCCGAACGCTGCGCAAAAATCAGCGCCCAGGCGAACTTGGCGCCACTTTTGTGCCTCAACCCAATTTCTAGGCCAACCAAAAAAAATGACACCGATCCACATAAAGATGTGCGGGTTAGGTTGATTGGCTATGATAAGTTGACCCTTAGTGTTAGGGGAATTAAATACGTGGGGTTACGGGGATAGGGTGGGATATGTGTTGGTGTAGGGGTTACGGGGATAGGGTGGGATATGTGTCGGTGCAGGCTCGATGGGCCAAAATGGCCTCTATCTGCACTGTGGGGTTTCTGTGATTTCTGTGAAGATAAATTAGGGCAGGTGACCAAAAGCTTGGTCAAAGAGGTAGGTTTTAAGGAGCGTCTTAAAAGGAGGTGAGAGAGAGGTAGAGAGACAGAGAGGTTGAGGCAGGGAATTCCAGAGCTTAGGGCCCAGGCAACAGAAGGCACGGCCACCAATGGTTGAGCGACTATAATCGGGGATGCTCAAGTGGGCAGAGTTAGAGGAGTGCAGATATCTCGGGGGTTTGTGGGGCTGAAGGAGATTACAGAGATAGGGAGGGGCGAGGCCATGGAGGGATTTGAAAACAAGGATGAGAGTTTAGAACTCGAGGCGCTGCTTAACCAATCTTAAGGACATTAAAAAAAAGTGATTTTTATTTTTTTTTAAACATTTATTAGTTATAAAAATATTGGAGCTGGGATAAAAAGACTCTTTGACCGACAGTCAAGCACCAGCCAATCTGATAATTAAGAGGCTGTTTGCTTTCCAATTGGTGTGGGAAGTTGAGGATTGACATGTTGGGCGACCAATGGCGAGAGTGTGGGGGCGGGGTGGTTGGAGGTGGGCAGTCACGTGATGAAACCGCCAGGAATATATCTGACCAGAGTTGGCAACCCGATCACGCAGTTAGTGTTTCTCTGAATCATTAAGTTCTGCGCACTAGGTAACCAAAGCCATTAGACACAACCCAACGTGCATGACCACGAGTTTCCATTTCCTAACCTCCACCATCACATTCTCCACTTCATTCAAGGCAGCAAGGCCCAGCTTAAACATCCTGACTGCTGCTGCAATCAGTTCACATTCCATCCACCCCTGTCATCTGCAGAAAATGGCCTTAACATTTTTTTCTCCAGACGGCTATTGAATTATTTCTCAACACAGTGCAGGATTCACCAAAGCTTCGCGACCCTGCAAACTGAGGAACTTGGCACGAGAATGAAGATTCAGTCAGGGCGACAGCATTGGAACACAGCAGCAGACCGCTCAGCCCCTCGAGTCTGTTCCATCATTCATTCAATCAGATCATGGCTGGTCAGTACCTCAACTTCATTTACCTGCCTTTAGTTTATGGGCCGTATTTTGCGACGTACGATGTGCGCACGCGCCCGTAGCGGGGCCGCGCAAGTTCCGGGTTTAGGCAGGCGAAGCGTGTGCGCTGAATACCGGCACTTGCGGTCGGTCAAGAATCTTCGACAGATCCTCCGCATCCCCGGGAGATGGGCCTCTGCGGGTGGGGATTTGCGATGTTTGCCCAACTTCCGCCCACTGAATGCCCGTGGTATCTTATGCCTGGTAAAAGCGGGCGCAAGGCCAGCTTTTACCAGCATAAGAGATATAAAAAATAGAAAAATTAAATTTAATCAATCACTTATACATTAAAAACCCTGTCCAATAAGGTACGTTTATGTTTAGTCCCATTAAAACATATACTTTTTTTTCAAAAAATTTAATTAAATGCCATTTTAATTAATTTTATATAATTAATTTAAAAAAAAATTTAGTTCACATATTCGTGTATTTTTTAAGTCACCCCCAGTCATACTTATGGGAGTTCCGTATGTATCGAATCCCCATAAGTATGAATGGGGATCCCCCCTTCTTTCAATGGTTGGGCCGGCTCATGTGATCCCAGGGGAGCTTGCGAACTGCTTGCGCCCCTGGGCCACGTGGGCCTCTACGCACTTCTACCAGGAGGCGCCCAGGATCGCGAGCCTCCCGGACCACCAGGTAAAGGCGTAGATTTTTTGATGATCGGAGGCATCCGCCGGCGGGAAGCCTCCGATCGTAAATTCAGGCCCTATATCTCTCAATAGCCTTACACAATAAAAATGTGTCGATCTCAGTCTTGGCCAAATATATTGGAGGTTTAGGGGCAGCTTTATTGCTAGCAAAAGCTTTATATTTTCAATAACCTTTCATCTACTCAGCTGTAAAGCATACCAGTTGACATGAATCAGTCATTCATGAAAGACTTATGAAATAATACTGAGCGGCCTGCGGGTGGCGCTGTCCAGGGAGAGTATAAATACTCGGGCACGAGCCCAGCTTGCGCAGGACATTCTTTTACAGGAACTAGTGAAGGACACAACTAGACCTCCATGTTGTAAAACAGTTGATTAAAGCTTTGTTTAACGCTTAGACCAAGTGCCTAGTAGTTTTCTTACATCACCAGTAAAACAATGAAATGAGATAAATATGTAGAATCAACACAGGAGGAGGCCATCGTGCCGGTTCTTTGAAAGAGCTATCCAATTAGTCCCACTACTGCTCTTTCCCCACAGCCCTGCAAATTATTCTCCTTCAAGTGTTTATCCAATTCCCTTTTGAAAGTTAATATTGAATCCGCTTCCACCGCCCTTTCAGGCAGCGCATTCCAGATCACAACATCGCGCTGCGTAAATGTTTTTTTTCCTCATGTCGCCTCTTGTTCTTTTGTGAATAAATGTGGATTAAAAATAAATGTTCCGCGAGGATACCTCGGTTAAAATGAGAAGGTTAAAAGGCTGACGAAATGGTAGCAAGCCTTGCTCGGGACGGATGCAGGGTTGAAATTCGCAACAATCTGGTACTCCCAAGTGTTCAAAGTAGTTTCCACACATGGGGCTTAAGCCCACAAGCTGCTGACTCAGGGGCGAGCGCATTACCAAGCGAAGCAGGCTGACAATTAATTAATGAAAGGGTAAACCCTCATCCATGCCTTTGTTACCTCTAGACTTGACTATTCCAACGCACTCCTGGCCGGCCTCCCACATTCCACCCTACGTAAACTTGAGGTCATCCAAAACTCGGCTGCCCGTGTCCTAACTCGCACCAAGTCCCGTTTGCCCATCACCCCTGTGCTCGCTGACCTACATTGGCTCCCGGTTAAGCAGCGCCTCGATTTCAAAATTCTCATCCTTGTTTTCAAATCCCTCCATGGCCTCGTCCCCTCTCGATCTCTGTAATCTCCTCCAGCCCCACAACCCACCGAGATATCTGCGCTCTTCTAATTCTGCCCTCCTGAGCATCCCTGATTATAATCACTCAACCATTGGTGGCCGTGCCTTCTGTTGCCTGGGCCCCAAGCTCTGGAATTCGCTGCCTAAACCTCTCCGCCTCGCTACCTCTCTTTCCTCCTTTAAGACGCTCCTTAAAACCGACCTCCTTGACCCTCACCTGCCCTAATTTCTCCTTGTCAAATTTTTTGTCTTTTAATACTCCTGTGCAGTGCCTTGTGACCTTTTACTACGTTAGAGGCGCTATATAAATACACAAGTTGTTGTTGTTGTAACTTGACCAATCCCGAGCTCCGAGCTGGGAGTGCTCAAAAGTTGTGCAGGTCGGAGATTGGCTTCAACGCTGCAGGCAGGAAAACACTAGGTGCGGATGATAACTGAAAGGTACCTTGAAGTCTCCGTCGTTCCTCTCTGAATACGGCCTTGGCCTTCTCTCCAGTTTTGGAATCTGCGTTGGGAGTGCCCCTTTAAACTTTAGAGCCAAGCAAGAACCTTTGAACCCACTAATTAGCTTCGTTGGGCCCTGTCAACTTCACTCAGAGGGACTCCTGTTCTGCAGATTGATTCCAGGTGGTAGAAGGGGGAGGTTGAGGCTTTTTGAGTGGAATCCAGAAACAAACAAAGCGGCAATAAAATGTGACGGCTCTGCCATGAATGAAACTTAAATAAAGAACAGCCGCAACACATCGCAGCCTGAACATAGCGACAATGCTCTTAAAAAAAAAGATTTAACGGGTTAATATTTCAGAGTGGGGGCTGCGCACTGCACACAAAACGTTAACCTGACTTTTCTCTCTTCGGATGCTGGAAGACCTGGTGTGTGCTTCGGGCACTTTCTGCGCTTTTGATTCAGATTTCAAACTCTCTCCTCCGAGTCAGAAGGTTGTAGGTTCAAGTCCCACTCCAGAGACTTGAGCACAGTAATCTAGGCTGACACTCCCAGTGCAGTGCTGAGGGAGTGCTGCACTGTCGGAGGTGCCGTCTTTCGGATGAGACGTTAAACCAAGGCCCCATCTGCTCTCTCAGGTGGACGTAAAAGATCCCACAGCACTATTTCGAAGAAGAGGAGCAGGGGAGTTCTCCCCGGTGTCCCAGGCCAATATTTATCCCTCAACCAAGATGGAAACATCGAAAGAGACTGAGGGAGCACTTTATTTATTTTATTTAATTAATTTATTAATTAAATTCATTTAATTATAAGTTGTGAGTTCCTCACGATGCTCTCCCAGGGTGGCCACCCTGTAACCAGAGATTATTCTAGAAGCCTGGGTAGAAATATCAATGTAATTACCGTAGAAATTACTTTTTTTACATTATTGCTTGTTCATTTTATGTGCTTTTTTTATGTCTTTTATTTATTTTATGTCTGCTTTATTTATATTTAAAGTATGTATGCGTGTACATGTCGGTATGTGTTTTTTTGTGATGGCGCCGATGAAGACGGCTGCCGTCCTTGCGAGCTCCGTGCGTACCAGGCAGCTCAGTGTTCTTGCTGCTTGGTGCTCTCGGCTCGTCAAGAAAAAAGCATTTCATTGACTAGATTACACTTCTTGTATTTAGTTATGTGACCAATAAAATTGAAATTGAATTGAAAATTTGCTCATTTTCCCATTACAGTTTGTGGGAGCTTGCTGTGCGCAAATTGGCTGCATTTTCCTACATTGCAGCAGTGACTACACTTCAAAAGTACTTTATTGGCTGTAAAGCGCTTTGGGACTTCCTGAGGTCCCGGAAGGCGCTATATAAATGCAAGTTCTTTCTTTTTATAACTACACCTTTAGCAGTACCTCTTCTCTCCCGCTGTGCAGGGCCAGAGAAAGCCACCGCCACGGATCGAGGGCTGGGCGGGACAAGTTCGATTACCTTCACTGCGGTGAAAGCCCTTTCACAAAGGAAGCAGCGCTCAGGCCCAAGAATGATGGGTGTAGGGCAAGGTGTTCAAAGTAAGGATGGGCTTCACTAAACATAAGACGTCGGAGCAGGAGTCAGTCACTCAGCCCCTTGAACCTGCTCCGCCATTCAATAAGATCATGGCTGATCCAATCTTGGCCTCAGCTCCACTTCCCTGCCCGCTCCCCATAACCCTTGACTCCCTTACCATTCAAAAATCTGTCTATCTCCGCCTTGAATATATTCAATGATGACTCCGCCTCCACAGCTCTCTGGGGAAGAGAATTCCAAAGATTCACCAACCTCTGAGAGAAGAAATTCCTCCTCATTTCCGTTTTAAATGGGTGCCCCCTTATTCTGAAACTATGCCCCCTAGTTCTAGATTCCCCCACGAGGGGAAACATCCTCTCAACATCTACCCTGTCGAGCCCCTTCAGAATCTTATATGTTTCAATAAGATCCCCTCATTCTTCTAAACTCCAATGAGTATAGGCCCAAACTGAAGAAAGTGCAGCAATAAGTCAGTGAATGACGGCACAGCATGCCCACCACCTCCCCCCCCCTCCACCAATTTCATTTTTACTGCACACAGCGATGGAGAAATTCCACTTCAAAACTCTTGGCCAGAGCCTTCTGACGAAATGCAAAACCTCCTCGGGGCCCAGGTTTTCTCAGAATCCATCGACATTCCCACGAAAGAGGCCTCACAGTTCAGTGTTGACAAGCCAGCCTGAGCAACCCCCAGGCGCTCAATACCAACTGTACGTATCTCTCTGTACTTCACACGGATCTCATCGGGGACATTTTAAAACATTGTGTTTGTTGGCAGAAAGAAAGAGGGAGAAAAAACGGTGTGTGCAGGCTGGGGTTAGACAGTGTTGGGGAAGGATACTGTGGGAATTTCTACATGTTTGAGGTAAAGACAGGCTGAGCTACTTCCCTCGTCCTTGTTTATCTCACGATCTTAAATATTTCTCAGTCAAACATTCCTGCAAGCAAACAATTTTGGGAGCTAAGTGAACACTTGATGAACGGGTCATTGGGCTGAAAGTTCAACTGTCTGATTTATATAAAAAGTCATTGCAGAAGCTCCTTTAATTACCATTCTGTTCCCCCCTCCTCCTCGCATTCTGGTTATAAATGATCTTTTCCCTGGCCCACACACAGACCTAGCCCAGTGGGCAGCTATGCAGGCCTCTTGTATCTGGGATCCAGGCCCATCGGTTGTCTGTCCCTCAGTCCCACAGCCGTCATCTCAAAGGTTCATTCCAAATAAAATCGAAGGCCCAGTCTACAAATATTGGTCTCCTTACCCAAGGAAGGATATACGTGCTTTAGAGGGAGTGCAACAAAGGTTTACTAGATTGATTCCTGGGATGGGGGAGATTGTCCTATGAGGAGAGATTGAGTAGACTAGGCCTATATTCCCTAGAATGTGGTGATCCCATTGAAAAGTATAACATTTTTAAGGGGCTTGACAGGGTAGATGCAGGGAGGCGGTTTCCTCAGTCTGGGGAGTCTAGAACCAGGGATCACAGTCTCAGAATAAGGGGTCAGCCATTTAGGACTGAGAGGAGGAGGAAATTCTTCACTCAAAGGGTGGTGAATCTTTGGAATTCTCTACCCCAGAGGGCTGTGGAGGCTCAGTCGTCGAGTATATTCAAGGCTGAGATCAATAGATTTTTGGATACTAAGGGAATCAAGGAATATAGGAGTAAGGCAGGAGTTATGGTAGACGATCATGATCTTATTGAATGGCGGAGCAGGCTCAAAGCGCTGATTGGCTGACTCCTGCTCCTATTTTTTATGTTAAGTAAGTGCCTATTGCCACTCCCAGGAGATCAGCCATGGTCTAATTGAATGGTGGAACAGGCGCGAGGGGCTGAATGGCCTACTCCCGTTCCTATGTTGGTGGATGAGGGAGGACGCTGGGGATCATGATGCTCACCATGGTACAGGACAGGCTGGATGGACCAGCTGGTCTTTTCCTGTCTGTTATTTACGTAAAGTCTTATATCCAACATGTTGCTCCGACACGTTCTGTGGTGCCCAAGCACGCAGTGTTGGGGGTGAGGAATTCAGTCAGCTACCTCCTGGTACTATTCACACTCCTTAGTTGAGGGTAGAGTCTGTATGTTGAGATATGGTTCATCCTGGACCTATGTGGCAACACACTGATGGGGACTCCGGTAGCCCAAGGCAAGTTCCTGATCTCAGTGGGGCTGTCAGGAGGAAGAGACCCAGCTCAGGGCAAGCTTCACCCTGGCAGAAAGGTCAGGGGTGATTCAACTCAGATAATTCCTGGCAACCTAGGAGGAAAATGGCCACCAGACTGGACTGGGAAAGGCATGTAATGCAGGAGAAACCAGCAGAGGAGAAAAGGATCTAATTCAGAAACCAAGATCTCGAAATGTCGTAAATCTAACACACCAGTGAGGGTGATGTCGTTCAAATTAGAACATAATTGCTGGGGGGGGGGGGTGCGGAGGGTGCGGGGGTAGGTTGCATTTATCATGTTCAAATCCCTCCATAGCCTCACCCCTCCCTATCGATGAAACCTTCAACCCTACAACCCTCCGAGAACTCCGCGTTCCAAGAACTCTGGCTTCCTGTGAATCCCGAAATCCCTACGGCCCACCGCTGGCAGCTGCGCCTTCAGCCGCCTGGGCCCCAAGCTCTGGAGTTCCCTCGTCCACACGGGTGTTTTTACTGCGCATTTTCTGTCGCAATCCAAGCGGAAACGGTAGGTCAAATGCCTTCGTGCCCACCTCCGCGAAAATAGTCCCCCCTCCTCATTAACTGCAAACTTCGAAGAGGACTGCCCCCATCCCCCCCATAGCCGTGTGCCCCTTCCCCATTGCCACAGCCACCCCCTCAATGTAACCTCAACCTTCAGCAGAATGGCAGCACCATTCCTGTGGCAAGGACGTCATTTCTCGGTGGCCTCAGTTTTCAGTTGGAGAAGAATCTCCTCCCAGAAACTACTGACCCAGCGGACAATTTAATTGCAGCTGAATGTGTGCCAGTCCTTCGTTCAGAGTATATAAATTGGTGGGAGTATATAAAATCAAAATGCCTGTGACCTGTGACGAGCCTGTGTTTCTGTTACCATGAGAAGCAGATGTTTATTAGGAAGTTTCCAAGAGATTATAGATAAACTTTTTTTTTTGTAAAAGCCTGAATTTTCTCAGTGATCAATCACATGATATCTTCACAACCCTTTTACCTCGGAACTGTAAGTCATGCTTCCGATTGCGTTTAATACAGACAAAGGGACAACAATTCGCAGTTATACAAGCGCCTATAATGTGGTTAGAAATCGTCCCAAGGTGCTTCAGAGGAATGTTATCAGACAAATTTTGCCTTACAATAGTGCGCAGAACGCATGGCAAGTACACCGACGCAGCACCAGGCGGGCAGTTACAGTGCAGAGAGTCTGTGCCCCTCCTGTATGGTGGGGGAGATTCGTAGAATCATAGAAATTTATGGCACAGAAGGAGGCCATTCGGCCCATCGTGTCTGTGCCAGCCGAAAACGAGCTATCCAGCCTAATCCCACTTTCCAGCTCTCGGTCCGTAGCCCTGTAGGTTACGGCACTTCAGGTGCATATCCAAGTACTTTATAAATGTGATGAGGGTTTCTGCCTCTACCAACCTTTCAGGCAGTGAGTTCCAGACCCCCACCACCCTCTGGGTGAAAACAGTTCTCAACTCCCCTCTAATCTTTCCACCAATTACTTTAATAAATCTATGCCCCCTGGTTATTGAACCTTCTGCTAAAGGAAATAGCTCCTCCCTATCCTCTCTATCTTGGCCTCTCATAATTTTTTAAAATATTTGTTTATGGGATGTGGGCGTCGCTGGCAAGGCCAGCATTTATTGCCCATCCCTAGTTGCCCTTGAGAAGGTGGTGGTGAGCCGCCTTCTTGAGCCGCTGCAGTCCGTGTGGTGAAGGTGCTCCCACAGTGCTGTTAGGGAGGGAGTTCCAAGATTTTGACCCAGCGACGATGAAGGATCGGCGATATACTTCTAAGTCAGGATGGTGTGTGACTTGGAGGGGAACTTGGAGGTGGTGGTGTTCCCATGCGCCTGCTGTCCTTGATTTTCTAGGTGGAAGAGGTCGCGGGTTTGGGAGGTGCTGCCGAAGAAGCCTTGGCGAGTTGCTGTAGTGCATCTTGTAGATGGTACACACTGCAGCCACGGTGTGCCGGTGGTGGAGGGAGTGAATGTTTAAGGTGGTGGATGGGGTGCCAATCAAGTGGGCTGCTCTGTCCTGGATGGTGTCGAGCTTCGAGTGTTGTTGGAGCAGCACTCATCCAGGCAAGTGGAGAGTATTCCATCACACTCCTTACATGTGCCTTGTAGATGGTGGAAAGGCTTTGGGGAGTCAGGAGGTGTGACACTCGCTGCAGAATACCTAGCCTCTGACCTGCTCTTGTTGCCACAGTATTTATGTGGCTGGTCCAGTTTAAGTTTCTGGTTAATGGTGACCCCCAGGATGTTGATAGTGGGGGATTCGGCGATTGTAATGCCATTGAATGTCAAGGGGAGGTGGTTAGACTCTCGCCTGTTGGAGATAGTCATTGCCTGGCACTTCTGTGGCACGAATGTTACCTGCCACTTATCAGCCCAAGCCTGAACGTCGTCCAGATCTTGTTGCAGGCGGGCATGGACTGCTTCATTATCTGAGGAGTTGTGAATGGCACTGAACACTGCAGTCATCAGCAAACATCCCCATTTCTGACCTTATGTTGGAGGGAAGGTCATTGATGAAACAGCTGAAGATGGTTGGGCCTAGGACACTGCCCTGAGGAACTCCTGCAGCGATGTCCTGGGGCTGTGATGATTGACCTTCAACCACCACAATCATCTTCCTTTGTGGTAGGTATGACTCCAGCCAGTGGAGAGTTTTCCCCGATTCCCATTGATTTCAGTTTTACTAGGGCTCCTTGATGCCAGACTCGGTCAAATGCTGCCTTGATGTCAAGGACAGTCACTCTCACCTCACCAATTCAGCTCCTTTGTCCATGTTTGGACCAAGGCTGTAATGAGGTCGGGAGCTGAGTGGTCTTGGCGGAATCCAAACTGGGCATCAGTGAGCAGGTTAATGGTGAGTAAGTGCCGCTTGATAGCACTGTCGATGACACCT
This sequence comes from Somniosus microcephalus, assembly GCF_052327205.1. NCBI lineage: Eukaryota > Metazoa > Chordata > Chondrichthyes > Squaliformes > Somniosidae > Somniosus > Somniosus microcephalus. The sequence continues at coordinate 7,322,295 of NC_141016.1, forward strand.
TCCATCACTTTGCTGATGATTGAGAGTAGACTGATGGGGCGGTAATTGGCCGGATTGGATTTGTCCTGCTTTTTGTGGACAGGACATACCTGGGCAGTTTTCCACATTGTTGGGTAGATGCCAGTGTTGTAGCTGTACTGGAACAGCTTGGCTAGAGGCGCGGCTAGTTCCGGAGCACAAGTCTTCAGCACAATAGCCGGATGTTGTCGGGGCCCACAGCCTTTGCTGTATCCAGTTTCTTGATCAGCCGTTTCTTGATATCATGTGGAGTGAATCGAATTGGCTGAAGGCTGGCTTCTGTGATGGTGGGGACCTCGGGAGTAGGCCGATATGGATCATCCACTCGGCCCTTCTGGCTGAAGTAGACTGCAAACGCTTCAGCCTTGTCTTTTGCACTCACGTGCTGGGCTCCACCATCATTGAGGATGGGGATATTCATGGAGCCTCCTCGCCCTGTAAGTTGTTTAATGTTCCCCGACTGGATGTGGCAGGACTGCAGAGCTTTGACCTGATCCGTTGATTGTGGGATCGCTTAGCTCTGTCTATAGCATGCTGCTTCCGCTTTTTAGCATGCATGTAGTCCTGTGTTGCAGCTTCCCCAGGTTGGCACCTCATTTTTAGGTACGCCTGGTGCTGCTCCTGGCATGCTCTTCTACAATGCTTATTAAACCAGGGTTGGTCACCTGGCTTGATGGTAATGGTAAAGTGAGGGATATGCCGGGCCATGAGGTTACAGATTGTGGTGGAATACAATTCTGCTGCTGCCAATGGCCCATAGCGCCTCATGGATGCCCAGTTTTGAGCTGCTAGATCTGTTCTGAATCTATCCCATTTAGCACGGTGGTAGTGCCACACAACACGATGGAGGGTGTTCTCAGTGTGAAGACGGGACTTCGTCTCCGCAATGACTGTGCGGTGCTCACTGCTACCAATACTGTCATGGACAGATGCATCTGCAACAGGTATACTGGTGAGGACGAGGTGAAGTAGGCTTTTCCCTTGCATTGGTTCACTCACCACCTGTCACAGGCCCAGACTGGCAGCTATGTCCTTCAGGACTCGGCCAGCTCGGTCAGAAGTGGTGCTACCGAGCCACCCTTGGTGATGGACAGTGAAGTCCCCCACCCAGAGTACATTAAGTGCCCTTGCTACTCTCAGTGCTTCTTCCAAGTGGTGTTCAACATGGAGGAGTACTGATTCATCAGCTGAGGGAGGGCGGTAGGTGGTAATCAGCAGGAGGTTTCCTTGCCCATGCTTGACCTGAAGCCATGAGACTTCATCAAATCAAATCAAATCAACTTTTATTGTCATTGTTAGTGCACAAGTGCAGTACAACGAAATGTAGGCTTGCGGCTCCCGAGAGTGTACATTTGGATTAAGACATTTAAACATTCAACATACATTTGGCTTGTAGTATATTAACATAAACATAACCATAATAAAGTGCATTGGCAGATGTGCCGGCTTTAGAGTTTATTTGTGGAGTTCAGTAGGATGACAGCCCTGGGAAAGCAGCTGTTCCTAAATCTGGTCGTACGGGTGCGAATACATCTGTAGCGTCTCCCAGATGGCAGGAGGGCGAACAGACTGTGGCTGGGGTGGGTAGGGTCTTTGATGATGGACCGTGACCTCCGTAAACAGCGTTTCTGGTATATGTGCTCTATGGTCGGTAGCCGGGTGCCGGTCAATGTTGAGGACTCCCAGGGCCACTCCTTCCCAACTGTATACCACTGTGCCACCACCCCTGGTGGGTCTGTCCTGCCGGTGGGACAGGACTTCCCAGGGATGGTGATGGAGGGGTTCGGGACATTGGCTGAAAGGTATGATTCTGTGAGTATGACCATGTCAGGCTGTTGCTCGACTAGTCTGTGGGACAGCTCTCCCAATTTTGGCACCAGTCTCCAGATGTTGGTGAGGAGAACTTTGCAGGGTTGACTGGGCTGGGTGTGTCATTGCCGTGTCCATAGCCGGTGCAGAGGTCGAAGCCAGGTGGTACGTCCAGTTTCATTCTTATTATTTTGTTCCGTAGTGGTTAGTTACAACTGAGTGACTTGCTAGGCCATTTCAGAGGGCAGTTAAGAATCAGCCACATTGCTGTGGGTCCGGAGTCACATATAGGTCAGACCAGGTAAGGACGGCAGATTTCCTTCCCTAAAGGACATTAGTGAACCAGATGGGTTTTTACAACAATCCGATAGTTTCATGGTCACCATTACTGATATTGGCTTTTTTATTCCAGATTTATTTAATTAACCAAATTTAAATTCCCCAGCTGTCGTGGTGGGTTTTGAACTCACGTCTTTGGATCATTAGTCCAGGCCTCTGAATTACTAGCCCAGTGACATTACCACTACACTACCATTCCCACCTCAATTAAATCTCCCCTCAGCTGTCTCTGTTCCAAAGAAAACAACCCCAGCCTACCCAATCTTTCCTCATAGCTAAAATTCCCCAGTCCTGGCAACATCCTGGTAAATCTCCTCTCTAGTGCAATCAAATTTCCTGTAATGTGGTACGCAGTACTCTAGCTGTGGCCTAACTAGTGTTCTATACAGTTCAAGCATAACCTCCCTGCTGTTATATTGTATGCCAGATTGGCCCGTCTAGCACTTCAGACACTGGATGGCACATGTAGACGGACCTCCAGACAGCATCCAACAGAAGTCGGCACCTTTCTGCTTAAAGGGAAATTGCTGTCTGCTCCCCAATCCTCGCCCCTCACCGCTCTCTCCCAATTGCTCAAAGCTTCCTGCCTTGTGCTGCACAAAGGTCACAGACAGGTCAACGGCCTTCTCTTGTCCCAGACATTCCTTGAGACATGTCGTTTCCGAACTTCTGCCGCTGCAATTTCCTCTCCCCCCACCCCGCCCGCTACCCCCTAGTTCCCTTCCTTTCCCTCCCCCTCTCCTCCAGGGGCTGATTTGCTGAGGTGGTGGGGAGGGAGAGAGCTTACTTTGAAGATGCAAATGTTACTTCATAGGCCAACAAAGAGCTTGCCTGGTCATAAAGTTACAACAGATCTGGGTGCCATGCCAGCATTAGTAAAAAGACTTGAAAAACTTGCATTTCTCCAGCACCTTTCATGACCCCAGGAAGTCCCAAAGCACTTTACAGCCAATGAGCTACTTCTGAAGTTGTAATGTGGGAAACGTGGCAGCCAATTTGTGCACAGCAAGCTCCCACAAACAGCAATGTGATAATGACCAATGTTTTTAGTGATGTTGATTGAGGGATAAATATTGGCCCCAGGACACCGGGGAGAACTCCCCCCCACTGCTCTTCTTTGAAATAGTGCTCATGGGATCTTTTACATCCACCTGAGAGGGGAGACGGGGCCTCGGTTTTACGTCTCATCCGTAAGACGGCACCTCTGACAGTGCAGCACTCCCTCAGCACGGCACTGGGAGTGTCAGCCTCGATTTGTGTAGTCAATGGCTCGTATTTCCGCTAGTACAGTTTCCTTTGATTCCCATGGTTAGAACAATCTCAGATAAAATTACATAGAACACACAGCACAGAAACAGGCCATTCGGCCCAACTAGTCGGTGTTTATACTCCACACGAGTCTCCTCCCATTCCATCTGCCTCATCTCAGCCTCTCTTTCTCGTCCCTTTTCTCTCATGTACTCGTCCAGTTTCCTTTTGAAAGCATCGAAGCTATTTGCCTCAACCACTTCCTGTGGTAGCGAGTTCCACATTCTAACCACGCTAAGTAAAGACATTTCTCCTTATTTCTGTAAAGGATTTATTAGTAGCTCTTGTATTTATGGCCCCTAGTTTTTGGATTTTATCATCAGGTACAGGAAACTTTGTGATATCCGGCACCGACGGGACCGAGCTGTTGCCGTCCCATCAAAACTGCCGGACAAACCAGCGCTAATGTTGAAACATACGGAGATTTTCAGCTCCGTATCTGGCAACAAACCCTGTTGCTTAGCAACAGATTCAAAACAGTCAGCTGCAGCTTAAAAGCGTCTCTAGCTGAAGCGGTTGCTTAGCTACAGACCTTGCAGAGCCTGACTGGGGAAAGCAAAAGCAACGAGAAGTAAAAAAAACTTATAGGAAACGGCTCCTGAATTTTGCCAGTAGATAGAGCTTTCCGGACTTTTAACCTCCGGATAAACCAAAGCTTCCTGTAAATTGCGAGAAGAAGAAATTAAAATGGTGACTCCACAAGATTCTCCGGCATGTATTTTGAAAACGAATTGGACCCTGCTGATCGCTCTGGCTCAGGACCAGCCCATGAGCTCCATTTACCCATTGGACTTTCAGCAAGTTGCTGCAACGCGAATAGGATCAGAGAGCGGTCATAACGGGAGCGGAAAAAGGGGTGCGGGGAGGAGGGGGGTGGGACAACGGAGGAGGTAGTGGCCTGGGTGGATGGGAGTGAGGTGAAAAATCCAAGATTCCCTCAATAACAACAACTTGCATTTATGTGGCGCCTTTAAGCAGTAAAATGTGCTTCGTAGGAGTGTTAAGGCACAAGGGCAAGACAGCCTGGAGGAGACGACGATCAATCGTATTTACTATCCTCGGACAATGTAGCGGAACACCAGCACCTTACAACAGGCTCCGTATCTCCACTCGGCAGAAGACCACCAAAGATATGACTGTTAACAGCTGTGAATGGAAGACCCTTCGGCAGGATTTCCCCTCGAGCCGTTCCTCAGGAAAGCTGTGAACAGCCATCCCTCCCTCCCTCGTGAGCGGACTTCCATATGGTATTCACATAGCCTACCAAGAACAAATAGCCTTTCCTGTTCTGACTGCTCTACGTGGCCCGACAGAGGGGCCGCTGCCATTTGGACATGGGCTCAAAGCTGTTCCGGCTGTGGGTGGGGGCGACTTGTACCACTAGACAAGGCTCATCTGACCTTCTCTGTGTGGGTCACCGCCTCCATCTCGTCCCCCGCACCGCAACTTCATATTCAGCAAAGAGTCACAGAGTAAGCCCTGGGTCAGATACAAAAGCCAGAAAATTGTGCTCAATGCATCACAGAACAGAGGTCCACTGCTCATTGTCTTCCCCCTCAAGAATACCCCAACTCTTGACCCCTGCCATCTGTACGATTTTGTTCGGTCCTCTCCTGGGAATAATATTTATAATCGGACAAGCTTCTTGAAGATCTGTCTTGAATTTTAAAACTTCATTGCCTCGCTGGTTTGGAGTTAAGAGGTGAAGACTTCCAAAAAACCAGGAGCGGATTCCGTTCGGATCGCACAAAAAAGTTCAGACCAGCTTGCAGTTGAAGTTCTACATCTGGACGGTCGTGAAAGCAGGGAGAAAGGTAGCAAGGCATGTGGGGCTAGGAGAGAACTATAGAGCATAAGGGTAAGACACTGAAGATCATAGTAAGAGGACGGTGCGGAAATGGGAGGTGCAAAGAATTGGAAACTATACAAAGATAGGACAAAGGTGGGCGGAGATACACCAGTTGATCCATCCCATTCAGTCAGGGTGCAACCAAGACTCATGATTCGCAATGCTCCCTGACACCAGCAACCATGTCATCCCCCGGGACAGGCAAAAAAAACAGATTTAACCCCCCCCCCGCCCCCCGAGGCCAATTAAGGGCAAACAGAGTTTGGGGGAATTCTTCTACAATCCCCCCACCCGCCAAAGGTAATAGGTGGACTGGGGCTGGAGAAGGTTGCACAGACAGGGAGGGGGTGAGGGATTCGAAACAACTACCAGGAGGTTTCATTGAATGCATTCAGGAAACGGAGAGCCAGCAATTAGGACGGGGCGAGTGGGGCTAAGTGAGAGACAGGGCACCATCGCTGAATTGTTGGACAAGTTGGGGTTTTACGCTGGGGTGCAGCGCGAGAGGGTGGAGAGCTGGGCCCCCTGGACATGAGGGGAGTGCGGACCAGGGGCTTTAGTGCTCGGGTGAGGCAAGGGTCGGAGCAGGCAACGGCGGAAAGAATTTGGAATTCAACTCCCGTGTCGGGGAAAAGTTCTGGCTCGCACACGGAGTCGTATGTGGAGTGAAGGAAGATTGCAGAGAGGGTATGGATTACCACCACAGACGTAATTCCCAGTGTAGGAAACAGGCTGCTCCAAAATAATGAATCAATAATCAACTTCCCCCTAACCACCCCCCCCCACCCCCCACCCAAGGGAAGTGACATGCCCCAGACCTCACGCAGAAAGGAAGTCCAGGACTTGATGTAGGATGGCTACAGCACAATAAGCTCAGAGTGTTGAGCATAAGCTCGCTAAGTGCTCGCTGTATTTCTTCGTGTCAGAGGGAGATCTGTGTCAGATTTGACTCGAGTTTAGTGCAACACTTCACACGCATGGTCAGTGCAGCAGGAACTGCATCTGCTGTTCAACACTAACAATTATAATCACTGACTTTGCTGGAGAATAATTTACATTTAATAGAAGTCTTTCTATAATTTACCCATTCAGGAATAAATCCTGCCCACTGCTTTGCCCTTAAATCACACTCACAAGCACAGTATCCAAGAGAACCCCATATCTCTTGCATCATGTCGGCCTCACACACTCTGACACTGCTAAATGTTAGTTTCTCATTCAGGTATAAATCCTGCCCACTGCTTTGCCTTTAATCAAACTCACAAGCACAGTATCCAAGAGTGCCCCCTTCTCTCTCATACTACGTCAGCATGACACTGACACACATTCGCACTGACACTCGCATGTATGCATAGCTGGAGTAACTGATCCATTCTCATTTTGCTAAAGGCTAGTTGTCCCACTGCTCCAGTTCTCAGGCTATTCTAGTTCAGGAGAAAGGAACGTGCAATGTAGCACAAATCTCCACAAACCAGATAACTCGGAAGGAATGCAGTTCTGGCTGCAGTTGCCTTGGCAAATGGTTTCCTCTGGCTTTTAAAAAAAAAAAATGCACAATATTATAAAACAGCATCTAAAACAAAACAAGTGCATTCAAGTAAAAGGGGCTTGGAACACAGTTTAAATAAGCTGTCGGCACATAAAGCTATAACTTGATGTTTTCAGCACAAGTACTTCCTCAGCAGAAGTGACTTGTGATCGGTTGCTCGGTCCGATACGCTGGTGGGAAACTGGGAATGTCAAAGACAATGAAGCAAATGGGAAAGCTGTGAACTGCAGCCAGTGATGGATAAGCAACACCGCGTCCTTCAAAAGTCTAGACTACTGTCAGACTTACTCCACCGCTTGATTGGCACCCCATCCACCACCTTAAGCATTCACTCCCTCCACCACCGGCGCACCATGGCTGCAGTGTGCACCATCTACAAGATGCACTGCAGCAACTCGCCAAGGCTTCTTCGACAGCACCTCCCAAACCCGCGACCTCTTCCACCTAGAAGGACAAGGGGAGCAGGTGCATGGGAACCACCACCACCTCCAAGTTCCCCTCCAAGTCACACACCATCCTGACTTGGAAATATATCGGCCATTCCTTCATCGTCACTGGGTCAAAATCCTGGAATCCCTCCCCAACAGCACTGTGGGAGCACCTTCACCACACGGACTGCAGCGGTTCAAGGTGGTGGCTCACCACCACCACCTTCAAGGGCAATTAGGGATTGGCAATAAATGCTGGCCTTGCCAGCGCGCCCACATCCCATAAACAAATTAAAAAAAACTCTAACCCCTGGTCCACAATGCCCTCATTTCCAAGTCTCAGCTCTACACCCTGCCACGCTGCAGGAGAAACCTCTTTATCCAGAATGTGGAACTCACTACTACAGGGAGTAGCTGAGGTGAATAGTAAAGATGCATTTACAGGGGAAGCTAGATAAACACATGGGGGAGAAAGGAATAGAAGGATATACTGATGGGGTTAGATGATGTAAGATTATCATGGATTAGTTGGTTTCTGGAATACTTGTTTTATTATCTTATAATCAATCATCAATATCTTATCAGTAATGGAAGGCAAATGGTATGCTGGCCTTCATAGCGAGAGGTTTCGAGTACAGGAGCAAGGATGTCTTGCTGCAGTTGTACAGGGCCTTGGTGAGACCACATCTTGGGTATTGTGTGCAGTTTTGGTCGCCTTATCTGAGGAAGGATGTTCTTGCCATGGAGGGGGTGCAGCGAAGATTCACCAGACTGATACCTGGGATGGCAGGAATGACGTATGAAGAGAGACTGGATCGATTAGGCTTATATTCACTAGAGTTTAGAAGAATGAGAGGGGATCTCATTGAAACTTATAAAATTCTAACAGGACTAGACAGACTAGATGCAGGAAGGCTGTTCCCAATGGCGGGGGAGTCCAGAACCAGGGGTCACAGTCTAAAGATAAGGGGTAAACCATTTAGGACTGACATGAGGAGGAATTTCTTCACCCAGAGAGTGGTGAACCTGTGGAATTCTCTACCACAGAAGGCAGTTGAGGCCAATTCATTAAATATATTCAAGGAGTTGAATATATTTCTTAAGGCTAAGGGGATCAAGGGATATGGGGAGAAAGCAGGGACAGGGTACTGAATTTGGATGATCAGCCATGATCTCATTGAATGGTGGAGCATGCTCGAGGGGCCGAATGGCCGACTCCTGCTCCTATCTTCTATGTTTCTGTGATTTATAGTTATGTGCAAAAATTAAATGTAGAAGTCGGCAATCATCAACTGTATGCAATGATCACCTGAATTATATTAGACATGTAACCCTTCACTTATAATTAAAGTCTGTGAGTGAGCTGTAACCCAAACAGCCTGCTATAGTCGAACAGGGAAACTGTTGGCGAAAATCCAACTTTCGATAATTCACCCAACAGTAAGGATGAGGCATAGAGTGCAGCTAGCCTGAGAGCCATGGTCAGGTGTAGCTGCAACGGTGTTGGACTGTTAGGATGTCTGGCAGTGGGCATTAAGGGCGCAATATCTCTACAGTGTGGAGACACGTTCTTTTGTGTTGCCGTAACTACCCCAAATATGAGTCTTGATGGTCAAAAACAAGGGGGTCGTAAGAGCAGAACCTGTGCAAGCAAAGGTGCTGTGGACGTGGCATCTGCATGGTTGGAGTTTGGGGAATTGGGTGTAAGCCAGTGATTGGTTCAGTAAGGCTCCATAGGTTTTGAATGAGAGCAAGGGCATAAGAAGGGGGTCTTGACAGCGACAAAGTGTAGAAGATTTCAGAAAGAGTAGATTTCAGTAAGAATCCACAGGACACACGAGAGACAGACGAGACGAGGGACAAGAGACACAGGACGCAGCCGACTCGCAGTCGCGCTTCTACCTGGAGTATAACGGGGTAACACACGTCTCAATTATACTCTGTAAACTGCTGCTGAAATACTGTAATGCATTAAGTCTCGCTTGTGCTCAATAAAGTTTAATCACGGCCACCAATACGGGTGAACTTCGAACCATTCGGAACCAGGGTCCCTTTGGGAATCTGCAATGAAGAGGGGTGGGAGGAGGCGCGAGTGGCGCATAAGCACCGGCATGGACCAGTTGGGTCGAATGGCCCGTTTCTGTGCTGCAGTCTCGACGTAATTCTGTAATTACTGTTCAACCAGTTCCCTTTCCAGACATGACCATCTCATCTGTAGCTGCCCACTCAGTATGATCTAACCAGTCAGCCGATGAATCACTCACGACGGGTTCAACCACATTTTTGAAGACTGAGGCCTTGAAGAAACTATGCCCAACTCTCAGTCTTTCCTTTCATTTCAACTGGCTTTTAAAACCAACACCACTCGTACATCTTCTCGCCTTCTCTTTCAAACTTGGCAGTGAAGTGCACCACAGGCTTTGGCCAGTCAGACTGCAAAAGAAGATTCACTTAAATGACTGCCTTCCCCCCCCTCCTCCTCCCCATTTGTAATGCTCCTTCAATCATTCTCTCAGTTAGATGATGAAGCCATGTGTTGCTGATACAACTGCGTGAAGCGTTCCATCAATGACCATCAGAAGCCCACCAACCTCCCTGCTGCATTCTCCCGCTTTAGACAAGGAATATAAGAGCAGGGAGGTTATGATGGAGCTGTACAAAACGCTAGTTAGGCCACAGCTGGAATACGGTGTGCAGTTCTGGTCGCCACACTATAGGAGGGATGTGATTGCATTGGAGAGGGTGCAGAGGAGATTCACCAGGATGTTACCTGGGCTGGAGCACTTCAGCTATGGAGAGAGACTGGACAGGCTGGGGTTGTTTTCCTTAAAGCAGAGAAGGCCAAGGGGGGTCCTGATTGAGGTGTACAAAATTATGAGGGTCATAGATAGGGTAGATAGAAAGGAACTTTTCCCCTTAGCAGAGGGGTCAATAAGCAGGGGGCATAGTTTCAAGGTAAGGGGCAGGAGGTTTAGAGGGGATTTGAGGAAAAACTTTTTCACCCAGAGGGTGGTTGGAACCTGGAACTCACTGCCTGAAAGGGTGGTAGAGGCAGGAACCCTCACAACATTCAAGAAGCATTTAGCCGAGCACTTGAAATGCCATAGCATACAAGGCTACTGGCCAAGTGCTGGAAAATGGGATTATAATAGATAGGGCTTGATGGCTGGTGCAGACACGATGGGCCATAGAAACATAGAAGATAGGAGCAGGAGTAGGCCATTTGGCCCCTCGAGCCTGCTCCGCCATTTAATGAGATCATGGCTGATCATCCAAATTCAGTACCCTGTCCCTGCTTTCTCCCCATATCCCTTTAGCTTCAAGAAATATATCTAACTCCTTCTTGAATATATTTAATGAATTGGCCTCAACTGCCCTGTGTGGTAGAGAATTCCACAGGTTCACCACTCTCTGGGTGAAGAAATTCCTCCTCATCTCAGTCCTAAATGGCTTACCCCTTATCCTTACACTGTGACCCCTGGTTCTGGACTCCCCCGCCATCAGGAACATCCTTCCTGCATCTAGTCTGTCTAGTCCTGTTAGAATTTTATAAGTTTCAATGAGATCCCCTCGCATTCTTCTAAACTCTAGCCGAAGGGCCTCTTTCTGTGCTGTATAACTCTATGACTCTGATTCAGTCGCACCTATCCAAGCATTGCAGCTACCCGTCCTTGAACATGGGCCCCAGTGGGACATCACTGATTGAACAGGACAAGTGCGATCAGCAGCTGTAGGCTCACCTCTATGTCGTTGACGAAGGTGTTGGTGAATCGGAAGCCGGGGATTCTCCGCTCACTGCACACCACGCCAGCATCTTCTGTGTGCTTGCAGTCGGTGATCCCCCAACCGTTGGAACTGCAGGCCGCGAGAGACGTCTCGGTGCCAGTGCAGCGGATGTTGTCCATCCAGATACGACCTGCAGGCAACGTTAAAGCATCAGCCGGACCTCTCGGTTACTCGGGGCTCGAGGGAAGCTGAAACCCAAAAGACGTCACCCCCTCCGCAAAAAAAACCCTTCACAAGGCCCCAGCACCAGCCCATCCATCCCACGATTAGCCGCTTCCAAAGCTCAAATTCAAATCTCACCGTGTGATGTTCCACTGGACCAACTGTGTTGATGCAACAGACGGAAAAGCTTAGAAAGTGGTCAAGTTCTCTCGTGTGTCTACATATGTTTATTCGCCCAATAATCCCCGGAATTAAGTCCAAAAACAATTGATCTGAAGCCTGTTACTTGGCTGCAGAAATAGCTTCCACGGTTCAGCTGATGTTCCCAGTTGTTGAAGTCAAGCTTTGGAAAGATCGTGTCAGGATTACTGATGGCACATTAATTACTTGAATAAATCCTGCTTTTGGCAGTTCATCGACCTTGTCTGTTCCAGCTGGACTTCGTTTAAAAAAAAAAAAAAACTGGCTGGAACTTGTGGCAATTGTGCTTTGTAACTTTTTTCAAATGCAATTACTTTCCACAGGCCCCGAGGAACGGTCAAGCATTGACAGGATGAGAAGCTCAGGGGGAGCCCGCAGAGCTCTGTGCAACAGTGAAGGTGGCGGGGGCGGGGGGGGAACGGCCCTGGGGTTATTAACACCGCGTTACTGTCACCACCTCTTTACAGCCAACCAATTTGTGTATCGGCCGGTGTCTGGATGGCAAAGGTGTGGCACCCAGACCTTAAGACATCAGGGCGGTAAGGTAATGCTGTGTCCTTCACTGGAAGGTATATCTCATCACAATGAAGGGGGGAAAATGCCTGGGGGCGGGGGAAAGAGAGTTGACCTCACTTTAATGTTCTTCCCTCCCAATTAATATATAGGGCCTTGGTGAGACCACACCTGGAGTACTGTGTACAGTTTTGGTCTCCTTACCAAAGGAAGGTTATTCTTGCCTTAGAGGGATGCAACAAAGGTTCACCAGACTGATTCCTGGGATGAGAGGGCTGTCCCATGAGTTGAGATCGAGTAGAATGGGCCGATATTCCCTGGAGTTTAGAAAAATAAGAGGCGAGCTCACTGAAACGTTTAAAATTCTTAAGAGGGTTTGACAGGGTAGATGTTGAGAAGTTGTTTCCCCTGGCTGGGGAGCCTTGAACCAGGGGCCACAGTCTCAGGATAAGGCGTTGGCCATTCAGGACTGAGATGAGAAGAAATTTCTTCACTGAGAGGGTGGTGAATCTTTGGAATTCTCTCCCCCAGAGGGCTGTGGAGGCTCAGTCGTTGAGTATATTCAAGACTGAGAGTGAGATTTTTGGGCAGTAAGGAAATCAAGGGATACGGGGATAGGGCGGGCAAGTGGAGTTGATGTAGAAGATCAGCCATGATCTTATTGAATGGCGGAGCAGGCTCAAGGGGCTGTATGACTTACTCCTGCTTCTATTTCATATGTTCTTATGATAAAAAGCTCTTTTCTCTCTCCTCACAATCGCTTGGCCAAGAGCGGAGACTTGCTATGCAGTTAATCATGGGACGTGCCACAGTAACAAAGCAACGAGTTGTCATGTGGTCACTAAATTTTTTAAGCCAAGGATCTCCATAGACCTTCCAACCCACCACCACAATAGACATTGTCCAATAGAAACTCAGGTTACCTTCCCCTCTGCCGTACTTGGCGCCAGGCACCCAGTTCTCTGCTTGGATATAGCCCAGTTCTTTGCAGATCACATTTGCCGTGGCAATGGAGAACTCGTCATCGCACACGGTGCCCCACTCGCCGTTATAGTAGACCTCAATTCGCCCCTCGTTCCCCTTCTTCCTCCGGCCTGCGAGTCGGAGTTGAATTCTGGGGACCTGCTGCCCTTCATTCTGTGCCAAGCAGTGAAGCTCAAAGGTGCAATGGAGAATCACCAGTGCCAAAGAGTGCTGGAGCGCACAAAGGATGGCTTTCATTCTTCGTTACTTGCTGTGACGGTGAAGAAATCGGTGCTATCTTCTTTGGTCTCGAGTTCCAGAGGCCAGTTTGTCTCCTGTAATAAGCAAAACACAAATTGAGCTAACAAATAACATAGAAACATAGAAGATAGGCGCAGGAGTAGGCCATTCGGCCCCTCGAGCCTGCTCCGCCATTCAATGAGATCATGGCTGATCATCCAAATTCAGTACCCTGTCCCTGCCTTCTCCCCATATCCCTTTAGCCTCAAGAAATATATCTAACTCCTTCTTGAATATATTTAATGAATTGGCCTCAACTGCCCTCTGTGGTAGAGAATTCCACAGGTTCACCACTCTCTGGGTGAAGAAATTCCTCCTCATCTCAGTCCTAAATGGCTTACCCCTTATCCTTAGACTGTGACCCCTGGTTCTGGACTCCCCCGCCATCGGAAACATCCTTCCTGCATCTAGTCTGTCTAGTCCTGTTAGAATTTTATAAGTTTCAATGAGATCCCCTCTCATTCTTCTAAACTCCAGCGAATATAAGCGAAATAAAAAAAAAGTGAAGCTCGCTATCAGGGCCTGTTCTGCAGAAGATATTTTCGACCATTGATTTTCATTACACTGAACAAAAGTGCCCTTCTCTAAGGCGTTTAATTTCAGACCAACAAGCTAAGAGAAAGTATCAACAGGTTGTGTATGAGACATCGATGTCTCATTGTCCGTCCCGCTTGGTTTGAACTTGCACCAACTCTAATTTTGCTCATGTTGTTCAGGTGAAGGTGATAAATCTGGAGAAATGAACAATATAACATACGACAAACTGTAACTTGCATTTATACCACGTCTTTAACATAGCAAAACATCCCAGGGCTCTTCACAAGGGTGCAATCAGACAAAACCAATTGACACTGAGCCAAAGAAATGAGACACGAGGACAGGTGACCAAAAGCTTGGTCAAAGAGGTAGATTTTAAGGAGCAGCTTAAAAAGGAGGAGAGGTGGAGAAGAACATTACTGGCAGCAAACAGTGGCTGAAGTGACAGGTGGTCTTGCTTCTCCCAGGAGGTCCTTTTCAAGCTTAAACAGATGACCATCTGCAGATGAAAATCCAAGCTTCCAACATCAGAAGGAACATGCTCCACCAATCCAACAGAAGCCCGGTCGACACTTTCTACTGAGTGCTGAACTCTAGGATCCTGCCAGAAGATAACCAAGCAAAACTGAAGAGCTTATTTTGGAGTCGGTCAAGTTGAACGCAGCAACTCAAGACCATCAACCTTCTAACGCTGGAGAAAAATCGCCGCGCAATTGTTCACTCTTAGGCTGCCTGAGGCAGATAGAAGCAGATTACGGTGTACAGCCCATGGTCCAGAGTGAACAGCGCAACACTGGCTGTCAACATAGAGCGCCACTCCTTGGTGTCGCAATGAGTTTGGACATTTAGAGATATTGTCTTAAATGCCATTGCTTCGATGAAGCAACTGGTTAAACCCAGGTTGGAAAGGTCAGTGCGTTTGCAAGCCAGCCTTGAGATGCTGCATATAAAGCCGTTTTTAAATCCAGAATAAATTTCATTTTTTTAAAAATCATCATTCATTACTGGATTATTAGGAATCCTGAAAACAACAATATTGGAGCAACATCTATTCATTCCCGGGATATCGGGCGTTGCTTGGAAGGCCAGCATTTATTGCCATTCCAAGTTGCTAGTTGCCCGTGAGAAGGTGGTGGTGAGCCGCCTTCTTGGACCGCTGCAGTCCGTGTGGTGAAGGTGCTCCCACGATTTAGGTTTGGGAGGTGCTATCGAAGGAGCCTTGGCGAGTTTCTGCAGTGCGTTCTGTAGACAGTACACACTGTAGTCACGGCGGGCTGGTGGTGGAGGGAGTACTCAACCAATAGATATATTATTTTTTAAATCTCAGACACATCCACCTTCCAGTAATGTTAAGAGCACTCTGCTTAAGTTTTGTGAAGTGTCTCGGCTGGTCCGAAACTGGCTTCACTCTGGATCAGAGTTACACCAGGGGCAAAACCAGAGGAGTCTGAAACCAGCTGCGCGAGATTTCAGAGTCGATACAGGATAAGAAAGTTAGTGTCAAGTGGACACCAGACCGGTTACTAGGAGCCTCTGTGGGTATTTTTCCTCCACTGCCCCATACAAGTCAAACAGACAACTGTGGTCAACAAGGAGATGCACCGGACAGTTTCTGTCACTTCATGCACTTCCCTCAGACAGAGTACATTGAGGAGGCCAACACTGCCTGATGCTGTGCAGAAACGTTGTCCAACTGCCTGGCAGCACCCAAGTGCACAGCAGCATTGCACCAGCGAGGCTGGGCAGAATTAGCGGAGCAGGTTGGCTCTCGTGTCAACCTACTCACCAGGTGAGAAACCAGCAGGTCCTCGCCACGTAGCTCCAGGATGTTGCTATTAAAAGCTCCCTTAAAGTATTTGAAGGTCAGTCAGCAAGGGTGTGGGAACAGCTTTCAGTTCTTTCACGTGGTCTCCCTCTTCAGACCAAAAAGTGTCTTCCTCACAGTCGAGAGTTACATCCCATCAAGGACCAAAATGATCTTCTAGTTCTTGGGGAAATCAGCAAAGAGTAGAAACGATATCTGTTCAATCGTCGACAACAGAATGAACGTTAGAGTCCGTTGTTTATTCCCTTTTGCTGTTTCTTTTCCAGCTTCTATTACAGAAGTAGGGCAACCTCAATATAAGTAGTTGAGTATAGATACTGCATTTGTTAGGGTTAACTTGTGTATTTGGCTTGGAGAACAGAACCAATTACCTCGGCCATTTATTTGAGATCATTTCTGCATCCAGTGTCCTCTTTTCCTCTCCATTCCAATACCACAAGATTAGAATCCTGTGGTATGGTGTCTCCTCCACCTGAGTTTGAAGTCTGAGAACTCCGAGAATAGTTTGCCTCCTACATCCCATGGTCCTTTTTTGTGTGGGGGGTTGAAGAACTTGGCTTTGCTGGTGTCAAAAATATTTTGTTTCCCCACCCCCCACCGCCCCACGTAAAGATGTTGCAAAACCCCAAACAGATCCTTGAATGCACCGAATGAGTTCAATGAGGTGTCTTAGGCATGAAATCAGCCAATTTACTTGGAAGTAATTTCTCCCACTTCGTGATTCAACGTGTGGAAGCAGAGTCTGTAATAACTTTCAAAAGGAAATTGGATAGATCCTTGCAAAGGAAACATTTCGCAGGGCTCTGGGGAAAGAGCAGGGGAGTGGGACTAATTGGAGAGCACTTTCAAAGGGCCGGCACAGACATGATGGGCCAAATGGCTTCCTTTTCTGCTATAAGATTCTATGAACATTAAAAACTTATTTGACACAGAACCTTCTCTCTAATGCACAGAAAATTAACAGACTTAGAATCAAAGGCTTAGCAATATCTGCAAGAGAATTGCCTGAGATTAATTAGACCCGTCCCGTTGTAACTGACTCATTTTTTTTTTTTTAACTTCACAGATATTAAGGGGGAAAAATTCGGTTGCTTTGCGCCTCCAGTTAGCGCCCTAAGAGGGCGCAAAGCAACTAGCGCCCAGGTGCAGCGCCGCCCGCGAACTTCAGTGGGAGGTTAGCAGCGGTGGTAACTGTTAGCGCCCCGCGGCACTGCGCCGCCGATGTCATCGCCGTGCGCAGTGTCCCAGCCGTGATCTTCGGTAGCGCCCCCTTACTTACCGCTGGACGCTATGTCCGATGGGGTCACGGGGGCCGACCTGCGGCCGGGTCGCCGCTAATTAAAGGCGAGGTGCCGGGCGGCCACTTTTGCTGCCGTACCCGGCCTTCTGAGAAGCCCCCCCCCCCGCGCGGAGTGCTGGCTGTGCTCCCTGAGCCCAGCACTACTTCCGAGTGCTGGGCTCTTTTGCCGGCAGTCCGATCCCCGGTGGCCCAGCTGGGCCTTCGGGTCGTGCTGCGCAAGGCTCCTCCCCTTTAAGGGGAGGAAGGCCCGTAGTACCGTGGCGCTACAGCACGTAGCGCTGCGATATTGACTCGCAGCGCCCCAAGAGGGACACTGGGCGCTTCCAGTAGCGCCCTTCCTCCCTCTCGGGGTGCTACCTGGGAAAATCGGCTAATTAAAGTAGCACCCCGGCAAAGTTAGCGCCCCAAAGGGGGCGCGACTCAATTTCCCCCCCAAAGTCGTTAACAATTCAATCAAACAAATAGCAGATGTTATTGTGCGAATACCTTCAATGCCAAGAGTGGCGATTTATACTCACAGGTGGGGAATGGCAATGACCAGGCAAACGGAGAATAGTCTCTCTCTTAATTACGCTGCGCTGGTGGCAACTTGGCCGGGATTGTTTATAAACAACCAGTTGTTACCCACTGTCTTCACCACTCAGGTTTGGAAAGTGATTTTTCAGATTTTTTTTTTAATTAAAAAAAAAAGCATTTTTTAAAAAGTTCGAGGCGACTTATTAATATTTTGCTCAATGAACAACTGAGGAAATCTCTCCTGAATAGGACAACTCCCCCATTTAGGATTTTCATGCCAATTTTTCGTGGACTTCATTCCGCTGATTTTTTTCCATGACTGCAGCCAAAGACCCCTCGAGTTTCTTTCATCCGTGTAGTTTGGGCTGAAATGCCATCACCATCAGAGGCAGGGAATCTTAAGCAATTGAAGAAAGGAGACTGGGGGAAGTAATTACCCACTGACACAGTTGAAGAGGACAGCAGCTCAGAACGGAGCTGCCAACCCGGGAGCCATCGTGTCCTGACTCGCACCAAGTCCCATTCGCCCATCACCCCCTGTACTCGCTGACCTACATTGGCTCCCGGTTAAGCAGTGCCTCGATTTCAAAATTCTCATCCTTGTTTTCAAATCCCTCCATGGCCTCGTCCCCTCTCCCTAACTCTGCAATCTCCTTCAGCCCCCACAACCCCCCACCCCTCCCAGAGATATCTACGCTCCTCTAAATCTGCCCTCTTGAGCATCCCTGATTATAATCGCTCAACCATTAGTGGCCGTGCCTTCTGTTGTCTGGGCCCTAAGTTCTTGAATTCCCTGCCTAAACCTCTCCGCCTCTCTTTCCTCCCTTAAGACGTTCCTTAAAACCTACCTCTTTGACCAAGCTTTTGGTCACCTGCCCTAATTTATCCTTATGTGGATCGGTGTCAAATTTTTTCATCTTATAATACTCCTGTGCAGCGCCTTGGAACGTTTTACTATGTTAAAGGCGCTATATAAATACAATACAAGTTGTTGTTGTTGTCGTCAAGGCCAGGTTATCAGCAAAACATTACAACTGTGCCCCAGGCCCCGCCCTACCCGTGAGCCATATGGAACACCCTTATAGCCATTTGACATCAGGAGAACGTTCCTAGAACTCCTCTTGGATGAGTTTGGGGACTGGCTGTGTCAATAGAAAAAAAAGTGTTCCTTTTTTCCTTCCCTCATTTCTGATCCCTTTGTGAAGCGCAGAGGACTCACTGACTAAAAGAGGCCGAGACCGTGTTCCGAACCCGCCACCCACCCATTACCCACCCCCACTTGCATCAACTCAAATAGGGAGAACCCACCTGAAGGGGGATCGTGGACGTCAACCCGCGAGATTCTGCCCAGCAACTAGTATCATCAGAGCCTCATGGCACGAAGGCAACAGTGCCTGAAAATGGAATTTGATCCGGTGTAGACCTACCTGGAGCAGGCCCAGGCTGCGGGCGGTCGAGGGGGGGTGGGTCGTTCGGCCAGACTGCCTGCCTCCTCTCTGCGGCTACATTCGCGCCCGGGTGTCGCTGGAGATGAAGCACGTGGTGTCCGCTGGCACGCTCGAGGCCTCTCACGACCGGTGGGCACCGGAGGGCCTGGAGTGTTTCATCATCCCCCACGGACTCAAATTTTAAATTTGATTTTAAGTTTCCTTTAAAAATATGTGTTTAATTTACAGTTTAGGGTTGTCCCCTTTAAAGAAGGGGAGGGGGGGAAGCTTGCTGCCTTTAAATTGGTGATGACTTCGGCCAAAGTATCAAACATAAAAAGCAGACCGAATTGGAAACATCACGCAAAAAAAAACCTCCTTAAAATTGAAACTTTTGGGTTTCTGACAGAGCACTGGGACAAGGAACACTTTCTTTGGCCGGAGGGTGAACTATGGAACCAGGCGAATGCTCTTACACAATGGGCCCAAACAGGGAGACTGTCGCGGTCCTTGATGAAAGGAAGAGGAATTCTCCTGGGTTCCAGTTCTCATCCTGCAGTGCGAGCAGGGCCTGTGTGCATCACTTCTCGGAGAAGCGAGCAAACTCCCTTGGCTCCTCACATCAGGCACCTTCACAGCAATCCCTCCCCTTTCCCCATACCCACCCCCACCGCTCTATCACTTCCAATCTCTGCTGCATTCCTTCCACGCAGGAAGTCAGATAAGAATTGGGTCTCACGTATCAGAAGCTTTGAAGTTCCTACAGATATTTTAACATCTGGATTCAAGGCCGGACACTCGGTTTTCAGTCTGAATGACGCGCGCCTGGGTTCTCTAACCAAAGCGAGACGTACATTAAGATCCGAACTGAAGTAGGAGCTAGTGCCCACTCGCAAGAACAACTAATATTTCTACAGCATCGTTCAGGCATCTGGACATCACAAAAGAATTTGACAGGAGAGCTGTGGCCACTGAGCAGGATGTCGGAGAGAAGTTTAAGGATGATGACCACAAATGGGCACTATTCCAATGCTCTCCTGGATGACCGCTCACTTTGCACCCTCTAAACTTGAGCTCCACCAGAACTCTGCTGCCCGTATCCTAACTCGCACCAATTCCCGTTCACCCATCATCCCCTGTGCTCGCTGACCGACATTGGATCCCGATCCAGCAATGCCGCGCTTTTAAAATTCTCATCCTCATTTTCAAATTCCGCCATGGTCTCACCCCTCCCCATCTCTAATCTCCTCCAGCCCTAAAACCCTCCGAGTACTCCGCGCTCCGGCCTCTTGTGCATCCCCAATTTTAAATCGCTCCACCATTGGCGGCCGCGCCTTCAGCTGCCGAGACCCTAAGCTCTGGAATTCCCTCCCTAAACCCCTCGGTCTCGCCGCCTCTCTCTCCTCCTTTAAGGCGCTCCTTAAAAACCTAACTCTTTGACCAAACTTTTGGTCACCTGTTGTAATATCTCCTTCTGTGGCTCGGTGTCAAATTCTGTTTGATAACGCTCCTGTGAAGCGCCTTGGGATGTTTTACTACATTAAAGGCGCTATATAAATACAAGTTGTTGCTTTTGAAGTTTGGGAAATAGAGGGGAAGGAAGAGGATTCCAGAGTGGGCTGACTGAAGGTTGTAGATTGGATGGTAGAGTGAAGTGGAGCAGTAAGGTGCAACAGGCCACAGGGACATAGAGATACATCTAAAAGAAGCACAGGAACCTCTGTGCAAGTATCACGTCCCCCAGTTTCAAAATGAGAGCAGGTATGGAAGAAAATACCACGCTGTTCCTGGCTGACAATCTCCTCTTATCCACGTACCCCCAACAGTTACTTTCGATATATTTCGCTCAGGATATCCCCTGCCCCAGGCTCAGTTTCTTTCAGCTGGAAGCAGTGAGACGGTCTTAGCTACCCGTAATGGTCTTAATACCGTACAGTACTGCACTTATCGTCAGTGCTGCCAGAGCTTAGAATCTATTATTATATTAATGATCTAGACGAGGGAACTAGATGTAATATCTTCAAGTTTGCAGACGACACAAAGCTGGGTGGGCGAGTGTGCTGTGAGGAGGATGCCGAGAAACTCCAGTATGATTTGGACAGGTTGGGTGATTGGGCAGAAGCATAGCAGATGCAATATAACGTGGATAAATGCGAGGTTATCCACTTTGGTGTCAAAAATAGGAAGGCAGATTATTATCTGAATGGCAATAGATTGGGAGAAGGGGAAGTGCAACGAGGCCTGGGTGTCCTTGTGCACCAGTCGCTGAAGGTAAGCATGCAGGTGCAGCAGGCGGTTAAGAAGGCAAATGGTATGTTGGCCTTCGTAGCGAGAGGGTTTGAGTACAGGAGCAAGGATGTCTTGCTGCAGTTGTACAGGGCCTTGGTGAGACCACACCTTGAGTATTGTGTGCAGTTTTGGTCGCCTTATCTGAGGAAGGATGTTCTTGCCATGGAGGGAGTGCAGCGAAGATTCACCAGGCTGATACCTGGGATGGCAGGAATGAGATTGGGTCGATTGGGCTTATATTCGTTGGAGTTTAGAAGAATGAGAGGGGATCTCATTGAAACTTATAAAATTCTGACAGGACTGGACAGACCAGATGCAGGAAGGATGTTCCCGATGGTCGGGGAGTCCAGAACCGGGGGTCACAGTCTAAGGATAAGGGGTAAGCCATTTAGGACAGAGATGAGGAGGAATTTCTTCACCCTGAGAGTGGTGAACCTGTGGAATTCTCTACCACAGAAGGCAGTTGAGGCCAATTCATTAAATATATTCAAGAAGGAGTTGGATATATTTCTTAAGGCTAAAGGGATCAAGGGATATGGGGAGAAAGCAGGGACAGGGTACTGAATTTGGATGATCAGCCATGATCTCATTGAATGGCGGAGCAGGCTCAAGGGGCCGAATGGCCTACTCCTGCTCCTATCTTCTATGTTTCTAAGTTTCTAATAGCCACAGCCAACTGCAAGAGCCGACAGTATTTAAAAGAAAGAACTTGCATTTCTATAGCGCCTTTCACCATCTCGGGACATCCCTACTACAGCCAAATGAAGCGTAGTCACTCTTATAATGTAGGAAACTCAACATCCATTTTGCACACAGCAAGCTCCCACAAACAGCAATGACCAGATCATCTGACTTTGTTATGTTGGTTGAGGGATAAATATTGTCCCAGGACACCGGGGAGAACTCCCCTGCTCTTCTTCGAAATAGTGGCCATGGGATCTTTTCCGTCCACCTGAGGGGGTAGACGGGGCCTCGGTTTAACGTCTCATCCGAAAAATGGCGCCTCCGACAGTGCGGCACTCCCTCAGCACTGCACTGGAGTGTCAGCCTCGATTATTATCCGATAGGTATAGCGTCTCAGTCCTTGTTGATCTTTTTTATACTTTCTCTCCAGTGCCTCTACATCCTTTTTGTAATATGGAGACCAGAGATGTGCACAGCGCTCCAAGTGTGATCTAACCAAATTTAAACAGAACTTCTCTGCCTTTCAATCCGATCCCTCCAGGAAGCTCCAGGCTGCTTCTCTTTCATAAGGCTTTGACCTGGAAGTGCAGTATGTAAAAAATCTTGACACGCACTGCCCTTCCACCTCGGGAACCCTGGGTCAGAGTGCAGGACAGACCCATGGGGCAGGCAGGCGCGAGATTGCCCGAGGAATTTCAGCTCACGAAATGACCCTTAATTTGGCACCAATTGGCATCTGCTCAGGGAACTGCGGGGTTTGGGAAGGAAGAGAGAGGACAAGTAACACTGGAGCACACCAGGAGGGGACACACTCCAGACACAGGGATTAAGGCGTATTATGGGATGGAATCTAGGACACTTTCCTCCAGTTGGGTCTGTATCTGGATACACTGCACAGCATAAAATTCAGCAGTTTCACAGTTAAGACTCCCCATTAAAGCACAGCAAACAGCAGTAACATAACCCGAAATTTAAGAGCGACGAGGGATTCGGTTTACATTTCTAAATTGCCTCAGCTATTTCTAAAACCTGGCAATCCTGCAGCTGTTCCATGTGGGCAGGTGGAGAGAGTTGAAACACGTTTGTGATGCTACTTCTAGTATTGGATTACAGAAACACCCAATCTTTAAAAGAAAGAAAGGACTTGATTTATAATTGTGCTTTTTACAATTTTGTGACGTCCCAAAGCGCTTTACAACCAATGAAGTACTTTTGAAGTGTAGTCACTGTTGTAATGTAGGAAACGCGGCAGCCAGTTTTGTGCACAGCAAGCTCCCACAAACAGCAACGTGATAAATGACACGATTATCTGTTTTTGTGATGTCGGTTGAGGAATACATGTTGACCAAGACACCGGGGCGAACTCCCCTGCTCTTCTTCAAAATAGTGCCAAGGGATCTTTCAAGTCCACCCGAGAGCGCAGACGGGGCCTTGGTTTGACGTCTCATCCGAAAAACAGCACCTCCAACAGTGCGGCACTCCCTCAGCACTGCACTGGAGTATCAGCCTAGATTTTCGTGCTCAAGTCTCTGGAGTGGGACTTGAACCCATAACCTTCTGACTCAAAGGCAAGAGTGCTACCCACTGAGCCACAGCTGACATGGATAAAAATGCACCCAAATGACACTAATGAAAAAGGCACAGAAGCCCTCCACAGTCTCAGCTCCCTCAAAACATGCCAGAAATTAACAGATGCCCATTTTTATAGCTTCAAACATCAGGAGACCTTGCAAATGGAGACAAAGCAAGGGGCAGCGGGCTGTTCTCTGTTCCTAGGACGGGGTTAGAGGACAACTCCAGAAGACAAGGCACGTGTGTGCAGCTCAGCATCGAGATCCAAGGCTTCCCGCCCCTCTTAGTCAAACACTGCTTAAAAGACTTGGATTCAATGTTTTGTTTCAAACTCCTGTCACTGTTGCAGAGAACGCATGGCACAGAAACAGGCCATTCAGCCCAAAAGATCGATGCTGCTGTTTATGCTCCACACGAGCCTCCTCCCACCTCTCTTCATCTCACCCCATCAACATATCCTTCTATTGTGGTTCCCGCCACAAACTCCATCCCTCCGAGGCTGAACCACACTGTTCGCAACTTTGGTGTCATATTTGACCCTGAAATGAGCTTCCGGCCACATATCCGCAGCATAACAAAGACCGCCTACTTCCACCTCCGTAACATCGCCTGTCTCCGCCCCTGCCTCAGCTCATCCGCTGCTGGAACCCTCAACCGTGCCTTTGCTACTTCTAGACTTGACTATTCCAATGCACTCCTGGCTGGCCTCCCACATTCTACATTATGTAAACTTGAGGTCATCCAAAACTCGGCTGCCCGTGTCCTAACTTGCACGAAGTCCCGTTCACCCATCATCCCTGTGCTCACTGACCTCCATCAGCTCCCGGTTAAGCAACGCCTCGATTTCAAAATTCTCATCCTTGTTTTCAAATCTCTCCATGGCCTCACCCCTCCCTATCTCTGTAATCTCCTTCGAGATAACTGCACTCCTCTAATTCTGCCCTCTTGAGGATCCCTGATTATAATTGCTCAACTAGTGGTAGCCGTGTCTTCTATTGCCTCGGCCCTAAGCTCTGGAATTCCCTGCCTAAACCTCTCCGCCTCGCTACCTCTCTTTCCACCTTTAAGATGCTCCTTAAAACCTACCTCTTTGACCAAGCTTTTGGTCACCTGCCCTAATTTCTCCTTATGTGGCTGGTGAATACTCCTGTGCAGCACTTTGGGACGTTTTACTACGTTAAAGGCGCTATATAAATACAAGTTGTTGTATTTCTTTCTCCCTCGTGTGTTTAGCCTCCCCTTAAATGCATCTATACTATTTCACCTCAACCACTCCCTGTGGTAGCGAGTTCCACATTCTCACCACTCTCTGGGTAAAGAAGTTTCTCCTGAATTCCCGATTGGATTTAATACCAACTTTCTTTTAAACAGTCCTTTGTTCCTCTATCTCGATCTCCCGTTACCAAAAGCTTTTGGGACCAGCGCAAGCAAATCTGTCTCAAATTTACACCCGAAATGATGTTGTTTTTCCTTCTCTAACTCCCCCCCACCTCCCCCCTCCGCCCCCAACCCAACAGAGACCCCTGCAAAAAGTTGGGCAGAAACAATGCAGAAAAAAAGTTGCTTGACAAAGTTGCTCGCACACACACAAATCTCCATTCCTCTATCTGACAAAGACAGTCAACCCTTAAATTTTTAAGCCCCTTTTTACTAGGATGTGTGAAGCAGTTTCATGTTCGAGTCGTTGCATCCAGGGTGGAAATTATTGCAAAGATTTGTTTTTAACATATTGTGACAAACTCCTGTTACATTCAGCCCGGGGTGAAAACTTTCAGGGAGGGGAGAAATCGGATGAAACCCGGGATAATTTAACAGCGAGCCGCTGTATGTACTCACCAAAGATAAAATTGTCCAAATAACGACCCTTGACTCAGATGAGATCCGAACCTCTATGCTGAACAGCAGAGATTGGTCCCGATCACCGCCTCCCCTTCAATGCAAAGCCAACTCCCGCAAATTGTCCCGTTCAGCTCCCAACCCAAACCTTCAGCTGGTGGAGCACCCAGCGCCTCGTCACATTCACCCGCCCCCGCCAGAGCCACAGCCCATTGCTGCACAGACCGATGATGTAATGGTTTGAGCAGCAGCAGCCAATCAGCAAAGGGATTCCCTCACCCCCCCCACCCCCATCTCCCAAAAAAGTTTCCAGATGTGATTGGTTTGTAAGGAGTTTGGCACCGGGACAAGGTCCCACAAACAGGGGACACCATCCTGCTGGTATTACATAGTTAAAGTACAAACACACACCTCTCACCCACACAACTCTCTCACACACAAACATGCACAGAAACACACACCTCTCTCACAGCCACAGAAACACACCACACACACTTCTCTCTCACACACCTCTCTCACACACACCTCTCACCCACACAACTCTCACACACAAACATACACAGAAACACACACCTCTCCCACACACACAGAAACACACCACACACACTTCTCTCTCACACACCTCTCTCACACACACCTCTCACCCACACAACTCTCACACACAAACATACACAGAAACACACACCTCTCTCACACACACAGAAACACACCACACACACTTCTCTCTCACACACCTCTCTCACACACACACACCTCTCTCACACACACAGAAATACACCACACACACTTCTCTCACACACCTCTCTCGCACAAACACTCCTTCTTCTTCTTAGGCAGTCCCTCGGAACCGAGGATGACTTGCTTCCACATTAAAAATCACTGATTAGTCCAATGCGGGACCTGCAGTCCCTGTCACAGGTGGGGCAGACGGTGGTTGAAGGGGCGGGTGGGTGGGGTGCTTGGGCTGACGTGTGCTCCCTCCGCTGCTTGCGCTGGGCTTCCGCTTGCTCCCGGCGAAGAGACTCGAGCTGTTCAGTGCCTTCCCGGATGCTTCTCCTCCACTTTGTGCAGTCTTGGGCCAGGGATTCCCAGGTGTCGGTGGAGATGTTACACTTTTTCAAGGAGGCTTTGAGAGTGTCCTTGAAGCATTTCCTCTGCCCACCTGGGGCTCTCTTGCCGTGTCAGAGCTCCAAGTAGAGCGCTTGTTTTGGGAGTCTCGTATTGGGCATGCGGACGATGTGGCCCGTCCATCGGAGCTGATTGAGCGTGGTCAAAGCTTTGATGCTGGGGATGTTGGCCTGAGCGTGAACACTGACGTTGGTGCGCCTATCCTGCCAATGGATTTGCAGGATCTTGCGGAGGCAGCATTGGTGGTACCTCTCCAGTGCTTTGAGGTGCCTGCTGTACATGGTCCATGTCTCTGAGGCATACAGCAGGGCGGGTATCACTTTGGGTTTCAGTTCGGGTATCAGTTTGGGACACAAACACACATATACTCTCACACACACACACACCTCTCACCCACACAACTCTCTCACACACAAACATTCACCCACATATACAAACACCACACAAACACTCAACTTTTTTTAAAGGAACGAAGAGGAGCCATTCGGCCCAACAAGTCCCTCCCCACCTCGCTTGATCTAAACCCACCATCCCATGTTCTCACCGCACCCCTTTATCTCTCAATACACGTATTGAACATCTTCACTCACTTACTTCAATGTTATTCCCCTGTTTATTTATTCCCTACACTGAAATTTGTTTATCTTTGTGTGAAATCGTTCTGCCTGGATCCCCTTTTGCTTTACTTCCAATTCCCAAAAGTTAGCTTCCGCCAGCGTTACACCAGCCAACAATCACACTGAAGATAAGCAGCAGTTCCCCACTAGAGCCATGAAACAGGAACGTTGGACTTGCTAGACGCAAAAAGACCAAGGTCCATCTAAATTGCCTTCTACCCTCCTGGTAGTCGCATGGTACGATGATAATGGAGTTGTTGACCAATCATGGCAATCAATCCATTAGTCTATAACAGACCAAGACATGAGGTGAGAAAACCCCCCAGTGGTGGAGGGCTTTGGGAACCGTAGGTCCAAAGTCACCACCTCCCAAGCCGCTACACTCACCACACGTCAGGGTAGATGCTGAGAGGATGTTTCCCCTGGCTGGAGAGTCTAGAACTAGGGCATAGCCTCAGGATAAGGGGTCGGCCAATTAAGACTGAGATGAGGAGAAATTTCTTCACTCAGAGGGTGGTGAATCTTTGGAATTCTCTACCCCAGAGGGCTGTGGAGGCTCAGTCGTTGAGTATATTCAAGACAGAGATCAATAGATTTTTGGGCAGGAAGTGAATCAAGAGATATGGAGATCGGGCGGGAAAGTGGAGATGAGGTTGAAGATCAGCCGTGATCTTATTGAATGGCGGAGCAGGCTCGAGGGGCCGAATGGCCGACTCCTGCTCCTATTTCTTATGTTCTTATGTCACGTCTCAAATTGTTCATGTGCTGTAATGAAATAGAGAATCACACCAAAGTACACAGAAGGGCGAGGATTGGACAGCAGTTCCATCGAGTCCAACTCAACCAGTCAACGGTGCAACCTCAGTCATCGCCCTCACATTCCCAAATCGTGCTTTCCCCTGGGAGAGGCAAAAACGAAGAAAGTCCAATTCAGGAAACGCTCTGGAAAAATGCTCACCAACTGCCCCAGGGTCCAGGAGACAGTGACTTATGATCACTCAATCACAGTCGCAGTGAAGGAGCAACTTACCTCCTGTAACTGGACAAGTCCCCCTGTCTCAACACCACAAACCCTGCCCCCAATCTGAAAGCTGGCTAAAGGAAAACAGTGCTATTGCTGCAGAATCTTTTACTAATGCACAGCGACAGAACTAACATGCTATTAAGTCAATGAATACAGGAAAAAAAAAAATATTATTCGTTCATGGGATGTGGGCATGGCCAGCATTTACTGCCCATCCTTAATTGCCCTTGAGAGGGTCGTGGTGAGCCGCCATTTCAGAGGGCAGTTAAAAGCCAACCATATTGCTGGGGGTCTGGAGTCACATATCGGCCAGACCGGGTAAGGACAGCAGATTTCCTTCCCGAAAGGACATTAGTGAACCAGATGGGTTTTTAGGACAATCCAATAGTTTCCATGGTCATCATTACTGGAATTGGCTTTTTAATTCCAGATTAATTTCATTAATTAAATTTAAATTCCCCAGTTGCTGTGATGTGAGCTCAGGTCTCCAGATCATTAGTCCAGAGTTCAGAATTACTTGTCCAGCAACAGAACCACTAGGCTACCTTACCCCACAGAATACAGCGATATACACTGCTTGTTGTGGTTGGCCTCAGATAGACGGAAATGGGATAACCCCCCGAGCTCTCCTTTGCAGATCTGCAGGAGTGCATGGGTCTTAGCTGGAAAAGCTCTGTTATATACAGATGTAATAAGACAGAAAGATGGAAGAAGAAAGGCTTGCATTTATATAGCGCCTCTCACAACCTCAGGATGTCCCAAAGCGTTTTACAGCCAATGAAGTACTTTTTGAAGTGCAGTCACTGTTGTAATGTAGGAAATGGGGCAGCCAATTTGCGCACAGCAAGCTCCCACAAACAGCAATGTGATAATGCCCAGATAATCTGTTTTGGTGATGTTGATGGAGCGATAAATATTGGCCCAGGACACTGGGAAGAACTCCCCTGCTCTTCTTTGAAATAGAGCCGTGGAATTTTGACATCCACCTGAGAGAGCAGACTTGGTTTAATGTCTTATCCGAAAGACGGCACCTCCGACAGTGCGGCACTCCCTCAGTATTGCCCTGGAGTATCAGCCTAGTTTTTTGTGCTCAAGTCTTTGGAGTGGGACTCTGAACCCACAACCTTCTGACTCAGAGGCGAGAGTGCTGCCCACTTTTTTTTAATATATATTATTTATTGAACATTAAGAACATTTACAACATTGTGATCATTCCATTGTATCACACAAATCCATTCCGCCACTTTGCACAGCCATTCCTCCACTACATATTAACATCAAAACCTGAAGTTTAATTTGTCTCCGGTAACATATATTAATCGATTGTACTTTAAAAATTGATCATTAAATACTATCTTTAAATTCCTTTCTGAATAAAACATCCACAGAGCCTTATAATGATCTTTTAGCTTATATTTAAAATACTCTTTTAGATTTGTTCTCCACCCCTTAAAAAACAGAGCATTCCTTCTTTGCACAATCACGAATCTAGCCAAACTGAACATTAAATTAATTGCCGCTCCGCTAGACTCGGGCAGACTCTCCTGCAATCCCCATCTCAAAATTGAGTCCCACGGGATTCCCATTCCCACACTTCAGTCCCCACCCAGCAAAAAAACCTCACACAACTGTCGAACATAGTACTTAAAATCCTTTAACTGCGGACATAACACCAGTAAATGGGACAGAGTCGCATCCCATGGCCCACACACTGGGCAATTTGCCCCCTCCTCCTCCCAAACCATGTCCCTCACTATCGCTTCCGGCAACCAACCTGGAATTACCTCATATAAAACATCTTTCACACATATAATACCAGCTTTTATAAAAGCTTGATTAAATAAAACCTTTCCTTCAATGTTGGCTTACCTGTTCAAAAATAAGGGCTGTTCTAAAAATTCCTCAGCACCCTTGGGCATAAACTGCACACTTTTTAAAAATTGGGCCCAAGTCTCTACAACCCCCTTATAAAACCTAGGGAGAGATTTAATCAATTTCAAAAACATATCGCTGTATTCCATATACAATATCCCCTTCCCTCCTATCCCACTTCATCTAAAAAAATGCTCAAAACAACTCTTCCAAAAACTTGTATTTCACTTCTGAAGAAATCTCTTCACCCATTTGATGCTAAAGGATTTTTTCTTCAAATCAATATCTGGGAAATTGAGTCCTCCCTGATTACTCTGTCCAATGATGGTATTGTAAGCAACCAAGGCTGGTTTCCCTTCCCATAAAAACCTCACACAAGCCTCTCGGATGGACTTTTCCGCCCACTCAGAAATATCCTCCACCATCAATAAGTACCATAGCTTAGATAGCAGGAGAGCAGACACCACTGTCGCTCTTCCTTGCACTTTCAACCACCTTCTTTCCCATCTTCCCAAACCCTTTTTAATTTTCATAACCTTCGGTTCCCAATTTAATCGATCCACCTCATCCCAGTCCTTCTTGCACCCCATATGCACCCCCAGAACTTCCAAAACCTCCACCACCTTAAAGGAACATTCCCCCAACCATTCCCCCCTACCCCTTCCTGTAACCAGGCATTGGGACTTACTATAATTCACTCTGGCTCCTGAAGCTCTACAATACTCCTCCACTACCCCCATAGCTTTCCTCACTGACTCCCCATCTCTCAACGTTAAGGTTGTGTCATCTGTATATTGGTGTATCACCGACACCCGCCCGGAACTGGGAACCACAATCCCAATTACGCCTTGTTCCTTTCGATTCACGTAACCTAATGGTTCTGCTACCAATGTGTACAACAACGGGGACAGGGGACCTCTGTATTGGAAAATACTTGGATAAAAAGCTATTACATTTAACACAGCTAAATATGTTTGAATAAAAAACATTTAACACAGCTAAATATGTTTGAATAAAAAATCCTTATCCACTCAATGAAATTTCCCCCAAAACCAAATGCTTCCAAAACCTTCAATAAAAACTCATGAGAGACCCTATCAAAGGCTTTCTCTTGATCTATCTTTAACACATAAGCCTTCCTCCCACTCTCTTCGATGAGGTCTATCACATCTCGGACTCTGTGGCCTCAAATCCGCGATGTCCCGGCGTGCAACGCCACAGGACTGAGAGGGCAAAACTATCTCCGGTAACACCTCCATCAAACGATTTGCCATAACCCTCTTATAATCCACATTTAATAATGTGATGGGCCTCCAATTCTTTAGATCCCTTCTCTCCCCCTTATTTTTATAAGCTAAGCTTATGATGCCTCTTCTCATAGATGGGGGCCAGGCTTCCCTCAATTTTAATCGCCTTAAAAACCTCTAAGAGCAATGGACTTAAAATCTCTAAAAATTCTTTATAAAATTCTGCACTTAGTCCATCAGACCCTGGGCGTTTCTCCCACTTCATTCCACTTATTGCTACTTTTATTTCTGCTAATCTGACTTCTTTGTCACACATGCTTCTCTCATCCTCCTTTAAACCCTCTTCAATAAAAGCAGTAACCTTCTCCATCGCCAATTTGGAAATGTCTTCTTTCGTACATAACTCTTGATAAAAGCTGCTAGCTGCCTCCAAAATCTCCCCACTTTCATGAATGATCTTCTCCCCAACCTTCAACTCTCCAATTAATGATCATCTCTGTTGCAGCTGCTCTTGCTCTAGAAAATATCTGGTGCATCTTTCGCCCTCCAATGCATCTTTAGCCTTTGCACAGAGAATGGCCCCTTGCTTTTTTCAGCTTGCAATAATTCCCACTCTTCCTTTAAAACCACCCACTTGGTCTCAGCTCCCTTAACCCCTCCGTCAACTGTTTTACCGATATATATAAACCTTCTGTTTATATTCTCTTCTCGATACCAGTTAGCTGCCGCTCTCTCTTTCCCATAACAAACCGAAAAAACTTTTACCTCTTATTTGAAATTGTCCACCAAACTCTTCTTTCTTTCAAGAATAAAGGTTCCTTCTGAGCATTCTTTATGATATTTAAAATGCCTTCTTTATAAGCAATTTCTTTCAGGTATTGATTGTTTAAAATCCACAGCCCTGAACCGATCTTAACTCTGCTGTTCCTAATTCTAAGACCCAAAGCTGAGTGGTCACTAAAAAATACTTTTTTGTAATAAATCTCCATCACCTCAGAACTTAACCCTTCCCGCATTAACACAAAATCTATTCGGCTCTGTTTTAAAACATCACCCACCCAACCTGATCTGGAGAACTCCCTTTGTATGGGGTTCCGATCCCTCCATAAGTCTCTCAAATTTAAATTTGTGGTCATTTTTACAATCATCCCTCTGGAGTTAGCATCCTTAAAGGTCATCTGGGCTGACACTGTGGCACGCTTCATCCCACGGCCATGTAGACCAGGAAGGTTGCAGGATTGAACCCCAAACCATGCCAAGGTTGCCGGGCGGAGGCTGCAATGGGCCTGAGCGCCCCAGGGTTAGGGAAGGAACAATCAGCCTGGTTCTTTGACAACGCCCCACCACCCCCCGCCCTTGCCCCCACCCGCCCCCGCCCGCCCCGCCTGCCACAGTGCCCTCTGCTGATAATCCAAGTGTGTGCGCGTGCGTGAGTATTGGATCATGGAAACAACAACAACAACTTGCGTTTATATAGCGCCTTTAACGTTGCAAAACGTCCCAAGGTGCTTCACAGGAGCGACTATCAAACAAAACTTGAGACCGAGCCACATGAGGAAATATTAGGGCCGATGGCCAAAACCTTGGTCAAAGAGGTAGGTTTTAAGCAGCGTCTTAAAGGAGAGGGAGAGAGAGAGGCGGAGAGGTTTAGGGAGGGAATTCCAGAGCTCAGGGCCCAGGCAGCAGAAGGCACGGCCGCCAATGGTGGAGCGACTAAATTTGGGGATGCGTTAGAGGCCAGAATTTGACGAGCGCAGAGATCTCCCAGGGTTGTAGGGCTGGGGGAGGTTACAGAGATAGGGAGGGGGCGAGGGCACGGAGGGATTTGAAAACAATCAATCATAATCATAATCAACTTTATTGTCATTGTTAGTGCACAAGTGCAGTACAACGAAATGTGGGCTTGCGGCTCCCGAGAGTGTACATTTAGATTAAGACATTTAAACATTCAACATTCATTTGGCTTGTAATACATTAACATAAACATAATAAAGTGCATTGGCAGATGTGCAGGCTTTAGAGTTTATTTGTGGAGTTCAGTAGGATGACAGCCCTGGGAAAGAAGCTGTTCCTAAATCTGGTCGTTCGGGACGAGACGAGAACTTTAAAATCGAGGCCTTGTCGGAGTGGGAGCTGATGTAGGTCAGCGAGCACAGGGTCGATGGGTGAATTGGATTTGGTGCGAGTTAGGACTCGGGCAGCAGAGTTCTGGACGAGCTCAAGTTTATGTCGGGTGGGAGATGGGAGGGCGGCCAGAGAGCGTTGAAATAGCCAAGACATGGCAAGACTGCGCTTGACTGTCACACTGACACTTACTGTCAAGGCTCACACATTACGCTTTCCAAATTGGCTGCATGTTTGTTTTGCACAAAGTTATCATATTTTCCACTGCAGAACTGGCAGAGCTGGACTAATTTTACTAGGTTTTTTTAAACATTTCTTCAGGTGTACTGTTTTCAGATTACTTTTGCCAATTTTGGTATCTTTTCCAACTTACATGTTTCTAAGGTCTTGCTGCAACTTGACTGTCCTCAACCCCAAGTTTGGCTGAACCACTTGAAACACTGCTAGCGCGCTCGCCCTGAGACAGACGGCCGTGGGTTTCAAGCCCCACTCCAGAGACTTTGGCACATAATCAAGGCTGGCACCGAGGGAGTGCTGGACCGCCGTCTTTCGGATGAGACGGTAAACCGAGGTTATGTCCTCCCTCTCAGGTGGACGTAAAAGGTCCAATGGCACTATTCCAAACGAGAGTATACTGGCCAATATTTATCCCTCAACCAACATCACTAAAATAGATCATCTCACTGGTGTTTCCAGGAGCTTGCTGTGCACATATTGGCTGCCGTGTTTCTTACATCACCAACAGTGACTGCACTTAACTAGTACTTCATTGGTTGCAAAGCGCTTTGGGACGTTCTGAGGTCGGCAGATGTGCTCTATAAATGCAAGTCCTTTCTTAGAACTATCCACAAGGAGCAGCCTGTTGAGTACACTACCCTCATCCCAAATATTCACAGCTTGCACCCTGACAGCCAGTATCTATATCAAAAGCTTCCCGCCCACATCCTGAAGGCTAAACAAGGAGCTCAAACAGACCCCGCACTTGTTGTGAACGGTAAGAGGGACTGGGGGAGGCACAAGTGGTTTTAGTTGATAGAACATCGAGGTCCAGAGCCCGGACTGGCAATGCCAACTATCTCCTTTAGCTCTGGTTAACCAGGTACGTCCTGATGTAAAAAGACTACGGAGCGCTTGGATTGAGTATAAAACAAGGCTTTAATCAACTGTTTCAAAACCATGAGATTTCTAGTTACATCACTAGTTCCTGGTCACAGAAACATCCTGAGCAAGCTGGGCCCATGCCCGAGTATTTATACTCCTTGGACGGCGCCACCAGCTGGCCGCCCAGGGTTACTTCATGAGTCATGATAAGATTCATGACACGTCCCATGCTGGAATGGGTCCACGTCTGTCACTGGATTGTGATGGAGCAAGGGGGAGGTCACCCATTGCTCACCTCTACCCCTCCCATTGACAGCACACTACAATGGGCTCAGGCACTCAACAGTCTCACCCACTGGCGTGGGGACATGCATCAGTACCAAAAGAAAATCTCAACAGGTCTGCAGGACGGAGTGGGGCACCACTGCTGCTGTGAGTCAGGGTTCCTGCATCTCACTGAACACTCCCAAATATTGAAAATGGCAGGGAGACCAGACAGATCCCACTTCAAAGGAAATGACACTCAGCACTGGTTCCAAATGACATATTACATAGAAACAGGCCATTCAGACCAACTGGTCCATGCTCCACATGAGCATCCTCCCACCCTACTTCATCTCATCGTATCAACATATCCTTCTATTCCTTTCTCTCTCATGTGTTTATCTAGCTTCCCTTTAAATGCATCTGTGCTCTTCGCCTCAACCACTCCCTGTGGTAGCGAGTTCCACATACTCACCACTCTCTGGGTAAAGAAATTTCTCCTGAATTCCCTGTTGGATTCATTGCTGACTATCTTATATTTATGGCCCCTAGTATTGGACACCCCCACAGGTGGAAACATCCTCCCTCTGCCTTCCCTATCAAACTCCTTCATAATCTCAATCCCAAATGCTGATAAACGTCAGCCAACAGTGCTGGCGGCAGCCTCTCTCCCCGCTTCCAAAGCGAAATCAGTAGATCAGTGTTTCACTATCCACAACTTAATGAGGTCACTATAGGCCTTTGAGAATGGCCTCAACACAGAGGTCATCGTTCAACAATGTGGGGAAAAACAGCATGCAGCCCATCGGCAGCACCTCCCAAACCCGCGACCTCTTCCACCTAGAAGGACAAGGGCAGCAGGCGCACGGGAACACCACCACCTCCAAGTTCCCCTCCAAGTCACACACCATCCTGACTTGGAAATATATTGGCCGATCCTTCATCGTCGCTGGGCAAAAATCCTGGAACTCCCTCCCTAACAGCACTATGGGAGCACCTTCACCACACGGATAGCAGCGGTTCTAGAAGGCGGCTCACCACCACCTTCTCAAGGGCAATTAGGGATGGGCAATAAATGCTGGCCTTGCCAGCGACGCCCACATCCCATGAATGAATTTAAAAAAACGCACTGTAGACTGAGCATTGACTAGCACAAAGCCAAGACACCTCGACACCCCCATATTTCTCTGTTGATTGTCCTTGATTCATGCTGGCGAGACTGTGAAGGGACCAGCAAGCAACACTCTCTAAGCAATGCGAATATAAAATAACCAGATGAAATTCTGAGGCATGAATATTGTCACGTATCAGTGATACAGACCAATCGGTAGCTAGAATGCCAACACAAACACTAACCCAGAGCAATGAAACCAGCACGTAAAACACGTAGGATATATAGACATAATAAAAAGATGTCAGATACTTTGGCGTTATTTCAAAGCAGTTTATCTAACTTCAGAAACTGTCAGTCAGGTCGGCCAATATCCAACTTTCCACTGAGCCAAGGAGTGACTTTATCTAAAAAGAATTGCACCTCGACAGTCCCGACTCCGGCACAGATACAGAACAGATGCACAACTGCATTGTGCTATTGCTTGAAAGGCTGGGTTGTCACAAAGTGCTAATTACTGTGTTTTAAGACTTCAGAAAGTGTCAGAAGCTGCAGTACATGACATTTAGATTGAAGGCACTGCAGCTAGATGTAGAATAACTTATCTCCGCAACTTCTTTTTTTGGCTTCCAGCTTCCCACTCGCGAATCGTTCCTCCCTTCTCTTGTGCCTCTTTCCCTGGCCACTTGCCTTTTCTTTGAAGGAAATAATTAGGATTCATATTTCGCCATTCCTGTCCTCAAGTTGGTCCAAAGCGCTTCACATCCAATGGATTACTTTTCAAGCGCAGTCACTGTCGTTACATAGGCGAGCAACGGAGCCCAATTTACGCACAGCAAGATCCCACAAGCACAAAAATGGGATAAATGTCCGGTTAATCTCTTTCGACGGTTGATTGAGGGATGAATGTCGACCCCAGCTGTGGCTCAGTGGGTAGCACACACTCTCTCGCTTCCGAGTCAGAATGTTGTGGGTTCGAGTCCCACTCCACGCGACTTGAGCACAAAATCCAGGATGACACTCCAGTACCAGTACTGAGGGAGCGCTGCACTGTCGGAGGTGCCGTCTTTCAGATGAGACGTTAAACTGAGGTAGTTAACCTGCTCTCTCAGGTAGACATAAAAGATCCCGTGGCACTATATCGAAGAAGAGCAGGGGAGTTATCCTCGGTGTCCTGGGGCCAATATTTATCCCTCAACCAACATCACTAAAACAGATTATCTGGTCGTTATCACATTTCTGTTGGTGGGAGCTTGCTGTGTGCAAATTGGCTGCCGTGTTTCTGTAGTAGGGCTTGACTCAGATGCCACGGCTGTCACCTAATGTAAGTGTCAAGATGGCGGCCGTGACGGTCCGGTGCTGAGAGCGCTCTCCCTGCTTCGGGCGGCCAGCTCTCGCCGCTCGCTCCCGCAACTGGAGCGAGGTGCTCGGCGAGTCAGGCAGAGGCAGCGCAGCGTGGTGAGCAGCAGCAGCAGCCATAAAGTCGACCCGCTGGAGCACATCGGCCGGCAGCTCCTCGGTGGGAAGGAATTCTGACTGGGAGGAGGGGAGCCGAGCATGGCGGCCAGAGGCCGACCCGTGAGAGGGAGAAGCAGGCCCCGGGCCGTGGAGCGTGGAGCCGGCGACGGTGAGGAGGAGGCCGCGGCGATTGGAGCATTCACATCCCGACGATGTGTTCGGCGAGTCGGGCGGTAGAGCGCAACGCAACGAGCAGCAGCAGCAGACACGTCGACACGCTGCAGCACGTCGGCCGGCAGCTCCATGGAGGGTAACTCGCAGTCCGGATGGGAGGAGGGGAGCCGGGCATGGCGGCGTGAGCGGGAGAAGCAGGCCACCACACGTGGAGCTGGCAACAGTGAGGAGGAGGCCGCGGTGAAGAGGAGGACGGAGCGGCTGAGGGACATCGTGCTCCCACTGCCACGGGAAGCCATTGTATTGACTCTGAACGCGGCGCTGTATGTATAGCTGACGCGTCCCTACGGGGAACAAGCATTCCATTGTACTTGTACTTGTACTGGTTACATATGGCAAATAAAGCTGAACTGAACTGAACTGAACTGAAAAGTAGGCGAGCAATACCAGGAGGTTTGTTTTGTGGTGATTATTCCTTGATTAGTAAAAGTATTGTGATTCGTTGTTTGTTAACTGCCTTGGGATATGTGTTGTAATCTCATTGGTAGTTGATGATCACATGATGTGTTGTGGCTACCTTAAATTCTGTCCTTTTCTAGCTTAGTTGGGACTGGATGTGGAAAGATATGCTGCTGATTTTAAAGTTAATAAAGCCTAGCTTTGGAAGGCAAATCTATTCTTTATTTCAATTTATTAACTTTTTGTTAGAATGGAGCGATATCTTCAACCAGAACGA
This sequence comes from Somniosus microcephalus, assembly GCF_052327205.1. NCBI lineage: Eukaryota > Metazoa > Chordata > Chondrichthyes > Squaliformes > Somniosidae > Somniosus > Somniosus microcephalus. The sequence goes on from NC_141016.1 coordinate 7,360,362, forward strand.
TTCAAGGCTGACCCCAATTCTGCTGGAGTGGATGATAAATGGAAACATTGGTATTGTACATTTAAAAACTTTTTGGGCGTGTTGGATCAAGAGGCTCTAAATAAGCTGAATATGCTGATCAACTACATTGACCCGGATGTATATAAATATATTTTGCACTGTAAAACTTATGAAGAGGCTATTTCTACATTGGAAAAGATTTTTGTTAAACCAAAGAATGAGGTATTTGCACGTCATCTTCTATCTGCCCGTAGGCAGCAGGTGGGAGAATCTTTGGATACTTATTTACAAGCACTTCAGTGCCTTAGTGTTGACTGTAATTATAAGGCCGTGACGGCTGAAGAATATAAGGACGAATCGGTACGGGATGCTTTTATTAATGGATTACTGTCTAGATCAATTCGTCAGCGGTTGTTAGAAAATAAGACTCTGGATCTTAAAAGTGCTTTTGAGCAAGCTTCTACATTGGATATGGCTCAGAGAAGTTCGGATTCTTATGCTCTTTTTAATCGGCCTGCGACTATGGTTTCGGCAGTTTCAGATGAAAAGGAATTATGTGGACTTAATGGGAGTGGTTTACTAGATTTTGAAACAGTTTCTACTTCGGCGGCCGTTGCCTCTAGGATTCAGAAGTGTTATTTTTGTGGGAATATCCGGCACCCTCGTCTGAAGTGTCCTGCTCGGGAGGCTGTGTGTAGTAAATGCGGCAAGAGAGGTCATTATGCATGTGTGTGCAAATCATCAGGTTCAATTACCTTCCCTTCTCCTGGTGTGGGAGGGTCTTCCTCCACTACCTCTTCTGTGACTATTCAGCCTTTAGATAGGGCGTTTATTGCATCAATTTCTGCTGCATTTGCTCATGGCCTAAACAAAGCTATAGTTACGGCTCAAGTTAATGGGTTGGAAGTGAAGGCCCTTATAGATACGGGCAGTACTGAGAGTTTTATAAGTCTTCAGTTTGCGAAGGAGAAGCATTTGAAAATTTTGCCTGTTACGTATCAGGTGTGTATGGCTCAGACGACCCTTACTTCACAAATAGCTGGTTGTTGCTTTGTGAAAATGGTTCTTCTGGGTAATACGTATACTGATATATGCCTATCTGTTTTGCCTAATCTCTGTGCGGATATTTTGATTGGACATGATGTGCTTCAGTTACACGAGTCTCTTAGTCTTTCATTTGGAGGGACTAAGCCACCTTTATCTATTTGTGGATTAACCTCTTTATCTATTCCTCCATTATCACTTTTTTCCAATTTGATGTCGGATTGTAAGCCAATTGCTACCAAGTCAAGAAGATATAGTAGTCAGGATAGAGAATTTATTAATTCTGAAGTTCAACGTCTCTTATTGGAAGGAATCATTGAACCTAGTTGTTCGCCTTGGCGAGCACAGGTAGTTGTCACGACTAATGAGAGACACAAGAAACGAATGGTGATAGACTATTCCCAAACTATTAATAGGTATACTCAATTAGACGCGTACCCTTTGCCTAAGATTGATGAGCTTATCAATAAAGTATCTCAGTATAAAGTTTTTAGCACTATTGATTTAAAGAGTGCTTATCATCAGATTCCTATTGTTAAGAAGGATCAACCATATACGGCCTTTGAGGCTGGTGGAAAGCTGTATCAGTTTTGCCGAATACCATTTGGTGTTATTAATGGTGTTGCTTGTTTTCAACGGGCAATGGATGCTTTTATAAGTGATAACTCCCTCTCTGACACCTTTTCATACTTAGATGACATCACAGTGTGTGGCAAATCAAGGGTGGAGCATGATTCTAATTTAAAAAGATTCCTTCAAGCTGCAGAAAAAGTTGGTTTACCTTTTAACAAAGAGAAATGTATCTTTGCGACTACTGAGGTAAATCTATTGGGGTATATTATTTCGGGAAATAAGATTAAACCAGATCCAGAACGTCTGCGACCATTGATCGATTTACCTTGTCCTACTAATTCTAAGGCTTTGCAACGAGTTGTTGGACTGTTTTCTTATTATTCTAATTGGATTGCAAATTTTTCACAGAAGATCCGGCCTCTTATTCGGGTTACGACATATCCTCTATCATGGGAGGCCAGGACATGTTTTGAGAATTTTAAAAAGGATATTTTAGGAGCAGTTGTGCATTCCATTGATGAGCAGGTTCCCTTTGTGATTGAGACGGATGCTTCGGATTTTGCAATTGGGGCTACTTTGAACCAAAATGGAAGACCTGTGGCCTTTTTCTCACGTACTTTGAATAATAGTGAAAAAAGGCATTCCTCAATAGAAAAAGAGGCATACGCAATAGTAGAAGCATTGCGTAAATGGAGACATTATTTATCAGGGCGACATTTCACGTTGGTAACTGATCAAAAATCTGTGTCCTTTATGTTTGATGTTAAACATTTTGGAAAGATTAAAAATGATAAAATAATGAGATGGAGGATTGAGTTGGCATGTTACCATTTTGACATAGTTTATCGTCCGGGGAAGGATAATGTTGCTGCTGATGCACTGTCGAGGGCTTATTGTTCTGTGATTCACGGAGATACGCTTATTAATCTTCACAATGCTTTGTCATCCTGGGGTTACGAGGATGATACACTTTGTACGCAGTAAGAACTTGCCTTTTTCAGTTGAAGACGTCAAGCGGATGACTTCATCATGTTCTATCTGTGCTCGGTGTAAACCGAATTTCTTTAAGCCTCAACGAGCTCATCTTATAAAGGCTACTTCTCCTTTTGAACGTTTGAGTGTTGATTTTAAGGGACCTCTTCCTTCAACTACTCAAAACTGATATATATTTACTGTTGTGGACGAGTTTTCAAGGTTCCCTTTTGCTTTTCCTTGTGCAGATGTATCAGCTGCTACAGTTATTAAATGTTTGACTCAACTTTTTGTCATCTTTGGGATGCCTGCGTATATCCATTCGGATCAGGGAAGTTCTTTTATGTCTTCCCAGTTGAAGGAATACCTTCAGAGTCGGGGAATTTCTACTAGTAGAACTACCCCGTATAATCCCCAGGGTAATGGACAGTGTGAACGATACAATGGGGTGATCTGGAAGGCAGTTATGTTGGCGTTGACATCCCGGAACCTTAAGAATACACAGTGGGAAATGGTGCTGCCTGATGCCCTGCATTCCATTAGATCATTGCTTTCAACGGCTACTAATGTGACCCCCCATGAAAGGCTCTTTAACTATCCGCGGAGATCTACTACGGGATATTCGGTACCTTCATGGCTTACTATGCAGGGACCTGTGTTGCTTCGACGTCATGTTAGATTGTCAAAATATGACCCCTTGGTGGAGGAGGTGGAGCTGTTGGAGGCAAATTCCCAATATGCTCATATTCGATTCCAAGATGGGAAAGAAAGTACTGTTTCAATTAAAGACTTGGCTCCTTGTGGGGGCCAGCCCTCTTCTGAGAATATTAATAATGGTCATGATTCGGATAATGTGGATGCTGTTACAGATACTACGAATATTTCCAATCCGATTGCAGATAATCATACTTCTATTAGTCAGCCTTTGATAGATGTTTATGACCGTCCTAGTTCATCTTCTGATGGGATTTCTAATCCGGAAACCGTTGAGAATCGGGATATGGATAGCCTTCCTGTTGAAGATACTTCTGTGCCTTCTGGCGTGGGAGGGCAAGGAATTTCACCAAGGTTAAGAAGGTCGACACGAACAAGATATCCGGTCGACTGATTGAAAATGGACTTTTAAATTGATAGTAATGTTTTAAAAATTGTTGAAATATTATAGTATATTGTTTCAGTTGAGAGATACTTAATACTTATGCGTAATGTTATTATTTGTTGTTGTTCATTTAGTATTGTGTTATGTAAATAGTTTTATTCTCGTGCATAGTTTAGTTGTAAATAATTAATTGTAAATTGTAAAAGTTATTAGGTTGGAGTATATTTTAAAAGGAGGGGTGAATGTGGTGATTATTCCTTGATTAGTAAAAGTATTGTGATTCGTTGTTTGTTAACTGCCTTGGGATATGTGTTGTAATCTCATTGGTAGTTGATGATCACATGATGTGTTGTGGCTACCTTAAATTCAGTCCTTTTCTAGCTTAGTTGGGACTGGATGTGGAAAGATATGCTGCTGATTTTAAAGTTAATAAAGCCTAGCTTTGGAAGGCAAATCTATTCTTTATTTCAGTTTCCCTGTCCCAGGTTTGGACAGTGACAAGCCAAGATGTCGCCGTCCCTCAGCTCGCCATCATTTCTGTTTCAACCTCAGCTGGGTTTTGATGCAGAGTCTTTCTCCCTCAGGGAGCTGCATTCTCATCACTTTCTGCTATTCCAACGCACTCCTGGCCGGCCTCCCACGTTTCTCCCCTCCGTAAACATGAGGTCATCCAAAACTCTGCTGCCCCGTGTCCTAACTCGCACCAAGTCCCGTTCGCCCATCACCCCTGTGCTCACTGACCTACATTGGCTCCCGGTTAAGCAACGCCTGGATTATAAAATTCTCATCCTTGTTTTCAAATTCCTCCCTGGCCTCGCCCCTCCCTATCTCTGTAACCCCCTCCAGCCCTACAACCCTCTGCGATCTCTGCGCTCCTCCAATTCTGGCCTCTTGAGCATCCCTGATTTAAATCGCTCCACCATTGGCGGCCGTGCCTTCAGCTGCCTGGGCCCTAAGCTCTGGAATTCCCTCCCTAAACCTCTCCGCCTCTCTTTCCTCCTTTAAGACGTTCCTTAAAACCTTCGGTCAAAATATCTTATGTGGCTCTGCGTCAAATTTTGTTTGATAACGCTCCTGTGAAGCGCCTTAAAAGAAAAAAAGACTTGCATTTTTATAGCGCCTTTCACGACCAGAAAGACTAACACTTTGGGCTGTATAACTAGGGTCAAAGAAGGCGGCGTTAAATGGATCTGGTCATGGCGATATCGCATCATGCTCAGTTTTGGTCTCTGTATCACAGGAAAGATGTTAAACTATGAAAGAAAGACTTGCATTTATATAGCGCCTTTCACAACCACTGGATGTCTCAAAGCACTTTACAGCCAATGAAGTGCTTTTGGAGTGTAGTCACTGTTGTAATGTAGCCACTGTTGTAATGTAGCCTTGGGATGTTTTACCACATTAAAGGTGCGATATAAATACAAGTTGTTGTTGCTTTCACTTCCAATAGAGGCGACTAATTTGACACCCACAGAAAAGGAATGTTGGTCAGATTAACATCGTGTGGATCTCAGTCAAACTCCCTTCATAACATCACCTTGGTGGATTGGATCAGTGAACATGGTTTGGTAAATTCAATCAGTCCCCACCGTGCAATATTTTACTCTGATATATTTGACATTCCTCCTGTGTTTTTGAGAAAGAATCCAAGTCTACATATTTTGCAAACATTAAAAATACAAATTGGCACAAATATTGGAAGGGAAATGTGTTATTACAGGTGAATTCTCAGAATGCACCGACACTCACGTCCCCGACAGACAGAGCACGATAATGGTGAAAGGGAGACCTCTTGTGGCACCTACTGGGACTTGTTGGAAAACAATTTGCTGAGACCGGCCCCACAACTATGAACAGCCTCAACAACAACTTGGCCTAGAAATTGGGTTTTGGCGCAGCCAGGGCTTTAGCGCCGGAAGTTAGTGCCGGCGCTAAGTCCCCCTGCGCGCGCCAAAAATTCAGTAGCGCCGCGCCCAAACGGCTGCCGGCGCTACTGGAGGGTTTCAGCGCCTCCCAATGGGCGCTACCTGCCCCATTGCGGCGCTGTTCCGGCGCTGCGGCGCCCGATGCGGTGCGGCAGGCTGGGGAAGTGCAGGCCTCCTCCTTCCGTTAAGGAGGAGCTGCCTGCACCCGACCGCTGGCCGTTGACGGCTGAATAAAAATGAGCCCGGCACCTCGGAGAAGTGCCGGGCTCGCGGCCCACATGCATCTGTGCCGCGGGGGGGTCTTGGAGGAGTCCGGGGAGGGAGGTGCGGGCAGGCGGCCGCCGGGGAAGCGGCCGGCCGCCGCGCGACCTTAATGCGCCGGCGCTAACTTCAGCAAGGCACCTTTTACAGAACGTTGCTTGCGGCTGCCACGGGCGAGGCGGCCGCAACTCAATTTTGGAGTTCGGGCGGGTTACCACGGCAACCGGGACGCTGCGCACACCGATGACGTCATCGGTGCCGGCGCAGCGCTACCGGTGCAACGCCGCTTTAGGGCCCCGCTCAATTTTTCAAATGGCCATAACTCTGGCGCTAGTCCCTCTAGCGCCTCAAAAGCGGCGCTAAGGCTAGTGAATTTCTAGGCCCTTGTATTTAAATAGCGCCTTTAACGTTGTAAAACGTCCCAAGGTGCTGCACAGGAGTATTATAAAATTTGACCAAATGCTTAATACAGAATATCTATTTATATTAAGATAACAACAACTAGAACTGTGTTAATAGGACAAGATTGCTTCCTGCTGGCTATTATCACAGAATGCATAATCTGATACATTATAATTTGAATTTCAGGCCATTCTGAAAGATACACCTGAGTGCCTTAAACTCTCCCAGTTTAATTCATGACAAAACAAAATCAAAATCAACTTTTATTTCAGCCTTCACACACATACGTAAACAATACAGAAGCACAGAAAAAAAATCCATAGTTTTTGTGTTTATTCTACTGTAATTTTAACACTGTCCTACTCGCAACAAAATAAATCAATTTACAGCATTGACTGATCAAGCTGAGTGGAGACTCGGTCCCTTTTGAAAAGTCACTTTTAAATCTGCTTCCACCACCCTTTCAGGTAGTGCATTCTAGATCATAACTCGCTATGTAAAAGGATTTCTCCTCATCTCGCCCTGGATCTTTCGCCTCACACCAGGAACACTTGTTTAAACAAAGAACCTGCATTTACACAGCGCCTTTCACGACCTCAGGACGTCCCAAAGCGCTTTACAGCCAATGAAGTACTTTTGCAGTGTAGTCACTGTTGTAATGTAGGAAACGCAGCAGCCAGTTTGCACACAGCAAGCTCCCACAAACAGCAACGTGATAATGGCCAGATAATCTGTTTGTTATGTTGGTTGAGGGATAAATATTGGCCCAGTACACCAGGCCCTTTCCACTCATTACCCAAAGTGTCACTAGTCTCCAGCAAGAGGACGCATTGCGAGAGGATTTGAGTAAAGGAGCAAGGATGTCCTACTATAGTTGTACAGGGCCTTGGTGAGACCACACCTGGAGTACTGTGTGCAGTTTAGGTCTCCTTACCTAAGAAAGGATATACTTGCCCTAGAGGGAGTGCAGCGAAGGTTCACCAGACTGATTCCTGGGATGGCAGGACTGTCGTATGAGGAGAGATTGGGTCGACTAGGCCTGTATTCACTAGAGTTTAGAAGAATGAGAGGGGATCTTGTGGAAACGTATAAAATTCTGACAGGGCTAGACAGACTGGATGCAGGGAGGATGTTTCCCCTGGCTGGGGGATCTAGAACGAGGGGTCACAGTCTCAGGATACGGGGTAGGGCATTTAGGACTGAGATGAGGAGAAATTTCTTCACTCAGAGGGTGGTGACCCTGTGGAATTCTCTACCACAGAGGGCTGTGGAGGCCAAGTCACTGAATATATTTAAGATGGAGACAGATAGATTTCTAGACACAAAAGACATCAAGGGGTATGGGGAGAGAGCGGGAATATGGTATTGAGATAGAGGATCAGTCATGATCATATTGAATGGCGGAGCAGGCTCGAAGGGCCGAATGGCCGACTCCTGCTCCTATTTTTCTATGTTCTATGTTTCTAAGACGTTGAAGAAATGTTTGCAATTTTCTCGTTTAAAGGCAGCATTGTAGTAATGTGGTAATGCTTTGGGCAGGAGAACACCATTGGTTCAGCTAGCCTACTTGTCCAGGCTCTCAGCATCTTCCTTGCTGTGATTCGAGAAGTAATAGTCCTGAATGCCGCCTTCTTTGACCCTAGTTATACAGCCCAAAGTATTATCTGCGAACACTGCACTGGTTTTAACAAACACAAACCATCAGGATTGGAGAATTTTAGCACTGAGAAAAGATTGGATAGGCTGGGGTTGTTTTCTTTGGAACAGAAGAGGCTGCGGGGAAATTTAATTGAGGTGAATAAACTTATGAGGGGCTGAGAGAGAGTGGATAGGAAGGACCTATTTCCCTTAGCAGAGGGGTCAATAACCAGGGGGGGCATAGATTTAAAGTAATTGGCAGAAGGATTAGAGGGGAGTTGAGGAGAACATTTTTCACCCAGAGGGTGGTGGGGGTCTGGAACTCACTGCCTGAAAGGGCGGCAGAGGCAGAAACCCTCATCACATTTAAAAAGTACTTGGATATGCACCTGAAGTGCCGTAACCTACAGGGCTACGGACGGAGAGCTGGAAAGTGGCATTAGGCTGGATAGCTCCTTTTCGTCCGGCACGGACAAGATGGGCTGAATGGCCTCCTTCTGTGCCTTCTATGATTGTATAACTCTCTTTCGCTCACAGAGTTGCCAGCTATGGGTCAGTGGGTGGAACATTGCCTTCCTGAGTCAGAAGGCTGTGGGTTCAAGTCCCACGCCAGAAACGTTGGGACGGGCTTCACTTGGCCAGTGCTGGGACTAGAGTCCTGGCGGATCATATAACTAGGGCTGTAGAGAGGGCTTTAAACTAACTAGTGGGGGGGAGGTTCCTAGAGAGCAAATAATAAAAATGACAACAGAGAAGGTCATAGACTTAGGTAGCAGTGGGGAAATTAAAAACCAGAGCGTGTCAGGAAGGGGCAGAAGGTATGGAGTAAAAGGTAAAGTAATAACAAGGGCAAAAGCAGGAACTAAGTGTCACAAAACATATTTGAAAGTTCTCTATCTGAATGCACGTAGCATTCGTAACAAAATAGACGAGTTAATGGCACAAATAACTACATATGGGTATGATCTTGTGGCCATTACAGAAACATGGCTGCAGGGTGACAATGCCTGGGAATTAAACATACCAGGTTATTTAACGATCAGGAAGGACAGGCAGGAAGGAAGGGGAGGTGGGGTGGCTATGTTAATAAAGGAAGGAATCATTGTAATACAGAGAAATGATATTGGGTCAAAAGATCAGGATAATGAAACAGTTTGGGTGGAGGTAAGGAATAATAAGGGGAAAAAAACACTAGTGGGCATAGTCTATAGGCCTCTGAACAGTTGCAACTCTGTTGGACGGAGTATCAATCAGGAAATAGTTGAGGCTTGTAATAAGGGAACATCTATAATTATGGGGGATTTTAACTATCATATTAATTGGACAAATCAAATTGGGCAGGGCTGCCTTGAGGATGAGTTCATTGAGTGTATTAGGGATGGGTTTCTTGAGCAGTATGTAACTGAACCGACCAGGGGGCAAGCGACCTTAGATCTGGTCCTGTGTAATGAGACAGGATTAATTAAAAATGTCCTAGTAAAGGATCCCCTTGGAATGAGTGACCATAACATGGTTGAATTCCATATTCAACTAGAGGGTGAGAAGGTTGGATCTCAAACAAGCGTGCTAAGCTTGAATAAAGGAGACTATGAAGGTATGAGAGTGGAATTGAGTCGAGTGGATTGGGAAAATAGATTAAAGGGTAAGACGATACATGATCAGTGGTGTACATTTAAGGAGTTATTTTACAACTTCCAAAAAATATATATTCCACTGAGAAAAAAAGGGTGTAAAAGAAAAGACAGCCATCCGTGGCTAAGTAAAGAAATTAAGGACAGTATTCGACTAAAAACAAGGGCATATAAGGTAGCCAAATCTAGTAGGAGGATAGAGGATTGGGAAAACTTTAAAAGACAGCAAAAAATAACAAAAAGATTGATTAAGAAAGGGAAGATAGATTATGAAAGTAAATTAGCAAAAAATATAAAAACAGATAGTAAGAGTTTTTATAGTTATATAAAAAGAAAAAGGGTGGCTAAAGTAAATGTTGGTCCCTTAGAGGATGAGACCGGGAAATTAATGGTGGGAAATATGGAGATGGCAAAAACACTGAATGAATATTTTGTATCAGTCTTTACAGTAGAGGACACTAAGAATATCCCAACACTGGACAAACAGGGGGCTATAGGGGGGGAGGAGCTAAACACGATCAAAATCACTAAGGAAGTGGTACTCGGTAAAATAATGGGACTCAAGGCGGATAAATCACCTGGACCTGATGGCTTACATCCTAGGGTCTTAAGGGAAGTGACGGTAGGGATTGTGGATGCATTGGTAATAATTTTCCAAAACTCCCTGAACTCAGCAAAGGTCCCGGCAGACTGGAAAACTGCTAATGTAACACCCTTACTTAAAAAGGGCAGTAGACAGAAGGCTGGAAACTATAGACCGGTTAGCCTAACATCTGTGTTAGGTAAAATTTTGGAGTCCATTATTAAGGAGACAGTAACAGGACATTTGGATAATCATAATTTAATAGGACAAAGTCAGCATGGTTTTATGAAGGGGAAGTCATGTTTGACAAATTTGTTGGAGTTCTTTGAGGAAGTAACATATAGGGTGGATAAAGGGGAACCAGTGGACGTAGTGTATTTAGACTTCCAAAAGGCATTTGACAAGGTGCCACACAAAAGATTATTGCTTAAGATAAAAAATCACGGGACTGGGGGTAATATTCTGGCATGGATAGAGGATTGGCTATCTAACAGAAGGCAGAGAGTTGGGATAAATGGTTCATTCTCAGACTGGCAATCAGTAACTAGTGATGTTCCGCAGGGGTCAGTGCTGGGTCCCCAACTCTTTACAATCTATATTAACGATTTGGAGGAGGGGACCGAGTGTAACATATCAAAGTTTGCAGATGATACTAAGATGGGAGGGAAAGTAGTGAGTGAGGAGGACATAAAAACCTGCAAGGGGACATAGACAGGCTAAGTAAGTGGGCAGAGATTTGGCAGATGGAATACAATACTGGAAAGTGTGAGGTTATGCACTTTGGCAGGAAAAATCGTAGAGCAAGTTATTATCTGGATACTGGATGGGGAGCAAGCCTTCCTGCTTGACTGTCCCGCTCACGCGTCAGTGGAGGGGATGGTCCCCCAGGGGGGGAAAACGGCATCAAGCAGTCTTGAGCAGGCGGGATTTGTCCATTGAATTCACTGCAAGTAGCTCAGCCTGACCCAACACATAACACGCCCGAGGGGGGAGGAAACAGGAACGCTGACTGAACAGTGAAAGACAAAGGGAGGCCGGGGATGAAAGTACTGCCACTGAGAATTCCCTCAGGTTGTTGAACGGCATTTCACTTCGGAGGTCTGTCTGTGTTCGTTCCATTCCTCTTGTTTGTTTATTTACAGCAAGCCTAGCCCTGTGAGAACACCAAGTGTAAGTTGGCCAACAGGGAGTGAAAGCATCAAGCAACTCTGACATTGTTCACCTGATGTGAGTTGCTGCAATCCAATGTATTGTTCCAGAATCCCATCTCCATTCTAATAGTACAGTATTTCTCGTGGTACTGCTACACTTCTCTTCTTAGGCAGTCCCTCGGAACCGAGGATGACTTGCTTCCACATTAAAAATGAGTTCTCAGGTGACTGATGAGTCCAATGTGGGACCTACAGTCTCTGTCACAGGTGGGGCAGACGGTGGTTGAAGGGGCGGGTGGGTGGGGTGCTTGGGTTGACGTGCGCTCCTTGCGCTGCCTGCGCTTGGCTTCCGCTTGCTCCCGGTGAAGAGACTCGAGGTGTTTGGTGCCTTCCCGGATGCTTCTCCTCCACTTTGTGCGGTCTTGGGCCAGGGATTCCCAGGTGTCGGTGGGGATGTTACACTTTTTCAAGGAGGCTTTGAGGGTGTCCTTGAAGCATTTCCTCTGCCCACCTGGGGCTCTCTTGCCGTGTCGGAGTTCCGTGTAGAGCGCTTGTTTTGGGAGTCTCGTATCGGGCATGCGGACAATCTATCCCATCCATCGGAGCTGATCGAGCGTGGTCAAAGCTTCGATGCTAGGGATGTTGGCCTGAGTGAGAACACTGACATTGGTGCGCCTATCCTGCCAATGGATTTACAGGATCTTGCGGAGGCAGCGTTGGTGGTACCTCGCCAGTGCTTTGAGGTGCCTGCTGTACATGGTACATGTCGCTGAGGCATACAGCAGGGCGGGTATCACTGCTGCCCTGTAGACCATGAGCTTAGTGACGGGTTTGAGGTCCTGGTCTTCAAACACTCTCTTCCTCAGGCGACCGAAGGCTGCACTGGCACAGTGAAGGCGGTGTTGGACTTCGTCGTCGACATCTGCCCTTGTTGACAGTAGGCTCCCGAGGTATGGAAAGTGGTCCACGTTGTCCAAGGCCTTGTCGTGGATTTTGATAATCGGGGGGCAGTACACTAGAATACAGTACACTGCCACCACGATGGCCTTCTCTTGCTTCCTCAGGGAAGAGTTGATGAAGCTTGGTTGATAAACCCATGCACTGAAAAAACCCCATCTCTGCATCTCATTGTTACTACTAGGTGAGCCCATCACTTGGCTTAAAACCTCCTCCTTCCCTTCTCTAGATTTCCTGGGCCCACTGCCAGGTCGCGCGGCACCCTTTCCGCCCTTGGGCCAGTGCAGAGTTTGATCTGAATGGAGAGAAGCCTGAGGCACTAGGCCTCTAGATTTCTGGCCTGGTGCTTCTCCCAGTCAGTATTGGGGGAAAAGTGCCATCTGAGCTGTCATGGTGGGCAGGAAGTACTCAACCCTGGGATGAGGGTTCGAGAAAGAAAGAAAGACTTGCATTTATATAGCGCCTTTCACGACCACCGGATGTCCCAAAGCGCTTTACAGCCAATTAAGTACTTTTGGAAGTGTAGTCACTGTTGTAATGTAGAAAACGCAGCAACCAATTTGCGCACAGCAAGCTCCCACAGATAACAATGTGAAAAAGTACAGTGACACTAATGCTAAACACTAGCAGTAGGGAGAGGTCGACCCTCTTCAATCTCTGGGGGAATCTGACTTGAACTTACACCTGGAAATTACTTGGCCTATAAGAGACTATCTACATCTGAAAGTCTCAAGGGCTTGGCTAGAAACAGCTTGCCTTTACATCGTGCCTCGTCACACCCTCAGGACGGCCCAAAGCACTTTACAACCAATGAAGCACGTTTTGACGTATAGTCACTGCAGCCAATTTGCGCACAGCAAGGTCCCACAAACAGCAATGTGATAATGATCAGATAATCTGTTTTTTTAGTGATGTTTAATAAGGGATAAATATTGGCCCAGGACACCGGGGATAACCCCCCTGCTCTTCTTCGAAATAGTACCACGGGATCTTTTATGTCCACCTGACAGAGCAGACGTAACAACAAGTAACTGACCATTATCTGTAACCGTACCTGAAACAAACCAACTATATTCGTGACTGTTCTGGTCAAATGTATGTGGGTGACAACAACAGCTTGTATTCTTATAGCGAGTTTACCATCGTAAACCGACCCAAGGCGCTTCACAGGAGCGATTATCAAACAAAAATTTGACACCGAGCCACAGGAGGAGATGTTAGGACAGGTGACTGCTGATGAGGTGACTGCCTAGCAACGCTTTTTACTGCACATCTTGCTACTGAATGAAACATGCGAAACATTGTCTTAAAATCACAGCCGGGGACATGAGGAGATCAGATACTCAACCAGCTGTTGTGCAGTCCCATTGCTCAAGGGCAAGAACCATGACTCTCTCCATTGTCCGCACTGTCTCCTTCCTGCATGCCTTCCCCACGCTTCCCCCAGCCACTAATGGGTCTCAGGGAGCTCACAGCCGATTAAGAACATGTAAATAAACATAAACAGATAAGCAACGCCTTGTAACTGAGGCGAATGATCAAAGCTTCAGGATCTGGTATCCCCGCCACCCCCCGGGCCATTAAACCCAACACTGCCGTAATGGGTCTGGTACAAGGGCAGGGGGGACATTCCGCTCAGGGATTCTGTACCCGATGGCTGGTTCCAGCCGGCAGCTCCCATTCTCCTCGCGGATTAGTATTAGCTCCTGTCTTTCACTGACTTCAAGGCAGTCAATCCCTGAAAACAAGAGGCTTCAGACCTTCGCTTTGAAAGAGTGTTGCTCTCTGGATTTCAGCATTCCAAAAGGGCAGCTAAACCTATTCCCGGGCACAGCCAGAGGTGACAGCAATAAGGACGGGCAACACTGACACTGTGAAACTTGTACTTTGGTACATCCAGTCTACAGCACAGAAACAGGCCATTCGGCCCAACTGCTCCGTGCCGGTGTTTCTGCTCCACACGAGCCTCCTCCCACCCCTCTTCATCTCATCCTACCAGCATAACCCTCTATTCCCTTCTCCCTCATGTGCTTATCTGGCTGCCCCTTAAATGCATCTGTGCTATTCACCTTAACCACTCCCTGTGGTAGCGAGTTCCACATTCTCACCACTCTCTGGGTAAAGGAGTTTCTCCTGAATTCCCGATTGGATTTATTAGTGACTATCTTATATTTATGACCCCTAGTTTTTGGACTCCCCACAAGTGGAAATATCTTCTCTACGTCTAGCCTATCGAAACCTTTCACAACCTTAAAGAGCTCTATCAGGTCGCCCCTCACCCTTCTCCTTCCTCGAGGAAAGAGCCCCGGCCTGTTCAGCCTTTCCCGATAAGTATATCCTTTCCGTTCCAGCATCATCCAAGGAAATCTTTTTTTTTTTGCACCTTCCCTCTAATCTACTTAACAATCCAGCCCCAGTCCCCTAGTATTGGGGGAAGTGACCCGGCTCTAGCAGGGCAGGATCGGGAGCGTGAGAGTAAGAGCGGGATGGGCTGAAAGGACTTTTGGATTTTTCTCCCCAATTCAGCAGCCAAACTGAACAGGAAGCGGGGAGAAAAACTACTCGCACGGGCACAATATGAGTAAAGCTTTGGGAAGTAAAAGTAGACAGTTCTAAAGGCGTAAGCACTTTTGTGTTTCCCGTGTCCAGGCCGGGGAGGTTAAATATATCTTGTGTGACCGCTCCCCATCATTTCTCCACATTTTCTTTGCCTCCAAATGCACCGTCACAATTTTTCCCGTTGGAAAACCGGAGCAATTAATGCACTTGCAATGTCCCTCAGATACAGAGGGACTTCTCGGTATTGGGGTGCTTGTGGAACGAGCCCCGCCACACTCGCTCCTGGACCTTTCCTTCCCTCTCGCAGGTGCCTCATTAATAATAATCAACTTTATTGTCATTGTTAGTGCACAAGTGCAGTACAACGAAATGTAGGCTTGCGGCTCCCGAGAGTGTACATTTAGATTAAGACATTTAAACATTCATTTGGCTTGTAATACATTAACATTAACATAAACATAATAAAGTGCATTGGCAGATGTGCAGGCTTTAGAGTTTATTTGTGGAGTTCAGTAGGATGACAGCCCTGGGAAAGAAGCTGTTCCTAAATCTGGTCGTACGGGTGCGAATGCATCTGTAGCGTCTCCCAGATGGCAGGAGGGCGAACAGACTGTGGCTGGGGTGGGTAGGGTCTTTGATGATGGTCCGTGACCTCCGTAAACAGCGTTTCTGGTATATGTGCTCTATGGTCGGTAGCCGGGTGCCGGTAATGCGTTGGGCAGTTTTGACTACCCGCTGCAGGGCTTTCCGGTCATAGTAGCTACAGCTGCCATACCATACTGTGATACAGTTCGTCAGGATGCTCTCTATTGTGCAGCGGTAAAAGTTAGAGAGGATCAGGGGTGACAGGTTACATCCCTTCAGCCTCCTTAGGAAATATAGGTGCTGCTGGGCCTTCTTCACCAGAGAGGAGGTATTGAGGGACCAGGAGAGGTCTTCTGTGACGTGGACTCCGAGGAACTTAAAGCTGTCCACCCTTTCCACCACAGCCCCATGGATGTGGATGGGGGGGGGGGGGGGAGGGTGACTTCCGCCTTTAGACTTCCTGAAGTCCACAATGATTTCTTTGGTTTTCTTGATGTTAAGGGCCAGGTTGTTATCGGCGCACCACTTCACGAGATGCTGGACCTCCTCCCTGTAGGCTGACTCATCGTTGTTGGTAATCTGGCCTACTACCGTGGTGTCATCCGCAAACTTGATGATGGTGTTGGAACCATGAACAGCCACACAGTCGTGGGTGAAGAGGGAGTAGAGGAGGGGGCTCAGCACACATCCTTGTGGGGCCCTCGTGTTCAGGGTTAGGGGGGGGGAAGGTGTGGTTACCTAATTTGAGACTGAAAAGCACGACCACGAACCGAGGAACGGGGAGGAGCTCCCGGAGAGTCAGCTCCAAGTCTGCGTGCAAAAAAAGTTTCGCATCTGTTGGGTTGTGTCGCAGCTTTCTGCTTCATCCAGTATTTCTTGTGGGAAAAGCAATCAGATGCGAGAGGAGAGAGGGGGATAAAAAAAAGAAATTCTGCTCACTTTCAATCAGCCACGGTTCGGTGGCCCGATTCTATTCTGTCGGCCTGGGTTTTTGTGCTCGGGGTCTCTGGCTTGAACTCACGGCCTGCTGATTCAGAGGTGAGAGAGGGTGCTGCCCACTGAGCCATGGCTGATCCCACAGCTCCAGTGTGTCAATGCCTCCATCGAGTCCCTTATACCGTATGGGGCCATTTAGAAAAAAGCGTGTAGGAAGAACGTTGTTTTTTCTCTCCATGGGACCCACTGAGGCAGGGAAGATTCGGCAGTGCTATCTGTAATATAGGGAGGAATGTGTATGGGATCGACAATAATTTAATATACTCATTGCAGAGAATGGGCCCCACGCTAAAGGAAAGAAGCTGTAAGTGTTCGGGGGAGTCCAGAACCAGGGGTCACAGTCTAAGGATAAGGGGTAAGCCATTTAGGACTGAGATGAAGAGGAATTTCTTCACCCAGAGAGTGGTGAACCTGTGGAATTCTCTACCACAGAAGGCAGTTGAGGCCAATTCATTAAATATATTCAAGGAGTTAGATATATTTCTTAAGGCTAAAGGGATCAAGGGGTATGGGGAGAAAGTAGGGACAGGGTACTGAATTTGGGTGATCAGCCATGATGTCATTAAATGGCGGAACAGGCTCGAGGGGCCGAATGGCCTACTCCTGCTCCTATCTTCTATGTTTCTATTCGGTATGGTTTAAGAATAAGCAAAATGTATCGCTCCGCTCGGTCATCTTCTGCCTCCTTTTGATGTCGTAAATTGTGTTTTCAGTTGGGAGCCACAGATGGACTGAAACTTGAGCTCATCCAAAACTCAGCTGCCCTGAATCGTAACTGGCAACAAGTCCCGTTCAACCACCAGCCCCTGTGCTCGCTGAATGACATTGGCTCCCAGCCCAGTAATGTACCAATTTTAAAATTCTCATCTTTGTTTTCAAATCCCTCCGGGGCCTCGCCCCTCCTTATCTCTGTAATCTCCTCCAGCCCTTACAAACCTCCGAGGTCTCTGCGCTCCTCCAACTCTCGACTCTGGCATACCCCCGATTTTAATCGTCTATTGGCAGCCGTGCCTTCAGCTGCCAAGGCCCTAAGCTCTGGAATACCTTCCCTAAGCCTCTCCACTGCACTCTCCTCCTTTAAGATGCTCCTGAAAGTCGACCTCTTTGACCAAGCTTTTGGCCATCTGCCCAAATATCTCCTTATGGGGCTCGGTGTCAGATTTTGTTCAGTCATGCTCCTGTGAAGCACCACGGGGCATTTTGCTACTTTAAAGGCAAGTTGCTGTTGTAGAATCAGTAGGAGACGTGGATTTGGGATTGCATGAGTTAACCAAGGCAGGTCGACGGAGTTAAGATACAGATCAACCATGATGTAAATGAATGGCGGAACAGGCTCACTCCCGTTCCTAGATTCCTAGAATAATGGCCTGCTGGTCAGATTGTCACAGTGCTCATGCGGGGCCCTTGGGGGGGGGGGGGGGGGGCAGATTTACCCTTGTCTGCTGTTAGAAACTAGGGGTGCCTAAAAATGTATATGGCTACATGAATAATACTGTTTTTAAATGATAAGTTTCATTTTCCTGGAAAGCTTGCATTAGAATTTGAGACCGTCTTTTTAATCAGTTAGACAAGGTGAAACAAACATTCCACATGGGGGCCCATAGGATGGCCCTGCCAGGCTAGTTATCTGTTGTTTGTAAGTTAGGGTTTTGACTTTGTTAATGTATCTTTAATTTGGCCAGTGAAGGCCCAACCTATGTTTCTTCCATTATTACTAATAACCATATTATAATCTCCAGACAGAATTTGAAGTTTGTTTCGCAGAACTGCGTGTGAAGATAATTAAAAGTTAGTTAGGAAAAGACATAGAATGAGAGGAATTTGAGGAGCCTAAGGTATCCATCTTAGAATGGGCCAGTTGCTAGATGAAGGTGAGATAGCGACTGGTTAATGTGAGACAGCTCTGGCTGGGGCCATAATTAAGAGGGACAGGGTTGCTGGGTTAAGGAGGATAGAGTCAAACGAGATAAGATGGATTCCAATGGAGGAACCTTCAAAATGTAGAAACCAAGATAGATAAATTGGAAGTAATGAGAACCTCTTTTGGGGAGGGCTTTCATCCAAGAATCAAGACAAAGAACTTGAGCTGTCATTGGTTGATGAAGTTTTAGAGGAACCTCTACAGGTTAAATGGTCTTGTCAATAACTTGGCCTCAGGCCTACCCCTAAAAAGCAAATAAAAAGTGACACCCCAACGGTGGTGGGGAGAGCCGAACAGAAGTTGCAAAGAGAATTTGGGCTGGTCGAACGCTCTTTTGAGAGTGATCCCATGCTCAGCATTGGAGGTTCTAGAGAGAGAGAGAGAGAGAGAGAGGCCAGAAAACTGTTCATGCATACCAGCCGTCTGTCTGATCGGGTCCGGTACCAGCTGCTTGTCACAGTCGTATGTTTTTGCTGTATAACTAGTGTGTTATATTCCGTCCTAAACTCCAATTAAACATAATATTCCCACCATATTAGTTTGCACTCTATCCTGTTTACCAAAGATACGTGAATCTCTGCACTGCGGTTATAGGATTGCCCGGTTTGTTGGGGGGCGGGGGGAAAGGAGAGTAAGGGACAGTGAATACAGGAAAATTGAAATACTGAAAAATAAATCAGACGCGCTCCATCAGGGAGATGTGCATGTGTAGTCGCTGTACCCAGGAGTCCCAACAGACTCAAACACAGGACAGGAACATCGAAACCATTCAACAGCTTGCATTTCTACAATGCCTTTAAATGTAGTAAAACGTCCCAAGGTGCTTCACAGGAGCGATTATCAAACAAAATTTGACACCGAGCCACATAAAGGAGATATTAGGGCAGGTGACCAAACACTTCGTCAAAGAGTTAGCTTTTAAGGAGCATCTTAAAAGGAGGAGAGGTTTACGGAGGGAATTCCAGAGCTTAGGATCGAGGCAGCTGAGGGCACGGCCGCCAATGGTGGAGCGATTAAAATCGGGGATTTGCAAGAGGCCAGAATTGGAGGAGTGTGGAGATCCCGAAGGGTTGTAGGGCTGGAGGAGGTGACAGAGATAGGGAGGAGCCTGAAAGGATGAGAATTTTAAAAATCGAGGCGTTGCCAGTCTGGGAGCCAGTGTGGGTCAGCGAGCTCAAGGGTGAGGGGTGAGTGGGACTTGGTGAGAGTTCGGACACGGGCAGAGGGGTTTTGGATGAGCTCAAGTTTATGGAGGGTGGAATGTGGGAGGCCGGCCAGGAGTGCGTTGGAAGAGTCAAGTCTAGAGGTAACAAAGGTTTCAGCAGCAGATGAGCTGAGGCAAGGGCGGAGTCGGGTGACGTTAGAGGTGGGAGTAGGCAGTCTTGGTGAGGGAGCAGATATTCAACGTGCCTCCAGTGGATTAATGGCGTTCCACAGCACCCGATCTGTACATTCTGGCACAGCTAACTAGACAATGAAGACAACAGCATTTTATAAAGGCATTTATTGTTTGTTCTGTCGTATCATTGATTTCTACGTAACAAACGCGCCGACTTCTTCTCTATTTATTGCAATTATAAATAAATATATCAAGAGTTTTCGATTGTCGAAATCTTCATAGCAGCTGTCATTACAATGCATTTCTACTGGACTAACCTGTGCCTCTCTTCCCCCGAAACTGCTGGGCCAGCAGACATCCAGCCATAACTCAGGGGACTCCACACGCTTGCCAAAGAAACAAGGCTTTCTGAATCGTGTTTTAAGCCATCGTTACTTAACGTCACTGTCGCTCCTTCCTTCAGAGGCAGTTTTCAAATTAAAAGGGGTTGGGGATTTTCCTGGCTGGTCTTATGTCATGCAAATTTCAAATGGGGGGAGAAGATCATGTTTTACAGTCTGCCGATTCAGCTCGACAAACACCAAGTGTATCCGTGCTCCTAAAATAAGCACAGGGGGAAAAACGCACGGGAAAGTCTCCTGGTGTCTGAAAAATGACAGGCGGACATTAACCTCTGAGGGACATTGGTCACCCAGACATCATCTCCTCCCCTATTCACGGACCCGCTGTGCGTCTCCAGCCCCTTTCTGCTTCCGTTTCAGTTTACAACATTTGCACTTTGCCTCCGTGCTCCTGACAAAAAAGAGTCACTCCGGCAGTTGAAAATGACCATCTGCAAGTCATTTACAAAAAAACCCCCCTCCCTCCCTCCCTCCATCACCCAGTCCCCACTCGCAGCCCGGCCACCGGATTTCAGGAAACGTCTGGGATCTGAGGTAGCCCGCTTTCCGCCATCCACAGCGCGGCCGACGAGGCGTTGTGCTGCGTCCTCCGGTGGATCCGCCGCAGGCGCAGCAGGTAGAGGAGGATGGACAAGAGGACCACCAGGAAGCAGACGAAAAATAAATAGTGGTTGTAGACGAAGGAAAAGCCCCTCCAGTGCGTGTGGTTGCCTCTGAAGTTGTCCTGTTGGATGTCCCTGTCGGCATTAAAAGCAAATGGAGTGAGAAACGCTGGCCCACGCCACAACACCCAGCAGGCAGCTAAAAGGGGGCTCGCAGGCGACAGGGGAAGGAGGGCACGGCATCCAGAAGCCATCACCGTGCTGGCAGCAGATGGGGGGTTCTGCTCAACGGGAAAACTGACCACCTTTAGGCTGTCGAGTCAAACGTCGAGTATGCTCCAGTCAGAAGCAAGTGGTGCCCCAGCACTGAAAAAGAGAACTTGCATTTATGCGGCACGCTCGCCTCCCAGTCAGCGGGCTTGTGGGTTCGAGTCGCACACCAGGCTGACGCTCCCAGTGCAGTGCTGAGGGAGTGCTGCACTGTCACAGGTGCCGTCTTTCAGATGAGACGTTAAACCGAGGCCCCGTCTGCTCTCTCATGGCACTATTTCGAAGAAGAGCAGGGGAGTTCTCCCCGGTGTCCTGGGGTCAATATTTATCCCTCAACCAACATCACTAAAACAGATTATCTGGTCATTATCACATTGCTGTTTGTGGGAGCTTGCTGTGCGCAAACTGGCTGTCGCGTTTCCCACATTACAACAGTGACCACACGTCAAAAGTACTTAATTGGCTGTAAAGTGCTTTGGGACATGTGTAAATGACCAGATAATCCATATCATTTAGTGATGTTGATTAAGAGATAAATATTGGCCAGGACACTAGGGAGAAATCTCCTGGTCTTCATCCAATAGTGGCTGTGGGATCTTTTACATCCACCTGAGAGAGCAGACGGGGCCTCGGTTTAACATCTCATCCGAAAGACGGCACCCCTGACGGTGCAGCACTCCCTCAGTACTGCACTGGGCGTGTCAGCCTAGAATTTGTGCTCAAGTCTCTGGAGTGGGGGGCTCGAACCCACAACTTTCTGACTCGGAGGCGAGGGTGCTACCCACTGGGCCACAGCTGACCGCTCACCAGCCAGACCCTTAGGAAAGCATTGCTGTCCTCTGCGGCACTATAAATTTCCGACAATCTTTTGCGTGCAGAGGGACTGCCAGTTGTGG
Organism: Somniosus microcephalus; assembly: GCF_052327205.1. Lineage (NCBI taxonomy): Eukaryota > Metazoa > Chordata > Chondrichthyes > Squaliformes > Somniosidae > Somniosus > Somniosus microcephalus. Next base: position 7,382,167 of record NC_141016.1, read on the forward strand.
ACAGTTTTGTGCTGTGGTCCCTCCCATCACAGGAGGTGTAAGGAGATCAGATCAGTCTGGGCTGGGTTCAAATCTACACCCCAGATGTATAAAACATTGTAAAATTAGCTCTCCTCATATATGATCCACTAATTTTTTGGGGGGCCGCACAGCCCCCTTTAACCGGCTGCGTGGCTCGTTCAAAATTTCATGCATGTGCGGTTTTTCCAATTTAAAAGCCAGCTCACTGGCTGCGTGAGATCCCTAGGGCGCTGTGTGGCCACGCAGCTTAAAGGGAACATTACTTCTCAATCCACCTTAAATCCTCCCGTCGCAAGGATCAGTGCTTGGGCGTCAGCTGTTCACAATCTATATTAATAGCGTAGATGAAGGGACCGACCGGGTGCAGTGTATCCAAGTTTGCTGACGATACAAAGCTAGGTGGAAAAGTAAGATGTGGAGGAGGACACAAAGAGCCTGCAAAGGGATATAGGCAGGTTAAGTGAGTGGGCAGTAAGGTGGCAGATGGAGTATAATGTGGGGAAATGTGAGGTTCGTCACTTTGGTCGGAAGAATAGAAATACAGAATATTTTGTAAATGGTGAGATACTATGAAATGTTGGTGTTCAGAGAGGTTTGGGCGTCCTCGTACAGGAAACACAGAGTTAGCATGCAGGTACAGCAAGCAATGAGGAAGGCAAATGGCATGTTGGCCTTTATTGCTAGAGGGTTGGAGTATAAGAGTGAGGAAGTCTTGCTACAATTGTGCAGGGCTCTGGTGAGACCACAACCTAGAGAACTGTGCACAGTTTTGGTTTCCTTATTTAATGAAGGATATACGTGCCTTGGAGGCGGTGCAACGAAGGTTCACTAGATTGATTCCTGGGAAGAGGGGGCTGTCCTATGAGGAGAGATTGTGTAGAATGGGCCTATACTCTCTGGAGTTTAGAAGAATGAGAGGTGATCTCATTGAAACATACAAGATTCTGAGGATAATTGACAGGGTAGATGCTGAGAGGCTGTTTCCCCTGGCTGGAGAATCTAGAACTAGGGGGCAGAGTCTCATGATAAGGGGTCGGCCATTTAAGACTGAGATGAGGAGGAATTTCTTCACTCAGGGTGGTGAATCTTTGGAATTCTCTGCCCCAAAGTGCGGTGGATGCTGAGTTGTTGAGAATATTCAAGGCTGAGATCGATAGATTTTTGGACTCCAGAGGAATGAAGGGAAATGGGGATAGGGCAGGAAAGTGGATTTGAGGTCGAAGTTCAGCCATGATCTTATTGAATGGCGGAGCAGGCTCGAGGGGCCGTATGGCCGACTCCTGCTCCTTAATATGTTCTTATGTAACAGAAAACCTTTAACGTAATGCATACGTGCACTTGCGTATCTCCCGTGCCATTGCTCACGCTAAGTCAGCAGATTGGTGGAAGTTTGACAGCAGAAGTGTGACGGGAATTACATGCGTTGATTACAGGGAGGGCGTGTTATATCCAGAGATTTTAAAAAAATACATTGTAGAGATAGTCGAGAAAACTGATGGGTGAATTTGCAATCAGTCTCACCTCAGGGGTAAGTAACGGGTCCTGTAGAGAATTGCCCCAAGCGTCCACTGAACTTCCTTTTCATAGACCAGCTGGGCTGTTTTCAAGTTGGTGTAATTCGCGGGGAAGGAGAAACCGCCGTGGAGAACCTCGTACATCCACGCCGACTTGAAACACTGATACCTAAAGTAAACACACAGACTTTTCACACAGGCCTGTTCTGCTCACCAGGAGCTGCCTTAGAATGTACAACCAAATAAGATCAACCTTCCTCGCAAGTATGAGCTGCGGAAAGTGAGCGATTTCATAGGTTCATAGAAACTTACAGCGCAGAAGGCGGCCATTCGGCCCGTCGTGCCTGTGCCGGCTCTTTGAAAGAGCAGTCGTGCTCAGTCCCCACTCCCCCACCGCCCCCCCACCCCGCTCTTTGTCCGTAACCCTGTAAGTTGCTCATCCTCCAGTACTTGTCCAACTCTGCTTTAAAATTATTTATGAATCAGCTTCCACCACCTTTTCAGGTGGAGCGTTCCAGATCCCGACAACGCTGAGTGAAAAACAATTCTCCTCATCTCCCCCCTAGGTCCTTTTACAATGATTTTGAATCTATGACCTCGAGCTATTGATCCATTCACCACAGGGAATATTTTTTCCCCATTTACTCTTATCAAAACTTCTCATCATCTTGAAAAGCTCTATGAGGCCACCTCTTCACCTTCTCTGTCCCAAGGAAGAACAGTCCTAACTTTTTCCAAACTCGCCGCATAACTGAAGTCCCTCACCCCGGTCACACCCTGGTCAATCTCCTCGGTGCCCTTTCTACATCTTTCCTGAAATATTAAAAGTCCAACGTGCAAATGTTGGCGACCCTGGCTGAGAACAGGCGTGTTGCTGTCCTCGCCTCACCAGCCTCGGTTACCCCTCTGTCACAGACCCCACCGATATAACGCGGTTCAGCAACTTCATGCACAAACCGCCATACTGTGGCGGCATGCTCAGAGGACAGCGACGGCTCTGCGGTTTTGTATTCCCTGGAGTGCAAGGCGATTGAGGGGTGATCTAATCGAGGTATTTAAACTGATAAAAGGATTCGATAGGGCAGATAACAGAAAATGATTTCCTCTGGTGGGGGAATCCAGAACGAGGGGCGGGGGGGAGTAATCTTCAAATTCGAGCCAGGCCGTTCAGGAGTGAAATCAGGAAGCAGCTCTTCACACAAAGGGTAGTGGAAATCCAGAACTCTGTCTCCCCCAAATGGCTGTGGATGCTTGGGGGGGGGGGGGGGGTGGGTCAATTGAAGCTTTCAAGACTGAGTTTGATAGATTTTTGTTAAATAAGTGTAACAAGCAAAAAGGGGCAAAGGCAGGTAAATGGGATTGACGTACCGGTCAACCATGATCTAACAATGGCAGAACCAGCTCAAGGCCCCCGAGTGGCCTACTCCTGTTCCTAAAGACTGAAGCAAGTCCAGTTCCATCGACTCTGACCCTCGCCCAAGAATCCATCCCTCACGTGCAGATCTGGAAAGAGAGTGGCAGCTGGGGGTCACCACGGACAACATCCAGGCTTGGGCTGGTAAGTGGCAAGTAACAAGAGAGTCTAACTACCTCCCCATGACATACAATGGCATTAGCATCATCGAATCCCCCACCATCAACATCCTAGGGTCACCACTGACCAGAAACTTAACTGGACCAGCTGCGTAAATACCACCTTAAACATTCACTCCCTCCACCACCGGCGCACCGTGGCTGCAGTGTGCACCATCTACAAGATGCACTGTAGCAACTCGCCAAGGCTTCTCCCAAACCCGCAACCTCCACCACCTAGAAGGACAAGGGCAGCAGGCGCATGGGAACACCATCATCTGCAAGTTCCCCTCCCAGTCACACATCATCCTGGCTTGGAAATCTATCACTGTCCCCTCATCAAAATCCTGGAACTCCCTCCCTAACAGCACTGTGGGAGCACCTTCGCCACACAGACTGCAACGGTTCAAGAAAGCGGTTCACCACCACCTTTCCAAGGGCAATTAGGGATGGGCAATAAATGCTGTCCTTGCCAGTGACGCCCACACCCACTGAATGAATAAATTAAAAAAAGACATTGAGGGTCTCACAGCTGAGCTGGTTCCCGTTCTCACTGCGCTTGCTATAGAGGTTCCTGGACAGCGATAGGAAACAGGAACCCTAGCACTATGCTTTCCTAACCCAGCAAACATCAAATCAATCGTCAACCTCAGTGCAATTGAACCCTGGTCCTCTCTGCTCTTTCTGGCTGAGTTGTGTGTGGAAGACGACATTTTAAAATGGTACATTCTGCTGAATTGCCCCTCGATCCTCAGTGAGATGAAGGGAGGCACCTGTTGCTTGCCAGTGTGGCTCGAGTCTCGTCTCATTGCCCTTGGAACTTGCCAACCGCAGGTTTAAGACTGACCTAAAAAGGAGCGTTTGTACATTGAACTCCCTCTCTCCAGTGTGGACGTGAAGTTCCACTCCAGAGGTGTGGTGAATAAGGAAAGTGGGTTCCCATTCATGCTGTCACAGAAAAGAGAGCTCCTGTAGTAAAAGAAAATCAGCTCCCCGGCTACCTCTTATTTGCAAGAGGTAAAGAAAAAAAGACTTGGACGACCAGACGTCCCAAAGCGCTTTACAGCCAATGAAGTACTTTTGAAGTGTTGTCACTGTTGTAATGTAGGAAACGCGGCAGCCAATTTGGGCACAGCAAGCTGCCACAAACAGCAATGTGACAATGACCAGATAATCCGTTTTAGTGATGTTGGTTGAGGGATAAATATTGGCCCAGGGCACCGGGGAGAACTCCTCTACTCTTCTTCGAAATAGTGGCATGGGATCTTTAACATCCACCTGAGAGCGCAGACGGGACGCATCCGAAAGGCGGCTCCTCTGACAGTGCAGCGCTCCCTCAGTACTGCACTGGGAGTGTCAGCCTAAATTTTTGAGCTCAAGTCCCTGGAGTGGGACTTGAACCCACGACCTTCTGACTCAGAGGCGAGGGTGCTACCCACTGAGCCACGGCTGACACCAATATACGGTGGTGTCCGACTGGAAAGTGTCTGCTTGAGGATAGTGGGCGATCACAGGGTTCAGCGTGGCCGCGATACTCTCCGGCAGTTAACCAGTCTGCTGACGGGCTCTGCTCTGGTTCGTGCATTAGGAATGGTTGCTTGGACAGCGGACTGTAGGGCTGGCAGAGCCCGTGTGGACGAACCTTTGCACCAGGCACGGTCTGGCGCACGACGGAGAAAGCCTGAAGTGCAAATGAAAACCCACGCTGGACTATTTCCCCATTCAACAACATCAAGGCGAGCGCCGGTACACTTACTTCAGTCTGTGGAGGTCCGCATGAGAGGAGTACAAGCCACGGTCAAACCGTTCCTTCAGGACTGTCCACTTTGTTGCACAATAATCCTACAAAATACACAGAATCATAGAACAGTACAGCACAGAAGGAGGCCATTCGGCCCATCGAGTCTGCGCCGGCTCTTTCGAAGAGCAATCCAGTCAGTCCCCCTCCCCCCGCTCTTTCCTCATATCCCTGCAATTCTTTCTCCTTCAAGTATTTTTCCAATTCCCTTTTGAAGGCAACTACAGGAAACTCTTCTTTTTTTATCCGGCACCGACGTGGTGCCGGTTGATCAAAAAGTCCGGATTACAGAGAGGTATACTTACTAAGGTACGAGAGCCCCGTACACGGCCACAGATCCAGGCATCCCTGTTGCATGGCAACAGGTGCAGGAACCCCGGTTACACGGCCACAGATCCAGGAACCCCGGTTACACGGCCACAGATCCAGGAACCCCGGTTACACGGCCACAGATCCAGGCATCCCGGTTGCATGGCAACAGGTGCAGGAACCCCGGTTACACGGCCACAGATCCAGGAACCCCGGTTACACGGCCACAGATCCAGGAACCCCGGTTACACGGCCACAGATCCAGGAACCCCGGTTACACGGCCACTAATATGAAGTAAAACTTACCTGAACCTACTGCTGAAGTTTGACGGTTAAGAGAGATTTCCGGTTATTTAGGTGCCGGTAAATCGAGAGTTTCCTGTATTTGTTTCCACCGCCCTGTCAGGCAGCGCATTCCAAGTCCTAACCACTCGCTGCGTAAAAACGATTTCCTCCTGTCGCCTCTGGTTCTTTGGCCAATCACCTTAAATCTGTGCCCTCTGGCTCTCGACCCTTCAACCATTGGAAACCGCTTCTCTTTATTTACTCTATCTAAACCCTTCATGATTGTGAACACCTCTATCAAATCTCCTCTTAGCCTTCTCTGCTCCAAGGAGAACAGCCCCAGCTTCTCCATAAGGTTAAAAACCTTTTGGCGTCTCAGTGAATTGTATTATTCCAATGGTAAATCCAAATACTTTATTAAAAAAAACCTTGTAAGCAGGTGGTTCACTTCTGGGAGTGGTGTTAAACCCGAGAGAATATCTCGTGCAACAACCAAAAATCGCGACCTAGCCAGCTAATGGCGGTCAGGAAGATTGGCTGATTTGAACCGAGGGCTGTTCGCCACCCACTCCGCTCCCACCCACAGCCTTCCCGGCCGCCACTGGCTGGCTCAGCTCAGTGCAGGGATCAAAGCCCAGATCCACGGAGCTCAAGTTATCCACTGTCAAGTTATCGACTGAGCTATTGAGGATGCTGGTTTACGGTTTGATGCAGCTCCTTCTCTGTACAGCTTGACCACGAGCAATGTTCCTGTTAAGCTGGGGTCCCGCGCAGGCCGCTCACCGGCTTTTAAATGGGAGAAACCGCGCATACGCAGAAATGTGAATGGCCCGCACAGCCGCTTAAAGCGACCGCACCCCCAAAATAAAATTAGAGGGAACATTGACCACAAGGTGCCCTATTCTAGACACCCACTTACTGATCAATCATAGAAACATAGAAAAATAGGAGCAGGAGTCGGCCATTTGGCCTTTCGAGCTTGCTCCGTCATTCAATATGATCATGGCTGATCCTCTATCTCAATACCATATTCCCGCTCTCTCCCCATACCCCTTGATGCCTTTTGCGTCTAGAAATCTGTCTCCTTCTTAAATATATTCAGTGACTTGGCCTCCACAGCCTTCTGTGGTAGAGAATTCCACAGGTTCACCACCCTCTGAGTGAAGAAATCTCTCCTCATCTCAGTCCTAAATGTCCTACCCCGTATCCTGAGACTGTGACCCCTCGTTCTAGACATCCCCCCCCCAGCCAGGGGAAACATCCTCCCTGCATCCAGTCTGTCTAGCCCTGTCAGAATTGTATACGTTTCAATGAGATCCCCTCTCATTCTTCTAAACTCTAGTGAATACAGGCCTAGTCGACCCAATCTCTCCTCATACGACAGTCCTGCCATCCCAGGAATCAGTCTGGTGAACCTTCGCTGCACTCCCTCTATGGCAAGTATATCCTTTCTTAGGTAAGGCGACCAAAACTGCACACAGTACTCCAGGTGTGGTCTCACCAAGGCCCTGTATAACTGTAGTAAGACAGTTCATTGGAAACATGAAATTCAGCTCAGTACCTTCGCAGCCTTCGTGAATTTAGCGACATCATAGTCACCGCCCATTCGCAAGACGTCTTCAGTGCAGTAATAGAATTCGGAGAAACCGTAAAATTCACTGTTTGTGTAGTCGACGGGGGGCTGGTAGACCCCACTGAGCGACGTCGACGTCTCATTGGTTTTATTTAAGAAGGGGCTGATCAATTCCCGACACCAATCGAAATCTCCCAGTCCTCGCAAATACATGGTGCGTGAGCCTTGATGGATTTCGTCCTTGATATCAGCTGGCAAACAAGGGTCCAAGTATGGGGTCTCCTCCGTTGTGCCCATCTTCTGCCCCAGCAACCTGCGGGAGAGATGGGGCAAGTGATTTTTTTTCTTCTTCAAAGTTTACATTTCCACCTCCACTCTCCTGAAGTTGTTAACTCTTACTGGGATGTTGTTCCATGGGCGCCCAAACAGCCGTTGTTTGTCTGCGATCCCCGACGGTAGCAGTGGGCCATTTGACCTTATGCTGCCGTGAGCTGGCCCACTGAAGGCAAGGGGGACGCCTCTTGTCTCCTTCCCGCTCCCAGTCTCTCTCGCTCTTTCTCTCTCGTGGCTTGGCAGCACAAGAGAGAACAGCAAAGGAGGAGGTGAACAAAGCTGTGACCCTCCCGCTGCAATGACACCAAGTACTGGAGCGCCAGCCCCTCGCACCGTGCCATCTGGACTCGATGCCCGAGCTCACAACACAAGGGGTCAAGATCGAAGGGGACACTTCACATTCAAATACAAACAGACACAAGACTGAACTTACCATTGAATGTACAGCACAGAAACAGGCCATTCTGCCAACTGGTCAATGCCGACGTTTATGCTCCATACCAGCCTTCGCCAACCATATCAGCATATCCTTCTATTCCTTTCTCCCGCATGTGTTTATCCAGCTTCCCCTTAAATGCATCTGTGCTATTCGCCTCAACCACTCCCTGTGGTAGCGAGTTCCACATTCTCACCACTCTCTGGGTAAAGAAGTTTCTCCTGAATTCCCTATTGGATTTATTAGTGACTATCTTATATTGATGGCACCTAGTTTTGGACTCCCGCACAACTGGAAACATCTTCTCTACATCTTCCATCAGAATATTAAGATTTGGCCGACTGAACTGTGGTTAGCATTTGATTTAAGTTCAGTTAGTTTAGAAAAGTGCAATACAGTTTAAACAGGATGGTCACAGGATTCCAGCGTCACTGACACACACATTGAAGGGCAGACACGCTGGTCACAATCCAGCTCTGTTTCCACGTTGCATCGGAAGAATGCAAACACTGTGTGCAGACGTTTATCCATAGTTTAAGATGCTGTTTGTGGTGCGAGGGGTTCACAGTGGGGCAGAATTCTGATTTATTCGAGAGGAATGCTTCCGCTACCAAGATTTCAGTGCAATGTATGGTTGCGTCAACTCATGTCGTGAGCCCTTTGCTTCATCGAAGCAAAGATTTACTCAAGTGTCTGGAGGCCGTTAATGTGAGATGGTCACTAATGAATCCGGTGGGGAGTTCTGGAGAGACTTCTCTGCTCCGAGTGTGGCGGGGACTGTGGAGTGGTTGTGGCGAGTGGCGTGGATGCATTAGGGTGAGGGGGGAGGCTGGACGGGTTCGTGGTGGAGAAAGGAATAGAGGGATGTGTCGACATTCAGTGGTTGCACTCTCGCCCCTGAATCAGAAGGTTGAGGGTTCAAGTCCCACTCCAGAGATTTGAGCACAAAAATCTAGGCTGACACTCCCAGTGCAGTGCTGAGGGAGCGCTGCACTGTCGGAGGTGCCGTCTTTAGGACGAGATGTTAAACCAAGGCCCCGTCTGCTCCCTCAGGTGGACGCGAAAGATCCCACGGCACTAATCGAAGAGCAGGGGAGTTACCCTTGGTGTCCTGCTCAAGATTTATCCCTCAACCAACATCGCTAAAGCAGATGATCTGGTCATTATCACATTGCTGTTTGTGGGAGCTTGCTGTGCGCAAATTGGCTGCCACGTTTCCTACATTACAACAGTGACTACACTCCAAAAAGTACCTCATTGACTGTAAAGTGCTTTGGGATGTTGTGAAAGGTGCTATATAAATGCAAGTTCTTTCTTTATAGGGCGAGATGAAGAGGGGGCGGGAGGAGACTGGTGTGGAGCATAAACACCGGCACGGACCAGTTGGGCCGAATGGCCTGTTTCTGTGCTGCAAAATTCTATGTAATTCTAGGTAGTTTAAAAAAAAGACTAACCCTACCCACAGGTGGGTAAACCCCCCGCACACCCCAAGTACCTGTTTGTCAGCGTTGTCTTGCGGATGATCTGTTCTTCATAGCGCTGTCTGGCAGCATTCCCGCCAAAACCCAGGAAGGTGGTGACGTAGACTCGGTATACGTGCTCCATGTGGTGGGCGTCACAGCCCAGGTTGAACTCTGCCAGCAGGTTCTTAGCCACCTCCTCCTGCACAAGATATGAGCAACCGCTGTGGTTAGTAAACTCTCAAATGTGAGCAGTCCGAGCTTATCCTGTGCCCGGATCTTTTAAAATACAGATGCAGCTCAAATAAGAACGTATGAAGCAGGAGTCGGCCATTCGGCCCTTCGAGGCTGCACTGCCACTCAATAAGATCATGGCTGATCCGCTACCTCATCTCCACCTTCCAGCCCGATTCTCACATCCCTTGGTTCCCTCAGTATCCAAAAATCTATCCATCTCAGTCTTGAATATACTCAACGACTGAGCCTCCACAGCCCTCTGGGGTAGAGAATTCCAAAGATTCACCACCCTCCGAGTGAAGAAATTTCTCCTCATCTCAGCCCTAAATGGCCGACCCCTTATCCTGAGACTGTGACCCCGAGTTCTAGACTCTCCAGCCAGGGAAAACAGCCTCTCAGCATCTACCCCGACAAGCCCTCTAAGGATTTTATACATTTCAATGAGATCACCTCTCATTCTTCCAAACTCCAGAGAGTATAGGCCCCTTCCATACAATCTCTCCTCATAGGGCAGCCCAAGAATCAATCTGGTGAACCTTCATTGCAGCACCTCTAAGGCAAGTATATCCTTCCTTAGGTAAGGAGACCAAAACTGTTAAGTGTTCCTGGCGTGTTCAGATCAGCCCTGATCTTATTGAATGGCGGAGCAGGCCCGAGGGGCCAAATGGCCAACTCCTGCTCCTATTTCTTAATTCTTATGTGTGGTCTCACCAAATAATCGCAGCAAGACTTCCTTACTCTTATACTCCAACCCCGTTGTAATAAAGGCTAACATGCCATCTCTGCATTCCTAATTGCTTGCTGTACCTGCATGTTAACAGTGAGAGAGAAAAATACAAGGGGCGCACAGTGGCTGATAGTTTGAATGCTTGACTGCCGACCCGCCACTTGAAGGTTACGGCTCTCCAGGGTGGAATTTTCACCTTCCGCAATACTGGAAGAGGCAGAAGGTGCACCTCCGGCGTTCAACCACAATCAGACCCTTCAGACAGACTGGCTGATGGAAACTGCCACAACGCCAGCCTCGCAAACAGGTGGCTGCTTCGACTTAATCCAATTCACATGAGCTCCTGCTGCTTGGTTCCCTGGCTCTGTTTATTGTCGAGAGCGGCAATGACGAAGCGGAGACTAGAAGTCCGACCAATCTCCTCCACCTACTGGTGTACCGTCAGTCCCCACTGGGCTCAGCGCAGGGACCAAGAGGATGGAGGTGCGCATCGGGCACGACCTCTGGCAGAAAGCTCCCGCAAAGCACAGAAAGTCAGGCTCCCCGAGCAGCAGAGCCTGCAGTCTGCCTGCTTTAAATTGACAGTGCTTTCGGTAGCAGGAATTTGAAATTCTTATCCTCATGTCGAAATCCCTCCCCTTCTCTGTGACCTTCTCCAGCTCTGCAACCCTCCGAGAAGCCTGCGTTCCTCCAATTCTGGCCTCCTGTGCAGCCCAAAATCCCATTGCCCCACCATAAGCGGCCGTGCCTTCAACTGTCTACGCCCCCAAGTTCTAGAATTCCCACCCTTAGCCTCTCCCTCTCCTCCTTCGTGACCTTCTGTAAAACCTACCTCTTTGATTAAGTTTGAAGTCACCTGTCCTAGTAACTCTTACTTTGGCTCGGTGTCAGTTTCTGTCTAACACACCTCTGTGAAATGCCTTGGAACGTTTTCCTACATTAAGGGTGCACAATCCCCGGGAAATCTACGTAAATTTCCTGGAACACCAAGCGGACTAACTGCATCCAACTATTTCAGTGCCGGATTGAAACCATTGCGCACACAGTTCAAGCAAAAGTTACCAGAAAAAAAACACGATTAAAATAAGCAGACATGAAAACGCACGGGTCAAGTGGCTAAACTATTTTTCTGGGTGTGTGCATTAATCAGCATTGTGCACTAAAACAAAAATCTTCAGGAGAAAAATGGCAAAAGCGGTTTCCTCAAATATTAAAAAGCCTTCGCTCGCAAGAGAACTGCTCTGGAAACTCACCCAGCAGCAACAAAGCCAGAAACTCAAATAATCACCCGAGGAGGGCTGCACTGAACTGCGTTCATGATTCAGATAGCGGACACGCTCAACGCAAGGCTTGGAAAGACAAAGCAGCCCTGCCTTTATTCCTCTCGATACACTGTGTTCACAGCATTTCACTATAATCTCATCCAATTACAGGAAACTCTTTTTTATCCGGCACCGACGGGACCGGCGTGGTGCCAGTTTATCAAAAAGTTCGGATTACAGAGAGGTTTAGTAAAAGGTACGAGAGCTCTGTACATGGCCACAGATTCAAGCATCCCTGTTGCTTAGCAACAGGTGCAGGAACCCTGCCACAAGATCCAGGCTTCCCTGTTGCTTAGCAACAGGTGCAGGAACCCCGTTTACACGGCCACAGATCCAGGAACGGCCACTAATATGAAGTAAAACTTACCTGAACCTACTCCTGAATTTTGCCGGTTAACGGAGATTTCCGGTTATTTAGGTGCCGGTAAATCGAGAGTTTCCTGTATATGAAGAAGCTATTTTTCCCCCCTTCACTCTCCCTCTCCAGCAAGAGACTCTTTTACTGGTATTTTCTCAAAAGAAGTCATTGCACTGCGTGATTCATGAAAAAAATAACGAGTTACCACATAGGGGTGTTGCGAGAGGGGCAAAAAAAGTTAAATTATAAATGGCAAAGCAGACTGGTTTTAAGAAACGGGGAGCAGATAACACACAAGACTACAAAAAGTAACGGTACATCAGTTTTTTTTTTAAAGAGAGCATGCGGACTGGTGTCGGGGAGCTCCAGCCTGGAATCGCAGCCTCAGCATCTGCCATGCAAGCTGTTGAACAGCAGGGCTTCACTGAACACAAGCACAAGACCGAAAGGGAACAAACACGAAATCAAAGAAAAAAAGGTTGGACAGATAATAACCTGTTGTGAAGAGGCAAAGCTTACAGTTTTGGGAACTTCATAGGCTATCTGGGTGGACACACCGCCCATGTCCAGTACACCAGTTGTCCTCTTGCGGACAACAGCCGCCTGGGCCTCAGTGCCAGGAACGTTGACTTCTACGACCGAATCCTTAGCTGTGTGAATTCATGAAATGACAACCAGTTAGATGACGTTTCTTTGTAAGCCTTTGTACAAACATTGCATTATTTACAATGCCCGAGTCGCAGATTGGATTTTATTCCCCCCACACCCCAAATATCCAGTTGTTAAGATCTTTTTGAGTTGCTTCTCCAAGTTTACAGCACTTTTACGCGATGACAGGACCAACACACTGCATTTATATCGACATCTCTCGCCTGAGTCAGAAGGTTGTGGGTTCAAATCCCACTCCAGAGACTTGAGCACAAAATCTAGGCTGACACTCCCAGTGAAGTACTGAGGGAGTGCCGCACTGTCTGAGGTGCCGTCTTTTGAAAGATGCCGTTAAACCGAGGCCCTGTCTGCCCTCTCAAGTGGACTTAAAAGATCCAATGGCACTATTTCAAAGAAGAGCAGGGGAGTTCTCCCCGGTGTCCTGGGGCCAATATTTATCCCTCAACCAACATCACTAAAACAGATTATCTGGTCATTATCACATTGCTGTTTGTGGGAGCTTGCTGTGCGCAAATTGGCTGCCGTGTTTCCTACATTACAACAGTGACTACACTTCAAAAGTATTTCATTGGATGTAAAAAAGAAGACTTGCATTTATATTGCGCCTTTCACGACCACCAGACGTCTCAAAGCGCTTTACAGCCAGAAGAACTTTTGAAGTGGAGTCACTGTTGTAATGTAGGAAATGCAGCAGCCAATTTGCGCACAGCAAGCTCCCACAAACAGCAATGTGATAATGGCCAGATCATCTGTTTTAGTGATGTTGGTTGAGGGATAAATATTGGCCAGAACACCGGGGAGAACCCCCCTGCTCTTCCTCGAAATAGTGCCGTGGGATCTTTTACATCCACCTGAGAGAGCAGACAGGGCCTCAGTTGAACATCTCATCTGAAAGACAGCATCTCCGACAGTGCAGCACCCCCTCAGCACTGCGCTGGAGTGTCAGCCTAGCTTTATGTGCTCCAGTCCGTGGAGTGGGACTTGAACGCACAACATTCTGACTCAGAGGCGAGGGTGCTACCAACTGAGCCACAGCTGACAGTAAAGCACTTTGAAAATGTCCTGGGGTCATGAAAGGTGCTATATAAATGCAAATCTGTCTTTCTAATCAGATGATACTTTGAAAGTCCGTGCAGTACATTTGTATTTTGCAATTCTTGTATCTACAACCGTTTTCTAAAGTTGCTCTGTAGGAAAAATATTTACACTTCCCTTGCCAATACGCTTCAAACATTTCATCAGTGGCAACCTGGAGCTCCCATATAGTTTTCTACGAAGCTTCGAATGCCTGGGAGATCACAATCACTTTGGAGCACTGAACACAATACTCCATTCATGTGGAATCCCTGGGCTAAATTTACGTCTTCACTGCATGGGCGGTAATCTAGTGGAGAGAATCGCCCTGCCCTGTTGGAGTACAGGCCAGACTTTCAGCCCAAGGAGACAAAGGAATTGCAGTTGCGCTCGTTACTAGTATTGCCGCAACTTGATTTCGATCTCTGGGATTTGTTTTCTCTATACTGGCTCAATGAACTATGAAAAACACGAGCATTGGTCGATTAAACAGGAATCAACCCCTTCAATTTGAACTGATGTTAATTCAGGTGGGAGAAGTCACATCGAGTCGACAGCACAGAAACAGGTTCTGACCTTAGCCGTGAGACTATCATGCAGTACCTTACCGAAAGCCTTTTGGAAATCCAAATATATTACATCAAAATTACCCTTGTCTATTCTTTCTGTTTCTTCTTCAAAGGATTCAATAAGTTTGATCAAGCATGACCTTCCCTATTAAAGAAAACTGAGGGGTGACCAGATGAAAGGTCTTCAAGATTATGAAAGTATTTGATTGGGTAGACGTAGAGAAGACGTTTCCACTTGTGGGTGAGACCAGAACTAGGGGCCATCAATATAAGATAGTCACTGATAAATCCAATAGGGAATTCAGGAGAAACTTCTTTACCCAGAGAGTGGTGAGAATGTGGAACTCGCTACCACAGGGAGTGGTTGAAATGAATAGTATAGATGCATTTAAGGGGAAGTTAGATCAACACATGAGGGAGAAAGGAATAGGATACGTTGATAGGGTGAGATGAAGAGGGGTGGGAGGAGGCTCGTGTGGAGCATAAACACCGGCACGGACCAGTTGGGCTAAAGGCCTGTTTCTGGGCTGTAAATACTTTGTAAAATCCATGCTGACTACGCTATTATATTTTCGGCTTCTAGATGTTTTTCTATTACATCTTTGAGTAAAGATTCCATTATCTTCCCTACCACCGACATTAAGCTAACTGGTCCCTGGACTTGTTCGATCTCCCTTTTTCAATACTGGAATAACAACATTAGCTGTCTGCCAGTCCTCTGGCACTATTCCCTTTTCTAATGAATTGTTATACATGTGCAACAGTGCCTCTGCTATCCAAGTTACCCCGTGTTCTAAAACAAAATTGAAGAGGCAGGAAGCATGGCAGAAGCTCAAAGGCTTTCTGACAGAACGGGCCAATTAGTTACACCGCACCCTCAAAAATCCAGCCCGTCAATCACCAGTGTGTCAGTCACAGCCCACTCTGTGACTGTCTGTGTGGAGTTTGCACATTCTCCCCATGTTTGCGTGGGTTTTCTCCGGGTGCTCCGGTTTCCTCCCACAGTCCAAAGATGTGCGGGTTAGGTTGATTGGCCATGATAAAAATTGGCCCTTAGTGTTAGGGGGATTAAATACGTGGGGTTACGGGGATAGGGCTTGGGTGGGATGGCTGTCGGTGTAGGGACCGGGTGCTAGGGTTTGGATGATCAGCCATGATCTCGTTGAATGGCGGAGCAGGCTCAAAGGGCCGAATGGCCTACTCCTGCTCCTATCTTCTATGTTTCTATGTTTCTATGATAAGCCCAGAAGCATAGGTCAAGGCGACACCTTCATATCGGGTTTTACCATTAGTAAGCTAATATATCATCTGTAAATAAAATAATTGTACGAATGCTCAGAGTGCAATAAGATTTTGCATTAAAAAAATCTGCTCATAAATGTTCAGCGATAAAGAAGCACGACTTCACAAAAAGTCTATCAAATCGGACAGAACTGAAACTATTCCTATATTCTTAGTGTTGTACTTGTTCTATCTGCTGAAGATCAATTCATTCTTCCGTGGTTGCTTTCTATTTTACAAACCACTATCTCTTCTGACTGTGCTGACTCCTTGCTGGGGTATAGAATCACACAGCAACGGAGGAGGCCATTCAGCCCATCGTGCCTGGGCCAGCTCTCTGAAAGAGGCGATCCAATTAGTCCCACCCGCCCTGCTCTTTCCCCACAGCCCTGCAAATATTTTCGTTTTAAGTTTATTGCTTTCATTCATTCACAGGATGGGCAATAAATGCTGGCCTTGCCAGCGACGCCCACATCCCATAAAGGAATTTAAAGAATGTGGGGGTCGCTGGCAAGGCCAGCATTTATTGGCCATTCCTAATTGCCCTCGAGAAGGTGGTGGTGAGCCGCCTTCTTGAACTGCTGTGTTCCGTGAGGTGAAGTGAAGGTACTCCCACGGTGCTGTTAAGGAGGGCATTCCAGGATTTTGACCCAATATATCCAATTTGCTTTAGAAAGTTACAACTGAATCTGCATCCACCGCCCTTTCAGGCAGCGCGTTCCATAGAAACATAGAAGATAGGAGCAGGAGTAGGCCATTCGGCCCCTTGAGCCTGCTCCACCATTCAATGAGATCATGGCTGATCATCCAAATTCAGTACCCTGTCCCTGCCTTCTCCCCATATCCCTTGATCCCCTTAGCCTTAAGAAATATATCTAACTCCTTCTTGAATATATTTAATGAATTGGCCTCAACTGTCTTCTGTGGAAGAGAATTCCACAGGTTCACCACTCTCTGGGTGAAGAAATTCCTCCTCATCTCAGTCCTAAATAGCTTACCCCTTATCCTTAGACTGTGATTCCTGGTTCTGGACTCCCCCGCCATCGGGAACAGCCTTCCAGATCGTAACAAATCGCAACGTAAAAATAGTGCCGTGGACACCCATGTCTCTGTCTGGTACCTTGCCCCAGTGGGCATCATTCTTGTGTGACCCTTTGAGTGTTGCCCGGTTAATTGATTATTAGGGGGCACCACAAACCTCCTCCAACGCCCACACATGTCCACTTTCAGGATTGCTTAAAACAAACACCCGGCAGGAGCAGAAACCACCGACGCTCGTCCCTTCACTCACCCTGGGGCACTGAGCGATGTTCTGACCATACCCTGGCCGAGATGAGATGGCCAGGTCTAAACCAGACCCAACAGGGATACACAGCTCAGCTGCTCATGGGCAACGTTCCACCTAATTTTTTTTTTAATGCACGGTCCCTTTAACTGGGTGCGCGGCCCACTCAAAATTTCACGCGTGCGCGGTTCCTTCCCTGTAGAAGCCGGTGAGCGGCCTGCGCAGGACCTCCAGGCCGCTGCGCAGCCACGCAGCTTAGCGGGAGCTCTGCTCACGGAGTAAGCTTGCTGAGCAATGGGTCCAGCCCTATTCTGCGACAGCTTCACCCACGACGTAGCGAGGAGTCAAAATACATTCTTCTAACCCAGGGACCAACGAAGGATTAAACATATTAACTGCGGCATTATAACCAAAACAGCACGTCTTCACTCAAGTGTAAAATATACCACAAATAACAAGGTGCAAAATACATCCTGTAGAAATTTAGCCCCACCCACTCGCTACAATGCATGGATAAATTTTTACCATCACTGATGTGGTCAAATCGTCCCAAGACAAAGTTGATCCCAATCCAAGCATATACTCCTGAAACAATTTAAAGAATACTCGTATTACTTCTTCAGATTTAAAATACACTTGGTTGCAAAAATGCTGAACATTAAATACTACCGCAAACACAAAAAAACCCTATTTACCACTGCGAAGGGTCAGTGACATTTACTCAACATTGTCTCTTTTTGTGAATTAATTGTTTGGACAGCGAGTGCTGATGGCACCATGACTGAAGTTATCGGCAGGAGTTAATGATGCAGATGGTGGGTGGGAACTCAATTCGCACACGTACTTCTAACTTCAAAGTGCCAACCTTTGGCTCAGTGGGCAGCACCCTCGCCTCTGAGTCAGAAGGTTGTGGGTTCGAGTCCCCACTCCAGAGACTTGAGCACAAAAGTCTAGGCTGACACTCCCAGTGCGGTGCCGAGGGAGTGCTGCACTGTCGGAGGTGCCGTCTTTCAGATGAGACGTTAAACTGAGGCCCCGTCTGCCCTCTCAGGTGGACGTAAACGATCCCATGGCACTATTTCGAGGAAAAGCAGAGGAGTTCTGCTTAGTGTCTTGGCAATATTTATCCCTTAACCATTACCACAGGAACAGATGATCTGGTCATGATCTCATTGCTGTTTATGGGATCTTCCTGTGCGCAGATTGGCTGCCGCATTTCCCTCTATTACAAACACTTAAAAAGTACGTCATTGGCTGTAAAGTGCTTTGGGACGTCCCGAGGTCGTGAGAGGCGCTATATAAATGCAAGTTCTTTCATCTCTATCCCTTCTTTTCTCTCTCCCTCACCCTGTCTCTATCTCTTTAGATGTTTTTTTTGTAAAATAATCCTGCTTTTATCGGGAGACTTTGCTGTAGTTTCGGTCACGAGTTCTGTTTGCTGTGATTTGTTGAACCTCGTTGTAAACAGACTCTGTTTGCTGAGTAAACAGACTGCTTGCTGCGAGTCCCGCCCAGCCTCCAGCTCAGTGGCTGACAGCGGTGTCAATACTCACTTTGTTTAACAACATGCAACAGACTGACTGCCAATGTTACAGCCTCCTCCGTTAACAATTATCCAAATGTTCACTGCAAAATGCAAAAAACCATTTGTCTGCCAACTTGTCAATTCGCTTGAAAACTTAGAATTGTTCAACCGGTCTATCTAACGCTACTGTCGGTACGGAATACACACCTTCTTGCTTGCCTGAAATCACCTCTGCATGCGAGTCTGCGAACAGGAAATCAAAGTGCAGCGGGATATCTGTACGGAGATCTTCGAGTATGGCGTTCTGCTGGCTGCCAAACAAACGTTAATGTATGGTCAATACTTGGAATGAAGTTATTCAAACCGTGTGCGGGCAGGAATCAGTGTGTGCTCCCCGCTCCCCTTAATTACATGACTCAGGCACGGCTCAACAGGCCTCTGTTAAAAGTGTCTCAGCGACTACTCTGTGTGTGGGCAATGACTGTTCGCAGGCTATTTGATTGCGGGGGCATCACTGCGGAGCCCAATCTGGTGCTCGCTTGACCTACACAGGGCACTTTCCTGCAGTTGTACAGGGCCTTGGTGAGACCACATCTTGAGTATTGTGTGCAGTTTTGGTCGCCTTATCTGAGGAAGGATGTTCTTGCCATAGAAGGAGTGCAGCGAAGATTCACCAGGCTGATACCTGGGATGGCAGGAATGATGTATGAGGAGAGATTGGGTCGATTGGGCTTGTACTCGCTGGAGTTTAGAAGAATGAGAGGGGATCTCATTGAAACTTATAAAATTCTAACAGGACTGGACAGACTAGATGCAGGAAGGATGTTCCCGATGGCGGGGGAGTCCAGAACCAGGGGTCACAGTCGAAGGATAAGGGGTAAGCCATTTAGGAGAGATGAGGAGGAATTTCTTCACTCAGAGAGTGGTGAACCTGTGGAATTCTCCGCCACAGAAGGCAGTAGAGGCCAATTCATTAAATATATTCAAGAAGGAGTTGGATATATTTCTTGAGGCTAAAGGGATCAAGGGATATGGGGAGAAGGCAGGGACAGGGTACTGAATTTGGATGATCAGCCATGATCGCATTGAATGACGGAGCAGGCTCGAGGGGCCGAATGGCCTGCTCCTGCTCCTATCTTCTATGTTTCCAACGGGCATCACCAGATCGCAACCAAGCGTGGGTTTTTTCCCCACCAACATAACAAGGATATGGAAACCCACTGTATCGCCTCCATCACTACCTGAACTGAAATCAGCAATACGCAATAGAGACGAGGTTCTCAAATTAGAGATATTTCTGCTTTGTATGGAACAGTCCTGCTCGAGTATCAAGACAGCTCAATTGTGTAGAATGGGCCTATATTCTCTGGAGTTTAGAAGAATGAGATGTAATCTCATTGAAACATACAATTCTTAGAGGGCTTGACAGGGTAAATGCGGAGAGACTGTTTCCCCTGGCTGGAGAGTCTAGAACCAGGGGACATAGTCTCAGGATAAGGGGTCGGCCATTTAGGCCTGAGATGAGGAGGAATTTCTTCACTCAGAGGGTTGTGAATCTTTGGAATTCTCTGCCCCAGAGGGCTGTGGAGGCTCAGTCGTTGAGTATATTCGAGGCTGAGAGCGATAGATTTTTGGATACTAAGGGAATCGAGGGATATGGAGGTCGGGCGGGGAAAGTGGAGTTGAGGTTGATGTTCAGCCCTGATCTTATTGAATGGCGGAGCAGGCTCGAGGGGCCGAATGGCCGACTCCTGCTCCTATTTGTTATGCTCTTAATTGCACTGCTATTTAACGTCTGGACCCAGGCTCAGATCCAGCTACAAATCCAGCTCTCCCTTCAGACACAATGTGAATAGAGAGCGGTCGGTTTCGACCAAGGAGCCACTGGATCAATTGCACAGCTCAAAACTCTTAGTTTCAGAATTCGAAATGGCACAGTGGACTGTCTTCTGGAGTTGAGCTTCACTGAAGGGACAGACAAGAGGGAGCTTCTCCCCGTGTTTTCCGGGTTGCCTTCCATTTATCCCATGCTTTACCCGAGCAGGGCACATGCCATCCCGATAGAAGGTTCAAAAACTGCAATGAACATGAGTGCAATATTTACCAGGCGCTTACCCCTGAATTCCCTTTTCCCCGAGAACGTTTCCTCATGGATTGCACCCCCCCCCCCCCCCCCACCGCCCAGGGGCCCATCAGCCTGGGCCAGTGCTGCTTTAAACAGTTCAGCAGATGGGGAGCAGCGACGCAGGCAAACAGAGCCCCCCACCGCCTCCCCAAAGCACCACAGAAGCTTTCCGGCCTCCCCACAGCGGAGCTTGGGGACCCTGTGCTGCTCAGACACAGCGCGTCACGGACTCGGAGCACAACTTTATCCTTGGATTCAACGTGTAAAGCATGTGGATGAGCGCTCGAACTTCGGTTCAATGCTGCAAGGTTTGCTGCCGCCCACACAACAGCAAGACAAGATCTCACGGAAGAAACCAATGTCTCATTGCACAACTCTGAAGGTTTATGAATTGGCGCTGAAGTTATAGAATCAGGAGGAGGACATTCGGCCCATCGTGCCTATGCCAGCTCTTTGAAAGAGCTACCCAATTCGTCCCACTCCCCACTGCTCTTTCCTCATAGCACTGCAATTTTTTTCCTTTTTAAGTATTTATCCAATTCCCTTTTGAAAGTTACTATTGAATCTGCTTCCACCACCCTTTCACGCAGCGCGTTCCAGATCACAACAACTCGCTGCGTAAAAAAAGATTCTCCTGGCTTCTTTGCCAATTATTTTAAATCTGTGCCCTCTGGTTACCGATTCTCCCTATCTACTCTATCAAACCCCCTCGACCAACTTTGGGATGCAGCAGATTTGGCCTTCCTAAGATCTGTAAAATTGATAAAACATTGTAACATAGAAGGTAGGAGCAGGAGTAGGCCATTTGGCCCCTCGAGCCTGCTCTGCCATTTAATGAGATCATGGCTGATCATCCAAACTCAGTACCCTGTTCCTGCCTTCTCCCCATATCCCTTGTTCCCTTTTAGCCTTAAGAAATATATCTAACTCCTTCTTGAATATATTTAATGAATTGGCCTCAACTGCCTTCTGTGGTAGAAAATTCCACAGGTTCACCACTCTCTGGGTGACAGAAAAGTGAGAAACCTTTGCTTGTCTTTTACTTGCCATTTAAATAAAAAAGTTTATTTTCCATTCACAGATACAAGTGACGTTTCAGAACAAGCAAATAACAGCCTAGCTGGGAGCCCACTGTTAATTTGTTTCATGCTTACGAAACATTTAACAAGAAATAAACCCGTGCTGCATTTTTAGCTGTTGCACCAATCCAACAACCTGGTGCCTCCAGCAGCGAAAACAAACCTTGTCCTCTGCCGGTGCCACCGTACTCTCTGAGCGGTTGGCCCAACCCTACGGGACAGCAATGCGATTCGTGCACTGCTGGCCCCAGGGAAGGCCGATAGCTAGGGAGCTGGTGTCGCTACTGCACGTGTGCAGGCTGTTCCCATTGGCTTTGGCGCCGCGTTATAAAGGGACCGATTCCCTGCCCTTTGCTTGCAGTCGCGTATAGAAACATAGAAGCTAGGAGCAGGAGTAGGCCATTCGAGCCTGCTCCGCCATTCAATGAGATCACGGCTGATCATCCAAACTCAGTACCGTCCCTGCCTCCTCCCCATATCCCTTTAGGGATGTGCGAACAGGGAGAATAGAGGCCATGAACAGATCAATACGTGCGCGGTGAAGCACTTAGCTTGTGGCTTCAGTCTCACTTTGCCACTCCACCCAATTGAGCACGTGGAATAATTTTTTCTTTAAAAAATAAAAATAAAAAAGAGTTACTTTTCAGGTAAAATCCTCATCCCTGCAGTGCACAGGATGTATAAAGGAGTCTCTTGGTGTTTAGAATGAGGAATATGGTCTGCAGCAAAATTCAGAAGCGGCGCCAAGTAATCACTAGCTTTCTCTGGTGCGGACGCCAATTCTGAAATACCTGCAGAGAAAATCAGAGAGAGAAATGAAACAAAACTTGTTACAAGCAAACAACTGTGCACAGCATCTATTGCATGAGAATAATACTATTCTAAGCTTTTATCAATTGGTGTCAGCCGTGGCTCAGTGGGCAGCACTCTCGCCCCTGAGTTAGAAGGTTGTGGGTTCAAGTCCCACTCCAGAGACTTCAGCACAAAACTCTAGACTGACACTCCCAGTGCGGTGCTGAGGGAGTGCCGCACTGTCGGAGGTGCCGTCTCTCGGAGGAGACGTTAAACCGAGGCCCCGTCTGCCCTCTCAGGTGGACGTAAAAGATCCCATGGCACTATAGCGAAGAAGAGCGGGGGGAGGAGGAGTTATCCCCGGTGTGCTGGGCTGATATTTATTCCTCAATCAATGTCACTAAAAACAGATTACAGGAAACTTTGGTTTATCCGGAGGTTGTTTGTCCGGAAACCTCGATCTACCGGCAGAAATCAGGAGCTGTTTTGTTAGGTTTTTTTTCTTCTCGTGGCTTTGTTTTCAACAGTCGGGCTCTGGAAAGTCTCTCTGAAGCTGTTGCTAAGCCACAGAGACGCTTCCAAGGTACGGGCCGACTGTTTACAAGCTGTTGCTAAGCAACAGTGTTTGTTGTCAGATACGGAGATGAAAACCTCCGTATGCTTCAACATTAACTTTGTATGTCCGGCAGTTTTGATAGATCGGCAACAGCTCGGTCCCGTCGGTGCCGGATATCACAAAGTTTCCTGTATCTGGTCATTATCACACTGCTGTGTGTGGGAGCTTGCTGTGGGCAAATTGGCTGCCGCGTTTCCTACATTACAACAGTGACTGCACTTCAAAATAGTACTTCATTTGGGACATCCTGAGGTTGTGTAAGACACAATGTAAATGCAAATTTTTCTTTCTTTCAATTGTTTGCTGTAAAATAGACAGTTATCTGTGAGTCCTGCCCGAAGTCCCGCCCCACCTCCACTCATTGGCTGACACAGTGATGTCAACAGACACTCTGGACTTTAAATATTGTTACAGATGCAAACACATCCAGCTGCGCTGCACATACTTACTTTAAAAACATTATAGAAGTGTAGATATTCTGATAGATATGAACCACTGGTGTGGTGTCAGCATACTGTTTTGAACAGGCAAAGATTTGTTAACCAATCATGAGAAATGATTTGGCGCAGGACTATTGAAAAGGCCGAGAATGTGATGGTCAATGTTGCGCCAGAAATATGAACTGCGAACGGGGAATGAAAAAAGTGAAGTAAGTATGGCCTCCTCCCGTGCTGTTATCATTCTATGATCCTGTGCCTGGAAGAGTGTGAAGGCCGTGCGGTGCAAGGAAAATTACTGAACCACGCAGGTTTCACACGCTTCAATGTTACTCAGTCCTTACAGCAAGTTACAGACCACGCAGTTTGGAACGCTGCAAAGACAGCCATCTTGCAAACAGCACTGCGTTTATTGCAGACCAAGACCGTACTTGAAATACAACGTGGAATGACACAGAATGGACAGCACAGAAACAGGCCATCCGGCCCAAGTGGTCCGTGCCGGTGTTTACGTTCCACATGAGCCTCCTCCCACCCCTCTTCATCTAACCCTATGAGCAAAACCTTCCTTTCTCCCTCAGGTGTTTATCTAGCTTCCTTAAATACATCTGTGCTAATCATCTTGTGTCAGCGAGTTCCACGTTCTAATCACTCTCTTGGCAAATAAGTTTCTCCCGAATTCCCTACTGGGTTTATTAGTGACTATCTTATATTTATGGCCCCTGGTTCTGGTCTCGCCCACAAGTGGAAATGTATACGTCTACCCCATCAAACTCTTTCGTAATCTTAAAGACCTCCATCAGGTCACCCCTCAGTCTTCTCTTTTCGAGAGAAAACTAGGCAGGTTGGGGGGGGGGGGGGGGGGGGGGGGGGGAGGCGGTGGAAGGAGGTAGTAAGATGTACAGTGGGAATCCTTAAAAACCATATGCAAATTCTACAGTGGCCGAGCACATTTTGCTACCATGCTGTGTTGCAGTGAGTTTTACAGGCCAGAAAGTCCCAGATTGGTATCAAGGTCCGTGTTGAATTCTCTGATCTCAAGCGAAGCACAGCAGGTGTCAGCAGTCTCGGCTAGGCAAGGAAGAGAACAGCCAGAGTTCCCCAAACTGTCGCTCAATTGCTGTCCGACGACTACTGCTGCTGCAAAGTGCATGCATTTGACTATGATAGGACTCTGTGATGCCCCCCCAGTCAAATAGTATGCCAAAATTCACGGTCCTGCCTCACATACAATAAATGCTGCGATATCCGAGCAAGAGTCAACAGCTTCAAGAGAGAAAGCTGGTATTCAGCTGGACAGTCTGAAGTGTTATTTAACGTTCAGAATGCTTGCACTCTCTCTCTCTCTTTACCTTTACTGGGCAATGGCAGAAAGCTAGCAAATAAGGTCAATTAGCTTGGCCTCAGCTGTACACTTTATGCAGTTTTAAGTCACAAAGTGCCTGTTAATCAAGGGTAATTAACAGGTTCATTTATTTGACTGCTACAGGCACTGAGCCAGAAGACTAATCACAGAAACTTACAGCGCAGAAGGAGGCTATTCGGCCCGCTGTGCCGGCTCTTTGAAAGAGCATTTGCGATTAGTCCCACACCCCCCGCTTCTCGTCCGTAACCCTGTGAGTTCCTCATTCTCACGAACCCGTCCAACTCCCTTTTAAAATTATTGATGGAATCAGCTTCTACCACCTTTACAGGTCGAGCGTACCAGATCCTGACAACTCTGAGTGAAAAACAATTCTCATCTCCCCGCTAGATTTTTTGCCAATGATTTTGAATCTATGACCTCGAGTTATTGACCCATTCGCCAGAGGGAATCGTTTTTTCTACCTCCTCTATCACATGCAAATTTAAACAGCATAAAACTCAAGCCCAGAATTAGACTCCCAACTTAGTTAGTCCACGTCAGGTTTATATTAAAAGGGTACTTATTTTAAAACAGGACGTTACAAGATCTGTTCCTCGCGCAAAGATTAAAAGCAATTACAGGAAACTTTCAATTTACCGGCACCTAAATAACCGGAAATCTCGGTTAACCGGCAAAATTCAGGAGTAGGTTTTACTTCATATTGTACTTGCGTTCCTCCATCTGTTGCTGTGCAAGGGTGTGGCTGCAGCTGTTGCTAAGCTACAGAGACGCTTGGAACTTGTGGCCATTGTTCTGTACTTGTTGCTAAGCAACAGGGTTTGTTCCTTTTATACGGAGCTGTCAGCTCTCCGTACCTTTTACTATAGCGTTCGGTTATCCGAAATTTTTGATGATCCGGCACCACGTCGGTCCCGTCCGTGCCTGATAAAAAAAAAGTTTCCTGTATTTCAATTGATTTGCACCGGGGAGCCTCACCTGGCTTGATCTTCATTACCACAGGCTGTCTGCTCGTGCCCCTCATTTGCCTGATATCAAGCAGATCGTGTGGATTCCCGTTGTGTCTTGGCCAGCAGTACACAAAGAGCCTCGAGCCACTACTTCCGCAGTCGACCACAATGCCATAGTTCAAATAAGGGTTGTTTACATCGGTGGCCTCCATGTCTAACAGCTTGGTAAAGTACCTGTAAGGAGGAGGAGGAGGATCATCAAACAAAGAACTTGCATTTATACAGCGCCGTAGTAAAACGTCCCAAAGCGTTATAAGACAAAATGAGGCACCGAGCCACATAAGGAGATACAGGAAACTTTGTGATATCTGGCACCGATGGGACCGAGCTGTTGCCGTCCCATCAAAACTGCCGGACAAACCAGCGCTAATGTTGAAACATACGGAGATTTTGAGCTCCGTATCTAGCAACAAACCCTGTTGCGTACGCTTCTAAACAGTCGGCCGTACCTTGCAAGCGTCTCTGTAGCTTAGCAACAGCTTCAGCGAGACCTTGCAGAGCCTGACTGGTGAAAAAAAAGCAACGAAAAGAAAAAAAAACTAACGAAACGGCTCCTGATTTTTGCCGGTGGCGCGAACATTCCGGACAGTTAACCTCCAGATAAACCAAAGTTTCCTGTATTAGGGCAGGTGATCAAAAGCTCGACCAAAGGGATAGGTTTTAAGGAGGATTTAAAGGAGGGGAGAGAGAGAGAGAGAGAGAGAGAGAGGTGGTGAGATTTAGGGAGGGAATTCCAGAGCTTGGGGCCCAGGCAGCTGAAGGCACGGCCGTTAAGGGTGGGGCGACAAAAATCAGGGATGCTCAAGAGGCCAGAATTAGAAGAGCGTAGATGTCTCAGGGGGTTGTAGGGCTGGAGGAGGTTACAGAGATAGGGAGGGGGCGAGGACGTAGAGGGGTTTGAAAACTAGGATGAGAATTTTTAAGTCAAGGCGTTGCCGGACCGGGAGCCAATGTAAATTTTTTGAAGATGTAACTGGTAGAATAGATAAGGGAGAACCAGTGGATGTGGTGTATTTGGACTTTCAGACAGCTTTCGATAAGGTCCCGCATAAGAGATTGGCGTGCAAAGTTAAAGCACATAGGATTGGGGGCAAGGTACTGACTTGGATAGAGAACTGGTTGGCAGACAGGAAGCAAAGAGTTGGAATAAACGGGTCTTTTTCCGAGTGGCAGGCTGTGACTAGTGGGGTACCGCAGGGATCGGTGCTAGGACCCCAGCTATTCACAATATATATTAATGATCTAGACGAGGGAACTAGATGTAATATCTCCAAGTTTGCAGACGACACAAAGCTGGGTGGGCGTGTGTGCTGTGAAGAGGATGCAGAGAAACTCCAGTATGATTTGGACAGGTTGGGCGATTGGGCAGATGCAGTATAATGTGGATAAGTGCGAGGTTATCCACTTTGGTGGCAAAAACAGGAAGACAGATTATTATCTGAACAGCAATAGATTGGGAAAAGGGGAAGCGCAACGAGACCTGGGTGTCCTTGTGCACCAGTCGCTGAAGGTAAACATGCAGGTGCAGCAGGCGGTTAAGAAGGCAAATGGTATGTTGGCCTTCATAGCGAGAGGATTCGAGTACAGGAGCAAGGATGTCTTGCTGCAGTTGTACAGGGCCTTGGTGAGACCACACCTTGAGTATTGTGTGCTGTTTTGGTCGCCTTATCTGAGGAAGGATGTTCTTGCCATGGCGGGAGTGCAGCGAAGATTCACCAGACTGATACCTGGGATGGCAGGAATGACGTATGAAGAGAGATTGGTTCGATTGGGCTTATATTCGTTAAGAGTTTAGAAGAATGAGAGGGGATCTAATTGAAACTTATAAAATTCTAACAGGATTGGACAGACTCGATGCAGGAAGGATGTTCCCGATGGCGGGGGAGTCCAGAACCAAGGGTCACAGTCTAAGGATAAGGGGTAAGCCATTTAGGACAGAGATGAGGAGGAATTTCTTCACCCAGAGAGTGGTGAACCTGTGAAATTCTCTACCACAGAAAACAGTTGAGGCCAATTCATTAAATATATTCAAGAAGGAGTTAGATATATTTCTTAAGGCTAAAGGGATCAAGGGATATGAGGAAAAAGCAGGGACAGGGTACTGAATTTGGATGATCAGCCATGATCTCATTAAATGGCAGAGCAGGCTCGAGGGGCCGAATGGCCTACTCCTGCTCCTATCTTCTATGTTTCTATGTAGGTCAGTGAGCACAGGGGGTGATGGGTGAACGGGACTTGGTGCGAGTTAGGACACGGGCAGCGAACACAGGGGTGATGGGTGAACGGGACTTGGTGCGAGTTAGGACACGGGCAGCGAACACAGGGGTGATGGGTGAACGGGACTCGGTGCGAGTTAGGACACGGGTCAGCGAACACAGGGGTGATGGGTGAGCGGGACTTGGTGCGAGTTAGGACATGGGGCAGTGAACACAGGGGTGATGGGTGAACGGGACTCGGTGCGAGTTAGGACACGGGGCAGTGAGCACAGGGGGTGATGGGTGAACGGGAGTCGGTGCGAGTTAGGACACGGGGCAGTGAGCACAGGGGGTGATGGGCGAACGGGAGTCGGTGCGAGTTAGGACACGGGGCAGTGAGCACAGGGGGTGATGGGTGAACGGGAGTCGGTGCGAGTTAGGACACGGGGCAGTGAGCACAGGGGGTGATGGGCGAACGGGACTTGGTGTGAGTTAGGACACGGGGCAGTGAGCACAGGGGGTGATGGGTGAACGGGACTTGGTGCGAGTTAGGACACGGGGCAGTGAGCACAGGGGCAATGGGTGAACGGGACTGGGTGCGAGTTAGGACACGGGGCAGTGAGCACAGGGGGTGATGGGTGAACGGGACTGGGTGTGAGTTAGGACACGGGGCAGTGAGCACAGGGGGTGATGGGTGAACGGGAGTCGGTGCGAGTTAGGACACGGGGCAGTGAGCACAGGGGGTGATGGGTGAACGGGACTTGGTGCGAGTTAGGACACGGGGCAGTGAGCACAGGGGCGATGGGTGAACGGGACTGGGTGCGAGTTAGGACACGGGGCAGTGAGCACAGGGGGTGATGGGTGAACGGGACTGGGTGTGAGTTAGGACACGGGGCAGTGAGCACAGGGGCGATGGGTGAACGGGACTGGGTGCGAGTTAGGACACGGGGCAGTGAGCACAGGGGGTGATGGGTGAACGGGACTTGGTGCGAGTTAGGACACAGGCGGTAGAGTTTTGGATGAGCTCAAGTTTACGAAGGGTGCAAGCTGGGAGGCCGGTCAGGAGAGTGTTGGAATAGTTGAGTCGCGAGGGAACAAAGGCATGGTCAAAGAGTTAGGTTTAAAGGAGGAGAGGTATTAAGAGTGAACAGAATCTGCACCTTGCAATATCACTGTGAGGTGCTGATTTGAAATTGCTTTATCTACTACAGTACCACGTGCTATCGTCGCATTGAGCAATTTCAAGCCCTTCGTCTCATTTCTATATCGTCTGCAAAACTGAAACCAAAAGTTGTTCTGGTCCTTGCTCCAAACAGTAAACCCACTGTTTCTACTTTCAGAGCCTCGCATACCAATACGCTCAGCATTTTCGGTTTTTTAATTTCAGTTTTCCGATATTTCTCTTTTATTCTGAAACCAGTGGTAAAAAGAGGAGCGATTTACATCTATCAGCAAGTGGAAAAAAAACTCAACGCACGTGGTTCTGAAAGTGTACGAGCAATCGCGAGGTGAGGAGTTCAAACCCCAACATGCCACATTGTGAGACTGAAGTCAGTCAATAAATCTTGTAACTTGTGACCTGGCATCAATAAAATCAATGGCCACGGAAGCTGCCAGATTGCTGTAAAAAGGCTCACCAATGTCCTTCAGTGTAGAGGGAGCTTTACTCTGTATCTAACCCGTGCTGTACCTGCCCTGGGAGTGTTTGATGGGACAGTGTAGATGGAGCGTTACTCTGTATCTAACCCGTGCTGTACCTGTCCTGGGAGTGTTTGATGGGACAGTGTAGAGGGAGCGTTACTCTGTATCTAACCCGTGCTGTACCTGCCCTGGGTGTGTTTGATGAGACAGTGTAGAGGGAGCTTTACTCTGTATCTAACCCGTGCTGTACCTGCCCTGGGAGTGTTTGATGGGGACAGTGTAGAGGGAGCTTTACTCTGTATCTAACCCGTGCTGTACCTGCCCCGGGAGTGTTTGATGAGACAGTGTAGAGGGAGCTTTACTCTGTATCTAACCCGTGCTGTACCTGCCCTGGGAGTGTTTGAAGGGACAGTGTAGAGGGAGCTTTACTCTGTATCTAACCCCGTGCTGTACCTGCCCTGGGAGTGTTTGAAGGGACAGTGTAGAAGGAGCTTTACTCTGTATCTAACCCGTGCTGTACCTGTCCTGGGAGTGTTTGAAGGGACAGTGTAGAGGGAGCTTTACTCTGTATCTAACCCCGTGCTGTACCTGCCCTGGGAGTGTTTGATGGGACAGTGTAGAGGGAGCTTTACTCTGTATCTAACCCGTGCTGTACCTGCCCTGGGAGTGTTTGATGGGACAGTGTAGAGGGAGCTTTACTCTGTATCTAACCCGTGCTGTACCTGCCCTGGGAGTGTTTGATGGGACAGTGTAGAGGGAGCTTTACTCTGTATCTAACCCGTGCTGTCCTTGCCCTGGGAGTGTTTGATGGGACAGTGTTGAGGGAGCTTTACTCTGTATCTAACCCGTGCTGTTGCTGCCCTGGGAGTGTTTGATGGGACAGTGTCGAAGGAGCTTTACTCTGTATCTAACTCTACCCAGTCCAGCCCACACACAAGTCCAGTCCCACATCTTAATGCTGCTCTCAGGGCAACTAGCGATGGACAATAAATGCTGCCTTGCCTGCATCACTTACATGCCAAGAACAAACATATATATGTTTATTCATTCATGGGATGTGGGCGTCGCTGGCAAGGCCAATATTTACTGCCCAACCCTAATTAACCTTGAAAAGGTGGTGGTTTTAAAGACCTGTAGATGGTACTGGAAGGGAACACTGTTGGGAGACGGTGGGGGCGGGGGGAAGGAGTTCCAGAGTT
The DNA here is from genome assembly GCF_052327205.1 of Somniosus microcephalus. Taxonomy (NCBI): domain Eukaryota; kingdom Metazoa; phylum Chordata; class Chondrichthyes; order Squaliformes; family Somniosidae; genus Somniosus; species Somniosus microcephalus. The sequence goes on from NC_141016.1 coordinate 7,412,972, forward strand.
TGGAGGACCTGAATTAGAATCAGACAGTGTTCAGTCAGTCTCGATTTCCACACGATGAGGATGTATGTAGGATGAACAGCATTTGAAACCAAACTGAAGCAAGGGGAGTTCAGAGGATCGATACGGGAGCAGTACTGTTAAAACTTTAAACATTCACTCCCTCCACCACCGGCGCACCGTGGCTGCAGTGTGCACCATCTAGCAGATGCACTGCAGCAACTCGCCAAGGCGTCTTCGGCAGCACCTCCCAAACCCGCGGCCTCCACCAGCTAGAAGGACAAGGGCAGCAGGCGCACGGGAACACCATCACTTGCAAGTCCCCCTCCAAGTCACACACCATCCTGACTTGGAAATACATCGGCTGTTCCTTCATCGTCGCTGGGTCAAAATCCTGGAACTCCCTCCCGGACAGCACTGTGGGAGCACCTTCACCACACAGACTGCAGCGGTTCAAGGCGGCGGCTCACCACCACCTTCTCGAGGGCAACTAGGGATGGGCAATAAATGCTGGCCTTGCCAGAGACGCTCACATCCCAGGAACGAATAAAAAAGAAAAAAGAACGGCTGCACATACGCTACCTATCTCCTCTGTCCTGATAGAAACGTCCCCATCGATTCCTATCCAAGACCAGCAAAACGTACAGTAGAGAGACTAAAACGGCGAGCAACGCGACAGCCGTCAACTGCCGAAAGGTGGTGTTGAGAGGACGAGGGCAGGCCGAAGGAGATAAGCTGAAATGCCACGAAGCAGGGAATAAGCAGGAGACGCAGAACCTAAGGAGGAGAAAAGTCGGCCGTCAAAAAAAACCAGCAACATTTCAATGCAGATCACGCTCACCTCACAAATCACAGGCCTTTGCTCGTCAAGTGGCACTTTTCTAAACTGGACCTCAGCAAATAATCACATGGAGCAGTGCCAAGACAAATTCTAAGGTTCACTGTTGCAAGAATATACATTAGCATACAATATGTGTAGCAAATATTATATTACGGTGACCTAACTGCAACTGATTAGATTAACCCATGTCTCACTTTGAAAGATACGGGGTCATAAATATTAAATATTAGTGTCAGCTGTGGCTCAGTGGGCAGCACTCTTGCCTCTTGAGTCAGAAGGTTGTGGGTTCAAGCCCCACACCAGGGACTTGAGCACAAAAATCTAGGCTGACACTCCCAGTGCGGTGCTGAGGGATGCTGCCCTGTCAGAGGTGTGGTATTTCGGATGAGGCGTTAAATCGAGGCCCCGTCTGCTCTCTCAGATGGACGTAAAAGATCCCACAGCACTGAAGAGCAGGGGAGTTCACCCCAGTGTCCTAAGAACATAAGAAATGAGAGCAGGAGTAGGCCGTATGACCCTGCTCCGCCATTCAATAAGATCATGGCTGATCATCGACCTCAACTCCACTTTCCCGCCCAATCTCCATATCCCTTGATTCCCCTAGAGTCCAAAAATCTATCGATCTCAGCCTTGAATATACTCAACGACTGAGCATCCACAGCCCTCTGGGGGAGAATTCCAAAGATTCACAACCCTCTGAGTGAAGAAATTCCACCTCATCTCAGTCTTACATGGCCGATCCCTTATCCTGAGACTATGCCCCCTAGTTCTAGACACTCCAGCCAGGGGAAACAGCCTCTCAGCATTTACCCTGTCAATTCCCCTTCAGAATCTTGTATGTTTCAATGAGATCACCTCTCATTCTTCTAAACTCCAGAGAGTATCGGCCCATTCTACACAATCTCTCCTCATAGGACAACCCTCTCATCCCAGGAATCAATCTAGTGAACCTTCGTTGCACCGCCTCCAAGGCAAGTATATCCTTCCTTAGATAAGGAGACCAGAACTGTGCCCAGTACTCCAGGTGTGGTCTCACCAAGGCCCTGTACAATTGTAGCAAGACTTCATTACTCTTATACTCCAACCCCCTTGCAATAAAGGCCAACATGCCATTTGCCTTCCTCATTGCTTGCTGTACCTGCATGCTAGCTTTCTGTGTTTCTTGCACGAGGACACCCAAATCTCTCTGAACACCAACATTTGAAAGTTTCTCACCATTTAAAAAATATTCTGTTTTTCTATTCTTCCTACCAAAGTGAATAACCTCACATTTCCCTGTATTATACTCCATCTGCCACCTTACTGCCCACTCACTCAGTCTATCTATATCCCTTTGCAGGCTCTTTGTGTTCTCCTCACAGCTTACTGTCACACCTAGCTTTGTATCGTCAGCAAACTTGGATACATTACACTCAGTCCCTTCATCTAGGTCATTAATACAGATTGTAAATAGCTGAGGCCCCCAATACAGTCCTGACCAATGTTTATCCCTCAACTTATCTCAGTGCTGTTTGTGGGAGCTTGCTGTGCACAAATTGGCAGCTGCGTTTCCTACATTACAACGGTGACTACACTTCAAAAATACTTCCATTGGCTGCGCACTTGAGGGCAGCGCACTTTCCCATTAGCATTTATCTTTGGTCAACACGACAGAGTTTATACTTGGACAGTTCCCTTACCTTCCCATGGTAAACAGCTGCTCTGATCACGGAATGATGATGAGAAGAAGTGACGATCTGCCCTCAATAAATCCAAGACACAGCGCACAGCTCTGCCAAGGAGACATTGTTTTCCTGTTCCAACAATAGAAGAAAGGAATCAGCACATTACTTTGCCATATGGTGCAGATGCAGTTACATCTGTTTTCTGTATGACTTTCACAGAATCTTCCCCCAATATTCAGACTCGCTGGCTTCAATTGAACTTGTGGGTCAGTATCACAGCTTCTGTCCGCTTGCCCAATATGCTGCAGGAGAAGTTTCTATTTTGTTGTTCTAAATAAATGAATACTAATTATTTTTAGACAAATATAACTGGCACAAAGGAGGAGGGGAGTGAAATCACACTGAGCAATATTAAGAAGGGACATAGGAACAGGAGTAGGCCATTCAGCCCTTCGAGCCTGTTCCGTCATTCAATTAGATCAGAGCTAATCTGTATCTTAACTCCATCTACCCGCCTTGGTTCCATGACCGTTAATACCCTTGCCTGACAACAATTTGGTAGAAACATCTTAACAGATTTTATGCCTTTCATAATATAGAGAGACTTGCATTTATATAGCGCCTTTCATGACCACCAAACATCCCAAAGCGCTTTCCAGCCAGTGAAGTACTTTTTAAAGTGTAGGCACTGTTGTAATGTAGGAAACACGACAGCCAATTTGCTCACAGCAAGCTCCCACAAACAGCAATGTGATAATGACCCGATCACCTGCTTTAGTGAGGTTGGTTGAGGGATAAATATTGGCCAGGACACCGGAGAGAACTCCCCCTGCTCTTCTTTGAAATAGTGGCCGTGGGCTCTTTTACATCCACCCGAGAGCGCAGACGGGGCCTCGGTTGAACGTCTCATCTGAAAGACGGCACCTCCGACAGTGCAGCGCTGGGACGGTCAGCCTAGACTTTTGTGCTCAAGTCTCTGGAGGGTGACCCACTGAGCACTGGCTGACGCAGAATGAAGCCACTGGCCCCTTGAAATAAAAAGCTGGAAATACACCGAGCTAGCAGCTTAAAATAGGGAAAAAGTTACCTCTGTCAGAAGTTGCTGAAATGTCAAGCTCTGCATTGGCTGTCCAGATGCTGATGGGTGTGCCCTCTTTTTAGCATTTATTTTAAAGCACAAGGTTAAATGGGTTTGTGGTTTTTTTTGCAAATTGTGCCGCCCTCCCTGATGTTTATTTTGCAGGAGGTCTTCCCTGTGCATGCACAGACACAGTGCTGCTGCCACCTGTGTCTTTGTCAGAGCTTCCTACGTGGCTGCCAACCTGGAGCATCTTCACTGCAGGGAGCCGGACCCGCCTCACCGTCCTGGGGATTGGCTCCCGCGGGCCGGACCTTCGCCGGCCGATTGGCTGGCCGGGTCGTCAATCAGCCGAGCCGTGTGTGGACGTCATCGCGCACTCGCACGCACACGCATGCGCGCATCACCGTCGCTAAGGCGGACCGGCGAAGAGTGAGTAAAAGGGAAGGGGCTGGGCCGCGGAAAATGACGGCGTTTTGTCACACACTCACAAAAGAAATAAAACCGGCTAAAAAAAAAATCGCTTCCGAGGTGTCGGTCCTCGTTACTTACCCGCTCATGGTTTGCCGTGGACGGTCCTGTCACTTGGAACAGAACCCGGTGAGAGCGAAAGCCTAACGCCGGTTGACGCGGCAACCGTCTCCGCGCCGACTGAAACCTTTCACCGCACTTCGCGACACTGCCGCCTGTCGGGTGAGTCATGAGGCAGGCGCTGCCCGTGCGGTGCATTGTGGGAGTTGTAGTTCTCCACTCCACCTGCCTTGCCAACTTGACACTGGGGCAGTGTTCACACTTTAGAGCTTTTTCTATGTGTGAGACACACTAGTTAGGCCACAGCTAGAGTACTGCGTGCAGTTCTGGTCACCACATTACGGGAAAGATGTACATAGATACATAGAAGATAGGAGCAGGAGTAGGCCATTCAGCCCCTCGAGCCTGCTCCGCCATTCAATGAGATCATGGCTGGTCATCCAAATTCAGTACCCTGTCCCTGCTTTCTCCCCATATCCCCATAGCCTTAAGAAATATATCTAACTCCGTCTTGAATATATTTAATGAATTGGCCTCAACTGCCTTCTGTGGTCGAGAATTCCACAGGTTCACCACTCTCTGGGTGAAGAAATTCATGTGATTGCACTAGAGAGGGCACAGAGGAGATTTACCAGGGTGTTGCATGGGCTGGGGAATTTTAGCCAAAAGGAAAGATTGGATAAGCTGGGGTTGTTTTCTTTGGGACAGAGGAGGCTGAGGGGAGACCTAATTGAGGTGTATAAAATTATTAGGGGATAGGCAGGAACTGTTTCACTTGGCAGAGGGGTCAACAAACAGGGGGCATACATTTAAAGAAAGACTTGCATTTCTACAGCGCCTTTCACGACCTCAGGACGGCCCAAAGCACTTTACACCCAATGAAGTACTTTTGAAGTGGAGTCACTGTTGTAATGTAGGAAATGCAGCCAATTTGTACACAGCAAGCTCCCACAAACAGCAATGTGATAATGACTAGATAATCTGTTGTTATGTTGGTTGAGGGATAAATATTGGCCAGGACACCAGGGATAACTCCCCTGCTCTTCTTCGAAATAGTGCCGTGGGATCTTTTACGTCCACCTGAGAGCGCAAAGGGGGCCTCGGTTTAACGTCTCATCCGAAAGACGGCATCTCCGACGGTGCAGGACTCCCTCAGCACCGCACTGGAGTGTTAGCCTAGCTTTATGTGCTCAAGTCCCTGGAGTGGGACTTGAACCCACAACCTTCTGACTCGAGGCGAGTGCGCTACCCACTGAGCCACAGCTGACACTGTAAGTGGTAGGTTTAGAGGGGATTTCAGGGGAAATTGTTTCACCCAGAGGGTGGTAGAGGCAGAAACTCTCACCACATTCAAAATGACCTTGGATGTGCACTTGAGGTGCCGTGGCCTACAAGGCTCCAGACCAAGAGCTGTCAGGTGGTATTAGGCTGGATCGTTCTTTGTCGACCGGCACGGACACGATGGGCCAAATGCTGTAAATTTCCATGATCATTTATGGACCCATTTCAATACCTTTTTTTTGTTTCTCACTTATTTTTTTTCTCCTTTGCATTGTTGCACGGGCGCCAGTGGCCCTCTTGCGTGTCAGCGGGCTGTTCGACCACCGCAACAACTTGCATTTATGTAGCGCCTTTAACGCAGCAAGACCTCCCGATTATCAAACAAAAATTCAACATCCAGCCACATGAGGAGATATTGGGACAGGTGACCAAAAGCTTGGTCAAAGAGGTAGATTTTAAGGAGCGTCTTAAAGGAGGAAAGAGAGGCGGAGGTAGTTGCCAACATTCCATTTGTAGATTAACCAGTCGGTGTTTGTGGCATCCTTCAGCGCTACTTCCACAGCACCCCAAATGTTGGATAGTAGCCGGAGGTTCTAAATGGCCCCACAATTACATTGCGGGTTATTGATTCTGTGCACGCACCATGTTTCAGCACAAGCACGTCACTGGGTGACTTCATCAGGCCCTGGCCCACTCGAACCAAAAGGGCCTGGCAATGGTAGCAGGTACAATGGCATCACAAGCAAACTCACTCCCGTTATCACCCATGCCCACACTTGTACCAGCTGTCATAAGAACTGGAGCAGGAATAGGGCATACGGCCCCTCGAGCCTGCTCCGCCATTCAATAAGATCGTGGCTCCACTTTCCTGCCCTATCCCTCGATTCCCCGAGTGCCCAATAATCTATTGATCTCAGCCTTAAATATACTCAACGACTCAGCATCCACAGCCCTCTGGGGTAGAGAATTCCAAAGATTCACCAGCCTCAGTGAAGAAATTCCTCCTCATGTCTGTCCTAAATGGCTGACCCCTTATTCTGAGACTATGACCCCTGGTTCTAGACTCTCCTGCCAGGGGAAACAATCTCTCAGCATCTACCCTGTCAAGGCCTCTATGAATTTTATACAATTTCACTGAGATCACCCCTCACTCTTCTAAACTCCGGAGAGCATATAGGCCCATTCTACTCAAGCTCTCCTCCTACGACAACCCTCTAATCCCAGGAATCAATCTAGCTTGGATAGCAAGAACCCTGCCAATTTTGAAAAATATCAAATGTGAATCTGCTGTAGGATTACTACATCATGCTAGCCAACTCCAGAAAGCTAATAGTCACCAGTGCAGAATCAAACTCATGGAGACAGTGTGCAGAGAAAGAAATCAGGCCCAATACAAAAACTGTGCCATAGCACCCTCTAGCCCAGAGATAGTTTTAATACTGTATCAAAGTGCACAGATTATTTTTACAAAAAGAAGCTACAGTCGTCTTCTGTGTGCAATCTGAGCAACACCGGGCTTTGTCCAGGTCCAGCATGTCAGTCACTCAGCACCTGGATCACCAGCAGAATCCTGCAATACCGAAAAAAGGACAAAGCAGAATATGAATAATCATCATCAACAACTTGTATTTATGTAGCACCTTTAATGTAGTAAAATGTCCCGAGGCACTTCACAGGAGCGATTATCAAACAAAATTTGACACCGAGCCACATAAGGAGATATTAGGGCAGATGGCCAAAAGCTTGGTCAAAGAGGTAGGTTTTAAGGAGTGTCTTAAAGGAGGAGAGAGAGGTTTAGATGGAATTCCAGAGCTTCGGGCCCAGGCAGCTGAAGCACGGCCGCCAATGGTGGAGCGGTGAAAATCGGGGATGCTAAAGAGGCCAGAATTGGCATTGCCCAGCTAATACCTGCTCCGGAGGTAATAAAAACAGAGAGAGGAGTAAATAGCATTCGGCAATTCAACAATAAAAGGACGCGCTGCATGGTTCTCTGGTCAAGGTTGACAGCCTTGGTAACATTCTGGATTAGAATCCGTCTTTATTAACAACGAGCCTGACCATTAGCTTCAATCTTTCACCCGCAAAATGTGGCCCAACCCATCTCTTAGTCACTGAACAGGAGAACAACAGCCTGAGCCCCATATCTCCTGGTACTGGTTTCTATCGCAATCTGAGGCACTGTATACTCTTGACCCAAGTGTCAGCTGTGGCTCAGTGGGTAGCACTCACATCTCAGAGTCGAGGTCACAGGTTCCCACTCCTGGCCACATAATCTAGGCTGACACTCCAGTGCAGGACTGAGGGAGTGCTGCGCTGTCAAAGGTGCCGTCTTTCGGATGAGACGTTAAACCGAGGCCCCGTCTGCTCTCTCAAGCTTGGACGTAAAAGATCCCATGGCACTATTTCGAAGAGTTCTCCCCAGTGTCCCGGTGCATATTTATCCCTCATCAGACAGTCACCAAAACAGATCATCCGTTCATTTATCACATTGCTGTTTTTGGGAGCTTGCTGTGTGCCAATTGGCTGCCGCGTTTCCCAGGTTACAGTGACTACACTTCAAAAGTACTTCATTAGCTGTGAAGCACTTTGAGACATCCGGGGGTCGGGAAATGCGCTACACAAAATGCAAGTCTGTCTTTCTTATTTCATGCAGGAACGGAGAGGCGTCAGCTGGTCACAGGACAGTTGCCGACACACCAACAGTCAGCTTAGCGGAAAAAAGCAATTCATTGTGCGCAGTGCTTGGAGTGAAAGGTGCTGTAGAATGATAGCAGATGGCAGCCTGAGCACTAAGTGCACGTCGGACGGTTTCAATAAAAAATTGCTTCAACGGTTCACCACTTAAGTTTGTGAAGATTCCGAGCAAAAGGACACAAATCGCTCTCATGACAAAATGTTCAAGGGGGGGAAAAAAACTCATCTTTGGAGCGCAACACTGAATACAAATTGAAGTGTTGCCATAGAAATAAAATGGTCTCTCTTCAGCAACGCCAGCATTTCGCAGACGGTCACTGTTTGTAACATGATTAACCCATCGTCTATTTTGATCACCTGCTTTTTTATTCTCCAGTTGGCATGCTTACCTAAGACGGTGTGATATCCGAGTGGTAAGGTCAGAAACTGAGAGAAGTGAGATATTAGGAACAAAACCCAACTGTTTATTTACACGGTGTAGCAGAGGAACATATCTCTTACCGCTGGAGGCAAGGCACAATCTTACTGCACGAGCACCAAGATGGAGGATCCACCTCTGAGTCATACCCATAATGCAATACCACATTACCGTAATACCTGGTGTACCAGGACATTGAATACATGACCCATTACCTTAAATACTGATGAATGTGAACTTAATATTTGGCTCCATCTGGTGGATAACTTAAACATTACATCCCAGATTACTATAGAAAGGATATACTTGCCATAGAGGAAGTGCAGCGAAGGTTCACCAGACTGATTCCTGGGGTGGCAGGACTGTCATATGAGGAGAGATTGGGCCGACTAGGCCTGTATTCACTAGAGTTTAAAGGAATGAGAGGGGATCTCATTGAAACGTATAAAATTCTGACAGGGCTAGACAGACTGGATGCAGGGAGGATGTTTCCCCTGGCTGGGGGGGTTGAGAACGAGGGGTCACAGTCTCAGGATATGGGGTGGGACATTTAGGACTGAGATGAGGAAACATTTCTTCACTCAGGAGGGTGGTGAACCTGTGGAATTTTCTACCACAGAAGGCTGTGGAGGCCAAGTCACTGAATATATTTAAAGGAGGAGATAGATTGATTTCTAGACACAAAAGGCATCAAGGGGTATGGGGAGAGAGCGGGAATATGGTATTGAGATAGAGGATCAGCCATGATCATATTGAATGGCGGAGCAGGCTCGAAGGGCTGAATGGCCTACTCCTATTTCTTTTTCTATGTTTCTATACATTTTTTTAACTCCAATGTTAGAAACAACGGTAGCGATGGTGAGATATAAACCCATCACATAAGCATCAGGCTGTGCTGGAAGACTGGAGTTGTGCTACTGCACAGTTAACATCAAGGTTTTTTAAAAAATTCATTCACGGTATGTGGGCGTTGCTGGCAAGGCCAGCATTTATTGCCCATCCCTAATTGCACTTGAGAAGGTGGTGGTGAGCCGCCTTCGAACCGCTGCGGTGAAGGTACTCCCACAATACTGCTAGGGAGGAAGTTCCAGGATTTTGACCCAGCAACGATGAAGGAACAGCGATTTATTTCCAAGTCAAGATGGTGTGCGACTTGGAGGTGGTGGTGTTCCCATGCGCCTGCTGCCCTTGTCCTTCTAGGTGGAAGAGGTCGCGGGTTTGGGAGGTGCTGCCGGAGAAGCCTTGGCGAGTTGCTGCAGTGCATCTTGTAGATGGTACACACTGCAGCCACGGTACGCCGGTGGTGGAGGGAGTGAATGTTTAAGGTGGTGGATGGGGTGCCAATCAAGCGGGCTGCTTTGTCCTGGATGGTGTCGAGCTTCGAGTGTTGTTGGAGCTGCACTCATCCAGGGAAGTGGACAGTATTCCATCACACTCCTAACTTGTGCCTTGTAGATGGTGGAAAGGCTTTGGGGAGTCAGGAGGTAGTGCAACAGAAATGGAGTCATGTTTATTCAAACCCTGCAGAAAAATATTAATCCCACACAAGCGATGTGAGACCTGGCACAAACCATGTGATAATGGGAATGTGAACACTGTAATACTGCCCCAAGACCAGAAGGGAAAGAAATTGTGTCTTGGGTTAACAAGAGTTCCATTTCCCTTTCCCTTCAAATTGCTAATATATATTACTCATTATTATGTGTCTCTTTTCAGCTGTTCTCAACCAGAGTGTCAGTTAACCTGAAATTGTGGGACAGTTCATAAATAGGTACAACTCTCTCTAAATAACCTATTTAGCCCTGGGAATAGTACAACCTCCAGGAGCCACTTCCTAGCACTCGTTGGCATGTCAATATTTAATAGGCACTTAAAAGGGGAAAGGGAGTAAAGGAATATGGGAACAGAGCAGGCCCATGGGATTAGGAGCAATGTTCCCTCAGATTTTCCTTTTTGGGGGGTGGGGGTGCATGGTCCCTTTAACTGGCTGGGCGGCCCATTCACATTGCCGCACATGCGCGGCTTTTTCCCTTTTAAGAGCCGTTCAGCGGCCTGTGCGGGACCTCCAGACCGCCACGCAGCCTAACGGGAACATTGATTAGGGCTACTGCTCCTGTGGAGAACAAGCACCGAAACGGATTGGTTGGGTCAGATTACATGGAAATTACAACATGGAAACAGGGAAAGAAAGAACTTGGATTTCTGTTGTGCCTTTCACGACCTCAGGACATCCCAAAGTGCTTTACAGCCAATTCAGTTATTTATTTTTTTGTTGAAGTTTAGTCACTTATTTCCTGGACGCACACAGGCGAATGGCAGTTTCTGCTTCAGAAGATTGTTGGGGGCATACAATTCTGTCACACTGGAGCACCGATTGCATTACCTCGCGCAGCTAATTACAACCGGCTTGTGTTTTACTAAAAGTAAACTTGCATTTAGATAGTGCCTTTCACATCCTTAGGATGTCCTGATGCACTTCGTAGTCAATTAATTATTTTTGAAATGTTGTTCTTGAAGTAAATACCAGCAGCCATTTTGTACACATCAAGATCCCACAAGCGTTCATGACACGAATGGCCAGTTCATCGATTTTGGTGGCTGAGGGATGGATTTTGGCCAAGGCACGAGGTGAACTCCCTGTTCTTCAAAAAGGTGCCATGGATTCTTTAACGTCCCAACTGAACGGGCGGACGGGGCCTCGGTTTAACATCTCATCCAAAAAAGACAGCACCTCCGACAGTGCAGCACTCCCTCAGTACTGCACTGGAGTGTCAGCCTCGATTACCTGCTCAAGTCCTGCAGTGGGACTTGAACCCATGACCTTTTGATACAGGGGAAGAGATGCTGCCACTAAGTGGCACATAAGCGGCAGATTCTCTGATGAGCAGACGAGTCACCCTGTGTGCGATGAACACTACACAACGCAAGGCCGAAATAGCTCAATTGGAGGAGCGTTAGACTGAAGACCTAAAGTTCCCTGGTTCAATCCCGGGTTTCGGCAGTTTCTTTAGGCGTGGCTCAGTGGGTAGCACTCTCGCCTCTGAGTCAGAAGGTTGTGACACTCTCAGAGCCAGCACTGAGGGAGTGCTGCACTGACGGAGGTGCTGTCTTTTGGATGAGACGTTAAGGCCAAGGCCCCGTCTACCCTCTCGGGTGGACACAAAAAGGTCCCTTGACACTATTTCGAAGAGGAGCAGAGGAGTTCTCCCTGGTGTCCTGGCTAATATTTATATACCTCGGAGTCCACATCACGGAAGACCTCTCCTGGTCCCTCAATACCTCCTCTCTGGTGAAGAAGGCCCAGCAGCGCCTATATTTCCTAAGGAGGCTGAAGGGATGTAACCTGTCACCCCTGATTAACTTCTACCGCTGCACAATAGAGAGCATCCTGACGAACTGTATCACAGTATGGTATGGCAGCTGTAGCTACTATGACCGGAAAGCCCTGCAGCGGGTAGTCAAAACTGCCCAATGCATTACCGGCACCCGGCTACCGATCATAGAGCACATATACCAGAAACGCTGTTTACGGAGGTCACGGACCATCATCAAAGACCCTACCCACCCCAGCCACAGTCTGTTCGCCCTCCTGCCATCTGGGAGACGCTACAGATGCATTCGCACCCGAACGACCAGATTTAGGAACAGCTTCTTTCCCAGGGCTGTCATCCTACTGAACTCCACAAATAAACTCTAAAGCCTGCACATCTGCCAATGCACTTTATTATGGTTATGTTTATGTTAATGTATTACAAGCCAAATGAATGTTGAATGTTTAAATGTCTTAATCTAAATGTACACTCTCGGGAGCCGCAAGCCAACATTTCGTTGTACTGCACTTGTGCACTAACAATGACAATAAAGTTGGTTATGATTATGAGACTCGATGAGCCGAATGGCCTCCTTCTGTACTGTGCTATTCTATGAATTCACACATAACAGCTAGTTGGGGCTAAGGAATAGGTCAAATAAGGAAGCAGCAAAACACAACCAAGCAAAGAGCATAGCAACGGTTTCCATTAGATTTTAAGGACTATGTGGATATCGAGGTACTTACCAGTGTCTCATCGGTGTCATCTTCAGTCTTCTTGTGCGGCTGAACTGGAAGAAGGAAGGAAGCATGGAATGAGAAAGAGGCCACTGATTAAGCCCACTCCTCCCAAAATCGAACCCATCATAAGCTCACGGACAAGTTCCGCAAAAATATCCAGCAAAGCCCCACAACATTTATCATTCTTACATCTCCACAAAAAAAACCCTGTCCTGCTACCTTTAAAGACTTGTATTTATATAGCGCCTTACACGACCTCCAGATGTCCCAAGGCACTTTACACCCAGTGAAGTACTTTTTGAAGCCCAGTCACTTTTGTAATGTAGGAAACGCGGCAGCCAATTTGCGCACAGCAAGCTCCCACAATGAGCAATGCGATAGTGACCAGATTATCTGTTTCTGATGTTGGTTGAGGGATAAATATTGGCCCCAGGACACCGGGGCAAACTCCCCTGCTCTTCTTCAAAATAGTGCCGTGGGATCTTTTACGTCCACCCGAGGGGGCAGTCGGGGCCTCGATTTAATGTCTCATCCCGAAAGAGGGATTTCACAAGACAATACAACCAATCCCATCAGCACAAGAATCATAAACGGCTCACTGAATGTTTGGTACTCAGTCTGTATCTACAGCCTCCAGTCCCATTTCTGACCGGTTATGTATCCAAATCCTTTGTAAAGAATTGAGCAACACACCATTGTCTGCTTTTGACGAGAGTCAGTTCCACAACTCGAGAGAGAAAAAAATCATCTTTCCGATCGATTGGCCGAACTTGATGTGATTAATTTGGAACAGTGTCCCTGGCAGATTCCGAGGGAGAGTTGGAACGCACCTTTGGTTTCCCCCTGATTCTTGGGCTTGGGGTCTCGCTGCCCTTTGCGTTCGCTGGTTTGGAGTCCCAGAGCCCTGATCACCAGCCTCTTGGCGATCACGGTATTGGTCTGTGCCCTCTCCTTCACTGGCTGCAGGAATTCTACAAGCAAAGCAAAAAATTCAAAGTAAAGCTTTTCAAATTCTCCCCAAATAAAAAATGCACAGGCAGTGACCAAACACAGAGAAGGAAGGAGAGAATGAAAGCAAGCTTGCATTCACGTTCCACCCCATCAGTTCCTCAGGACAAACTAAAATGCTTCACTAAATCAATGGAATCCTTTAGAAGTACAATCACTGTTGTTATGCAGACAAACGCAGCAGCCAATTTATACACAGCAAGATCCCGCAGATAACAACCCAAAGACCAGAAAATCTGCTTTTGGTGGTGTTGATTTGAGGGAGAAACGTTGACCAGGACACCAGGAGAATTCTCCTGCACTTCCAACAGTGCCATAGGATCTTGTATGTCCACCTGAACAGATGGACACAGTTCAGCATAATTTCTGATCTAAAAGTTGCCACCTCAGACAGTGCAGCACTCCTTCAGTACTGCACTGGAGTGTCAGCCTAGGTCATGTGCTCACAGAGTCATAACGGTACAGAAGGAGACCATTCGGCCCATCGAGTCCATGCCGGCTCTCTGTAGAGCAATCCAGTCAGTCCCATTCCCCCGCTCTATCCCCGTAGCCCTGCAAGTTTATTTCCCTCAAGTGCCTATCCAGTCTCCCCTTGAAAACATTGAGTGTCTCCGCTTCCACCACTTCCGTCGGCAGCGAGTTCCAGGTCCTCACCACTCACTGCGTAAAAAGCTTTATCCTCACTTCCCTCCTGTATCTCTTGCCCAAAACCTTAAATCTGTGTCCCCTAGTCCTTGTACCATCAACTAGTGGGAACAGCCTTTTCCCGTCTAGCCTATCCAAACCCGTCATAATCTTGTACACCTCTATCAAATCACCCCTCAACCTCCTTTGCTCTAATGAAAACAAATCCAGCTTCTCCAACCTGTCCTTGTAGCTAAGATCCCCCATCCCTGGAACCATTCTGGTAAATCTCCTCTGCACCCTCTCAAGGGCCTTCACATCCTTCCTAAAGTGTGGTGACCAGAACTGGATGCAATACTCCAGTTTGGGCCCCGAACCCGCAATCTGTTGACTCGTAGGCGGGAGTGATACCAACAGAGTCAAGTGATGATAAAACACAAGAGGTCCTTGAAAGTAAATGCAAATTCCTGCATCACATTTAGGGATGGGGAATCTCTGCAGCGTGGAGTTTGCGCACAGCAAGCTCCCACAAACAACAATGTGATAATGACCAGATAGTTTTTTTTTTTTTTTAAATGGTGATGTTGATTGAGGGATAAATATTGGCCAGGGCACCGGGAGAACTCCCCTGCTCTTCTTCCAATAGTGCCCGTGGGATCTTTTACGTCCACCTGAGAGGGCCGATGGGGCCTCGGTTTAACGTCTCATCCGAAAGACGGTTTCACACAAAGGGCAGAGAAACTCTCGCCCTTACTGGGATAAAACAACACCAAGAAATGCAAGCTCTGGGCAAGTTCCTTCTGCTGATCGATTACCTGAACATCTGGCGACCTTGAGTTTTGACTGTTTCGTTGCTTGAGACAAAGGCCGAGTTTTTAGCTGAGAATGGCTGATGGACAAGGCCTCGGAGGCTGAAATAAAACAAGGGTGAAAATCAATTATCTTATTTACAGCAAGAGCTTCTCGAGTACTTTTCATCCAAACATATTGTGCTTGTTAAGAACTAGGAGCAGGAGTAGGCCAGACGCCCCCTTGAGCCTGTTCTGCCATTCAATAAGATCACGGCTGATCTTCGACCTCAACTCCACTTTCCCGCCCGATCTCCATATCCCTCGATTCCCCTAGAGTCCAAAAATCTATCGATCTCAGCCTTGAATATACTCAATGACTCAGCATTCACAGCCCTCTGGGGTAGAGAATTCCGAAGATTCACAACCCTCCGAGTGAAGAAATTCCTCCTCATCTCACTCCTAAATGGCCGACCCCTTATCCTGAGACTATGCCCCCCTGGTTCTAGACTCTCCAGCCAGGGGAAACATTCTCCCAGCACCTACCCTGTCAATCCCCCTCAGAATCTTATATGTTTCAATGAGCTCACCTCTCATTCTTCTAAACTCCAGAGAGTATCGGCCCAATCTACTCAATCCCTCCTCACAGGACAGCCCTCTCATCCTGGGGATCAATCTGGTGAATATTCCTTGCACCGCCGCTAAGGCAAGTACAGTATATCCTTCCTCAGGTACGTTCTGATTGCTTATGGGTTCTTAATGAAATCCAGAATTCAAATACTGCGCCATTCACTTTTCTCCAGCTCAACTGTCCTCATGCATCATGCCTCAGGTTTAACAGGCTCTCTGATTAATGCATCATCCGTGATAGAGTTCAGAGTCAACACGGTCAATGATCAACCGATCTGGGAACAGAGCAAGCACGAGATCGGAACTACTGCCCTGTGAGGAGGATAACAACTTGCATTTATACAGCCCCTTTAACATAGTAAAACATCCCAAGGCGCGTCACAGGAGCGATTATCAGACAAAGTTCTACACCGAGCCACGCAAGGAGATATTAGAGGAGGTGACCAAAAGCTTGGTCCAAGAGGGAGATTTTAAAAGGAGGAGAGGTTTAGGGAGGGAATTCCAGAGCTTAGGACCCAGCCAGCTGAAGGCACAGCCACCAATGGTGGAGCGATTAAAATCGGGGATACTCTAGAGACCAGAATTGGAGGAGTGCAGAGACGTGGGAGAGTTGCGGGGATAAACACCAACACGGAGTGGCTAGGCCGGTTGACGGTAAAGGTAACCGTGTCACTTTGGCAGAGCCTAAGAACAGGTTCAGGATTTGTAAGAAGCTTTGAAGACATTTTTTTTTTTAAATGAGATGCGATTTCCATTTAGAAAAAGGCCCTATACACCAAAATATAACCTCTCTGTCCTTCTGCAGCTGATCAGGTGTTATAAATATCTCGTACAGCATAAAGTGATGTCAGATATCTGACAGGAATATCAATGAGAATTAGCACATCTGGCAAAGGCACCTACCTGAATCTGGACTGGAAAATAATCCCAAAGCGTGCGTGCTATCCACCCATTTTATTCTGAAGCCTTTATCACTGGTGAATGAAGTAAAAAAAAGTCTCAGAAAAGATTTGCATTTTTATGACATTATCACCACCTTCAGACGCCCCTCACACACACCATGAATTACTTTGAAGTGCCGTGATTGATCTCGGCAAAACCGGCAGCCAATTTGGACACCAGCAGTAAGGTCAACGACCGGGTCAGCTGTTCCATTTGTTGGTGGTGTTGGTTATGGGAGGAATGTTGGCCAGGACACCTGGAGAGCTCCCCGCTCTTCCTGACACAGTGCCGTGGGATCATCAACGTTCGCAGGAACAGGCAGATACCTGCTCCAATGGATGTGTCTCCCAACGGTGCAGCATTCAGTGTTGCAGAGGACTGGCATTCTAAGCGATGTGCTCAGGTCTTAGTGCAAGGTTTGAAACCTCAACCTTCACATTGGCCTAAAGGTACGTCACACTGCAGTTATCCAAAAATATTTACTCTTAAGCATTCCCGATAAGCTTACAACAACCAACCATTCTCCCCACAAGTTCTGGTTTCCATATGGCCTCCTTCTGTGTCGTAAATGTCTATGATAGGCTAAATCCATTTTGCTTAAACTTGATAGGTTTCCCCCGCAACCCCCATGATAAATTAGCCAACTGTGGCACTTTTTGGGCAAGGTTGGCATGGATGTCAAAGGTTAAACTTCCTTCTGTATCTATTTGAGGTACGGTGGGTCAGTTTTCAGTGAGGGATTATTTTGTTGGGGGAGAAAAAGAAAGAGAAAAAGCTTGTTTTGGCACACAAGATTGAAGTGATTAAGGCCATGTTTTAATCTGAATGTTCAGATCAACTCTTTCGGTTTCATAATCAATCTGGACCCCTCAACTGAATTACAGCTTGCAATCTCCCTGCCACAGCTATCCTGCTCAACATCAATGAAAAAACATGAGCGAGGAACCATTGCTTCAAAAGGAAAAGTATCAAGGGGGAATCTAGATACTTACCGAAAACTGCCAAAAGCCTCCTGTATGTCTTCCGTTTTCAGCTGTGGTAGAAAGTCATAAATTTCAATGACATGTCCAAACTCCAACTCACCCATGCGGACTTCCCCCAACTGGTAGGTGGAATAGTCAGACTGAGGTTGCTCAATACTGATGCTGGTCTCCCCCAGGCAAGCGGTAAGCTGAAATGACCAAAAGCCAGCTTCAGAACAGTGCAACAGAACATAAAAATATTGATTGCTTTCCAAAACTCCAACCACAACCAAGAACCTAATTTAAATAGCACTCATCGGAACAGGAGTTTGTGTGTGTTGTTTTAATTCATTCATGACATGTGGGCATCGCTGGCAAGTCAGCATTTATTGCCCATTGCCCTGGAGAAGGTGGTGGTGAGCCGCCTTCTTGAACCGCTGCAGTCCGTGTGGTGAAGGTGCTCCCACAGTGCTGTTAGGGAGGGAGTGCCAGGATTTTGACCCAGTGACGATGAATGAACGGCGATTTAGTTCCAAGTCAGGATGGTTTGTGACTTGGAGGGGAACTTGGAGGTGGTGGTGTTCCCACGCGCCTGCTGCCCTTGTCCTAGGTGGTAGAGGTCACAGGTTTGGGAGGTGCTATCAAAGAAGCCTTGGTGAGTTGCTGCAGTGCATCTTGTAGATGGTACACACTGCAGCCACAGTGCACCGATGGTGGAGGGAGTGAATGTTTAAGGTGATGGATGGGGTGCCGATCAAACAGGCTGCTTTGTCCTGGATGGTGTCGAGCTTCTCGAGTGTTGTTGGAGCTGCACTCATCCAGGCAAGTGGAGAGTATTCCATCACACTCCTGACTTGTGCCTTTTAAGTGGTGGAAAGGCTTTTGGGGCGTCAGGAGGTGAGACACTCGCCGCAGAATACCCAGCCTCTGACCTGCTCTTGTAGCCATAGTAATTATGTGGCTGGTCTAGTTAAATTTCTGGTCAATGGTGACCCCCAGGATGTTAATGGTGAGGGATTACAAAGTGGTAATACCATTGAATGTCAAGGGGAGATAGTTAGAATCTCTCTTGTTGGAATTGGTCATTGTCTGGCACGGTACAATAGCATAGGTTAGTGAGTAGACCATTCAGCCCCTCAAGCCTGTTCCACCATTCAAATAGATCATGGCTGATCTGTATCTCAACTCCATTTACTCCTAATATTAAAAGTACTTTACAAGAGGGTAGGCGGACACCAAGAAACAAGTGAAGCAATCCTGGGGAACTGAAGGCATGAATTGAAATGAACCACAGTCAGCTCAGACCTTTATTTGCATCACTGTGGAAGATGGGATGCTCCGAGGCTGAAGCAGGAGAAACCCTGGTAAATCCAGTCCTCGTTTCATGCCTCGTTGAGAGTGGGTGGTCAGCACCCAGATGGCATCCCGCAAACAGATCCTACAGCAAGCACAAGTGTCGCGATCGCCAGCACCTCTGGAATCAGGGGACACAGGCTCAAGCTTAGAGGAGGGACGACTTGTGTCGATTAAATGATTTTACGCAGAGGGTGTTGAACGTGTGTCGTGGACTGCCCAGGGAGGGAGAAAGTATGGAATTACTGACAGGAGAAGTGGATAGATAATCGAGGGAGTGAGGAAATGAAGAGTATTGGTTTCTATAACTGCACCAGTCTTTCTCTCCCATGTTGCTATGCAGAAACAAAAAGCAAAGCAACATCAAGTGTTTCCCCAACGTACAGTATTACGGGATTGGTTAAAGTGCAGTCATGGGAATAGTTAGGATCTTACTCATCACTAGAAGCTCACTTTTCTATGTCCATGTTATCTGTCTTTTTGATATTAAAAATAATGAAGGATTCGCTTTCCACCCAACATCACCTCATGGGGTAATTACAGATGGTGATCCATGACATCTTTCAACAAGCAATTAACTTTATTTATGTATTCGAAAATGTAATCATGATTAAACGAACTGCAACTCTCTTTAAAAAAAAAAGCTAGAAGCAGTATAAAAATAAGAGTCAATAATTGTGCCCTTTCTGACATTTCCAAGTTTTGTGATATATTTCCCACTGCGCTTGTATATCAGGTACATTTTGAAACAGACCCATGCATTCTCAGCAGGACTAGGTTACCTCTTTAAGTAAATCTGCAGAGTCTCCATCCGAATTCTGAGGATCCGGACCTTGCGTCCCGACCTCTTCGGTCTTCACTCTGACGCCACTGTGTAATTCTGCTGCGAAATCTCCAGGGTTCCTCAAGTTGGTCACATTCTCAGAGTTGCTGCTCTTCTCCTCCTGGTCCGCCAGCACGTTCTCCATCATCTGGGTGTGTTGGCGCTCCTCGAGACCGGCCAAGTCTACCGTGCTGCCCGGCGGAGACTGGTCGTGATTTAAGGCAGCATTGTCTTCGCACTGAAGATTACAGTGTGCTCTTGGGCCGGTGCCGGTGGCTTCTGGTGTCTTTGAGGTGTGCGGTGACATCTGAAGCTCATGATGCACAGCATGGTCGCGATTCACATCCTCAGCGAGCTCCGGCGAGGGCTTAACATCTGCCACCGGACTCCTCTCACTGTCCAATCTGGGCCCATCATTTTCTGCTCTTGCCTCATTAGATGGGTATTTTGTTTCATCTTTTGGACCTTCCTTTCCTTTTGGCTCATCAGGACTTTCATCCAAAGTTTGATCAGCTGCCGAGTCTTCACTTGGTCTATCCTTTTGGGCATCACCTTCACACTCTATTGGCTCAAGGTTTGAAGCTGTGCATTTCTCCCCTTCCTCAGTACAAGCCACTTTTCCACTGGCAAGTGCACACGGTGGAGCAACATCTTCAGAAGGGCAGGCTTGTCCACTTGATCCGTCCTCCTCCTCGGCCGGCACGTTGCTGGAATCAAACCTGCCTTTTCTTGGATCTCGATCGTCCTTGTTCCTGCTGCTGTTGGTTTTCCTGCTCCTTTTGTAATTGAACTGGACATCTCTTCTTTTCTCCGCACTGTTTTGGCATTGAGCCCTGGGGATGTAGAAGGCTTTATCAGGCTTATTCCTAGGCTTGCTGTTGCCAGGAGCCAGCTTTTGGTACCCCGAAGCCCCATCACGAAGAGGTCTAAATGCCTCTCTCTGCTGACACTGGGCATTAATACTGCTGTAATTCTCTTCCAGAGACGGGTGCAATCTGGCAAGAGCAGGGATTAAAAACAGCCCGTTAAAATATAGCAACACCTTTGGCGAGACAAGGGCTCCAATTCCACCTGCCCTTCATTTAATGACTTGTCTGCCTCAGCCACGGCATCAGTGGATGCTTGCACTGAATCTGCCAATGGTTCCCCATGGGAGAGGGGAAGTAAAGGGAAGGCCAATCATCTCAGGTTTCAGGCAAAGTTATTGACTGTTCCCTTATGACTTGACCTGAATACCCAGACAGAAAAGGTCAAGCTCCCATGACTCCAATCACTCTGCACTTTGAACCTTTCGATACAGCCAGTGAAATAAAATTAGTTAGAAAGCCAACCTACAAGATGGAGCAGAGACACCAGTTGACATGAATCAGTCATTCATGAAAGAAAGACTTATGAAATAATACTGAGCGGCCTGCGGGTGGCGCTGTCCAGGGAGAGTATAAATACTCAGGCACGGGCCCAGCTTGCTCAGGACATTCTTAACAGGAACTAGTGAAGGACACAACTAGACCTCCATGTTGTAAAACAGTTGATTAGAGCTTTGTTTAACGCTTAGACCAAGTGCCTAGTAGTTTTTTTACGTCACCAGTTATCATGGTAAAGATGGGAAGAGCTGGAGAAAGGTCAGTCATGCCTCTATCACATACTGGTCACTAATTTCTCCAAGGCAGTTTATGTATATTTGAGGTTTAACTGCATCACACGGTTTCAGCATTACCATCAGATCAGGTTCTTCCCACTCCTTTCGTGAACAATTAGTTCAACTTAATGCAGTCACCCAACCCAAGACAGATCGAAATTATGACATGATTGCTGCCGTGGTCACCAGCAGTTGACAGAGGTTACATGAAGACAATCCAACTAAATATGTGCAACCAACCTTTAGGGCGAATGGACTAGAGTTTTGCTACATTCTGATACCCAATCTCAGTCATACCATTCTTCAGTTAAGTTATGCTCAACCTTTATAAACCACTGGAGGCCTCAGCTGGATTACTGTGTCCAATCCTGGGCACCACGCTTTAGGAAAGATGACAAGGCTTCAGAGAGGGTGCGGACAAGATTTACTAGAATTGTACCAAGGATGAGGGACTTCACTTATGTGGAGAGGAGCTGGGCTTGTTCTCCTTAGAGCAGAGAAGGTTAAGGGGAGATTTAATAGAGGTGTTCAAAAATCATGACGGGTTTAGATAGAGTAAATAAAAAGAAACTGTTTCCAGTGGCAGAAGGGTCAGTAACCATAGATTTAAGGTGACTGGCAAAAGAACCAGACGCAACATGAAAATTTATTTTTTATAAGTTGTGATGATACATATTTTGGTTCTGTCTTCACAAAGGAGGACACAAATAACCTCCCAAAGATGTCGGGGAACATAGGGTCTAATGAAAGGGAGGAACTGATAGAAATCAGTATTTGTTGGGAAATGGTGTTAGGGAAATTGACGGGATTGAGGGCCGATAAATCCCCAGGGCCTGATAATCTACATCCTAGGGTACTTAAGGAAGTGGCCCTAGAAATAGTAGATGCATTGCTGGTCATCTTCCAAAATTCAATAGACTCTGGAACAGTACCCATGGATTGGAGGTTAGCTAATGTTACCCCACTGTTCAAAAAGGGTGGTAGAGAGAAAACGGGGAATTACAGACCGGTAAACTTGACATCGGTAGTGGGGAAAATGCTAGAGTCCATTATAAAGAATGTAATAGCAGAGCACTTAGAAAAAAGTGACCGGATCGGACAAAGTCAACATGGCTTTACAAAAGGTAAATCGTGCTTGACTAACCTAATGGAATTTTTTGAGGATGTAACTGGTAAAATAGATAAGGGAGAACCAGTGGATGTGGTGTATTTGGATTTTCAAAAGGCTTTCGATAAGGTCCCGCATAAGAGATTAGCGTGTAAAATTAAGGCACATGGGATTGGGGGCAAGGTATTGACTTGGATAGAGAACTGGTTGGCAGACAGAAAGCAAAGAGTTGGAATAAATGGCTCTTTTTCCAGGTGGCAGGCAGTGACTAGTGGGGTACCGCAAGGATCGGTCTTTGGACCCCAGCTAGTCACAATATATATTAATGATCTGGACGAGGGAACTAGATGTAATATCTCCAAGTTTGCAGACGACACAAAGCTGGGTGGACGTGTGTGCTGTGAGGAGGATGCTGAGAAACTCCAGGATGATTTGGACAGGTTGGGTGATTGGGCAGAAGCATTATAACGTGGATAAATGCGAGGTTATCCACTTTGGTGTCAAAAACAGGAAGGCAGATTATCTAAATGGCAATAGATTGGGAGAAGGGGAAGTGCAACGAGACCTGGGCGTCCTTGTGCACCAGTCGCTGAAAGTAAGCATGCAGGTGCAGCAGGCGGTTAAGAAGGCAAATGGTACGTTGGCCTTCGTAGCGAGAGGCTTTGAGCACAGGAACAAGGATGTCTTGCTGCAGTTGTACAGGGCATTGGCGAGACCACATCTTGAGTATTGTGTGCAGTTTTGGTCGCCTTATCTGAGGAAGGATGTTCTTGCCATGGAAGGAGTGCAGCGAAGATTCACCAGGCTGATACCCTGGATGGCAGGAATGACGTATGAGGAGAGATTGGGTCGATTGGGCTTGTACTCGCTGGAGTTTAGAAGAATGAGAGGGGATCTCATCGAAACTTATAAAATTCTAACAGGACTAGACAGACTAGATGCAGGAAGGATGTTCCCAATGGCGGGGGAGTCCAGAACCAGGGGCCACAGTCTAAGGATAAGGGGTAAGCCTTTTAGGACAGAGATGAGGAGGAATTTCTTCACCCAGAGAGTGGTGAACCTGTGCAATTCTCTGCCACAGAAGGCAGTTGAGGCCATTTCATTAAATATATTTAAGAAGGAGTTAGAGTCATAGAGTTATACAGCACGGATAGAGGCCCTTCGGCCCATCGTGTCCGTGCCGGCCATCAAGCCCTGTCTAATCTAATCCCATATTCCAGCATTTGGTCCGTAGCCTTGTGTGTTATGGCATTTCAAGTGCTCATCCAAATGCTTCTTCAATGTTGTGAGGGTTCCTGCCTCCACAACCCTTTCAGGCAGTGAGTTCCAGACTCCAACCACCCTCTGGGTGAAAAAGTTCTCTCTCAAATCCCCTCTAAACCTCCCGCCCTTTACCTTGAATCTATGCCCCCTAGTTATTGACCCTTCTACTAAGGGAAAAAGCTCCTCAGTATCCATCCTATCTATGCCCCTCATAATTTTGTACACCTCAATCATGTCCCCCCTCAGCCTCCTCTGCTCCAAGGAAAACAAACCCAATCTGCCCAGTCTTTCTTCATAGCTGAAGCGCTCCAGCCCCGGTAACATCCTGGTGAACCTCCTCTGCACCCTCTCCAAAGCGATCACATCCTTCCTGTAGTGTGGCGACCAGAACTGCACACAGTATTCCAGCTGTGGCCTAACCAGTGTTTTATACAGCTCCATCATAACCTCCTTGCTCTTATATTCTATGCCTCGGCTAATGAAGGCAAGTATCCCATATGCCTTTTTTACCACCTTATCCACCTGTTCCGCCGCCTTCAGGGATCTGTGTACTTGCACCCCCAGATCCCTCTGCACCTCCGTCTTGCCTAGGGTCTTACCATTCATTGTGTATTCCCTTGCCTTGTTAGTCCCCCCCAAAGTGCATCACCTCGCACTTTTCCAAGTTAAATTCCATTTGCCACTGTTCCGCCCATCTGACCAACCCATCTATATCGTCCTGCAGACTGAGGCTACCCTCCTCGCTATTTACCACCCTACCAATTTTTGTATCATCCGCAAACTTACTGATCATACCTTTTACATTCATATCCAAGTCATTAATGTAGACCACAAACAGCAAGGGACCCAGCACCGATCCCTGTGGCACCCCACTGGCCACAGGCTTCCAGTCACAAAAACAACCTTCGACCATCACCCTCTGCCTTCTGCCACTAAGCCAGTTTTGTATCCAATGTGCCAAGGCACCCTGGATTCCATGGGCTCTTACCTTCTTGACCAGTCTCCTGTGCGGGACTTTATCGAAGGCCTTACTGAAATCCATGTATACCACATCCACTGCGTTACCCTCATCCACACACCTAGTCACCCCCTCAAAAAATTCAATCAAATTAGTCAGACATGATCTTCCCTTGACAAAGCCATGTTGACTATCCCTGATTAATCCTTGTCTCTCCAAGTGGAGACTAATTTTGTCCCTCAGAATTTTTTCCAATAATTTTCCTACCACTGATGTTAGGCTCACTGGCCTGTAGTTCCCCGGTTTTTCCCTACTCCCCTTCTTGAATAATGGTACTACATTAGCGGTTCTCCAGTCCTCTGGCACATCCCCTGTGGCCAGAGAGGTCCTGAATATATGTGTTAGAGCCCCCGCAATCTCTTCCTTTGCCTCACACAGCAGCCTGGGATACATTTCATCCGGGCCTGGGGATTTATCCATTTTTAGGCCTGCTAAAACCGCCAATACCTCCTCCCTCTC
This sequence comes from Somniosus microcephalus, assembly GCF_052327205.1. Classification (NCBI taxonomy): domain Eukaryota; kingdom Metazoa; phylum Chordata; class Chondrichthyes; order Squaliformes; family Somniosidae; genus Somniosus; species Somniosus microcephalus. Next base: position 7,438,144 of record NC_141016.1, read on the forward strand.
GATGTTAATATGTTCAAGCATATCACAGTCCCCCCGCCCTATTTCTATGTCTACATCGTCCCTCTCCATAGTGAAAACAGATGCAAAAAATTCATTTAGAACCCCTCCTACATCTTCCGGCTCCACACACAGATTGCCACTTTTGTCCCTAATGGGCCCTATTTTTTCCCTAGTTATCCTCTTACCCTTAATATACTTATAAAACATCTTAGGATTTTCCTTTATTTTGCTCGCCAGTGTTATTTCATGGCCCCTCCTTGATCTCCTAATTTCTTTTTTAAGTATCCCCCTGCACTTTTTGTACTCCTCTAGGGCTTCCTCCGTCTTTAGCCTTTTGTATCTGCCAAAAACCCTCCTTTTTTTCCTAATCCATTCTCGTATATCCCCTGACATCCAAGGTTCCCTGTGGTTTTTGGAACCACCCTTGACCTTTACGGGAACATGTTGCCATTGTATGATCTCAATCTCCCTTCTGAAAGCCTCCCATTGCTCCGATGCGGATTTTCCTACAAGTAGCTGATCCCAGTCCATTTTGGCCAGATCCTGCCTTATCCTATTAAAATCGGCCTTCCCCCAATTTAGAACCTTTATTTCCGGCCCATCCCTGTCCTTTTCCATGACCACCTTAAATCTCACCATATTATGGTCACTGTCACCAAAGTGCTCACCTACTAGCACTTTTTCCACTTGGCCGGCCACATTCCCTAGAATTAGGTCCAGTACTGCCCCCTCTCTTGTAGGACTTTCTACATGCTGGCTCAAAAAGCTCTCCTGGATGCACTTTAAGAATTCTACACCCTCTGAGCCTTTCACACTTTGACTATCCCAGTTAATATTGGGGAAGTTGAAATCCCCCATTATTATTACCCTATTATTTGCACATTTCTCTGAGATTTGCCTACATATCTGTTCCTCTATCTCCCCCTGACTGTTTGGAGGCCTATAGTACACTCCCAGCAAAGTGCTTGCCCCCTTTTTGTTTTTAAGCTCCACCCATATGGCCCCATTAGAGGAACCTGCTAATAGATCATCCCTCCTTACTGCAGTAATTGACTCCTTAATTAATATTGCGACACCCCCTCCTCTTTTACCTCCCCCTCTGTCTCGCCTGAAGATTCTGTACCCCGGAATATTGAGCTGCCAGTCTTGCCCCTCCCTCAACTATGTCTCCGTGATAGCAACAATATCATACTCCCATGTGTTTATCAACACCTTCAGTTCATCCACCTTATTTGCAAGACTCCTTGCATTAAAATAGATGCCATCCAGCCTTGCCCTTATATATTTGCCCTGTCTACCAAGCGGACTTGTTTTTTTCTCTATAATTGGCAGCACATCACCCCCTATTTCAGCTCCCCTCTGTATCCCATCCCCCTGCCAAGTTAGTTTAAACGCCCCCCCCAACAGTGCTAGCAAACCTCCCCGCAAGGATATTTGTCCCGCTCTGGTTCAGGTGCAACCCGTCCGACTTGCACAAGTCCCACCTTTCCCAGAAGCAGGCCCAGTGATCCAGGAAACTAAAACCCTCCCTCCTACACCAACTCTTTAGCCACGCATTCATCTGCACTATCCTCCTATTCCTATACTCACTAGCACGTGGCACTGGGAGTAATCCAGAGATTACAACCTTTGAGGTCCTGCCCTTTAATCTGTTACCTAGCTCCCTAAATTCTTGATGCAGGACCTCATCCCCCTTCCTACCTATGTCGTTGGTCCCAATGTGGACCACGACCTCTGCCTGCTCCCCCTCCCCCTTAAGAATGCCCTGTAGCCGCTCAGTGACATCCATGACCCTGGCCCCAGGGAGTTGGATATTTTTCTTAAGGCTAAAGGGATCAAGGGATATGGGGAGAAAGCAGGGACAGGGTACTGAATTTGGATGATCAGCCATGATCTCATTGAATGGCGGAGCAGGCTCGAGGGGCCAAATGGCCGACTCCTGCTCCTATCTTCTATGTTTCTATGATCTGGAATGCGCTGCCTGAAAGGGCGGCGGAAGCAGATTCAATAGTAACTTTCAAAAGGGGATTTGGATAAATACTTGAAAGGGAAAAAAATTACAGGATTACAGGGAAAGAACAGGGGAGTGGGCCAGCTCGACCCAAGAACTGGCCGAGGCACGATGGGCCGCACGGCCTTCTTCTGTGCTGTATTTTTCTATGATTCAATTCATAAATAAAAAATAACATGGACACCCCTACCCCCACCGCCCTACACCCCAACCCCTACCCCCACCCCAACCCCTACCCCCACCACCCCCGCAAGCATCTCAAGTTACACATCATCCCCCAGGTGAAAGATTAGGTAGCTGACTTGGTCCCAGGCCTCTTCCAAAGGCATTTGTTTACTGGCCTGTTAAGAGACACTGAAGAGGAGCTCAGAAGGACTCGCCCTCCAATTCTGCACCCCCTCTCTCAGCCTGTGGACGAAGCATTTGGCCTCCACTTGCCCCATTCATCTCCAAAAACGGCATTGGCGACATCAGCCAACACGGGGGCTATTCCTGGAGTTGCTGATCGGAACCGGCATTGCACCGTGGAAAGGAGAGGCCATGATTTCCCCCCCTCAGCCTACCTCATTTCTGTCAGGCATACAGCGGTCCTCCGCCCAGCTCCCTCTCCGATTGAGAAGCTGCTCAGAGAGTCAAAGTTCTCCACGATCCGATGGATCAGATATCGCAAACGACTGGGCAGTGGTGGGAACAGCAGGACTCTGGGTGGGACACAAGAGAGCAAAGTGACCAACAACAACTTGCATTTATATAGCGCCTTTAATGTAGTAAATTATCCCAACGCGCTTCACAGGAGCGATTATCAAACAAAATTTGACACCGAGCCACATAACGAGATATTAGGGCAGGTGACCAAAAGCTTTAAGGAGTATCCTGAAAGGAGGAGGGCAAGAGAGAGGTAGATAGGCTGAGACCGTTAGAGAGGGAAGTCCAGAGCTTAGGGCCTGGGCAGCTGAAAGCACGGCCGCCATTGGTAGAGTGATTAAAATAGGAGATGCGCAAGAGGCCAAACCAGAGCTAGTCAATCATTACAGAATCCCAAATAACCATAGAACATAGATCGAAAAATAGGAGGAGGAGTCGGCCATTCGGCCCTTCGAGCCTGCTCCGCCATTCAATATGATCATGGCTGATCCTCTATCTCAATACCATATTCCCGCTCTCTCCCCATACCCCTTGATGCCTTTTGTGTCTAGAAATCTATCTATCTCCTTCTTAAATATATTCAGTGACTTGGCCTTCTGTAGTAGAGAATTCCACAGGTTCACCAGCCTCTGAGTGAAGACATTTCTCCTCATCTCAATCCTAAATGTCCTACCCCGTATCCTGAGACTGTGACCCCTCGTTCTAGACCCCCCCCCCCAGCCAGGGGAAACATCCTCCCTGCATCCAGTCTGTCTAGCCCTGTCAGAATTTTATACGTTTCAATGAGATCCCCTCTCATTCTTCTAAACTCTAGTGAATACAGGCCTAGTCGACCCAATCTCTCCTCATACGACAGTCCTGCCATCCCAGGAATCAGTCTGGTGAACCTTCGCTGCACTCCCTCTATGGCAAGTATATCCTTTCTTAGGTAAGGAGACCAAAACTGCACACAGTACTCCAGGTGTGGTCTCACCAAGGCCCTGTATAACTGTAGTAAGACATCCTTGCTCCTGCACTCAAATCCTCTTGCAATGAAGGCCAACATACCATTTGCCTTCCTAACTGCTTGCTGCACCTGTATGTTTGCTTTCAGTGACTGGTGTACAAGGACACCCAGGTCCCTCTGTACATCAACATTTCCCAATCTATCACCATTTAAATAATACTCAGTTATTAATATCTACTAGATGTCAAAGACATTGGGAGAAAGAAAAAAGACTCGCATTTCTAGAGCACCTTTCACGACCTCAGGACATCCCAAAGCGCTTTATAGCCAATGAAGTACTGTTTGAAATGTAGTCACTGTTGTAATGTAGGAAACGCAGCAACCAATTTACGCACAGCAAGCTCCCACAAACAGCAATGTGATAATGGCCAGATGTGTGCAATTGGCTTGACGGAGTATAAACTAGCATTGGGGTAGGGGTGGGAGTAACCCAAAGTGGGCGATAGCCAGACGGCAGCCCTCTTTCGCACTCCGCCTTCACGGGAAAAGGAAAAATGGCGGAGCGTAGAACGGGCTGATGCACTTGGCAGTCGCTGTGATGCTGTACAGTATGTGGAGTTGGATTTAGAGAGTTGTGCGCTATTGAACACTCGTTTCAGTTAAGATGCTCTTTGATTTGTTGAAAGCTGTTAGGACAGATGACCAAAAGCTTGGTAAGGAGTGGCTTAAAGGAGGAGGGCGAGGTCGAGAGGCGGTGCGGTTTGAGGAGGGATTTCCAGAGCTTAGGGCCCGGGGTTGCCGATTCGCTATCACCCGTTTTGCGCCACCGGCCCAAGACCAATTTATGCCCCAGTGCCTTTTTCGCATCTTTGCGTTTTTAGTTAAAAGACAGACAGAAGTCAACACCCGCACTCCTCGTGCTTACTTTTTCGGCTCGTGGACGGTTTGTAAAAGAAGACATTCCAGTTCTTCAGTAATTTTATCCACAAATTCATCTTCCTCTTTGGAGAGGTAAACGCCGTCCAGACGGAAAAGCGCCAGGATGAGGCAGAGTCAAACACAACAATCTATAAAGGAAAAACAGATTTAAAAAAACACGCATCGCAATCCAAACCACCAATAAAGACTGACAACAGGGCATAACTAAAAGTACAGGTCAAATATATCTTGACCCAGTTCAGCTTGTCTGCTTCTTCAGCAGAATTTCCTATGTTGATAAAATAAATCAAAGAGCATCTTAACTGAAACTAGTGTTCAATAGCACGCAACTCTCTAAATCCAACTCCACATACTGTACTGTACCACAGGGACCCCCCCCGAGAGCATCACCTGCCTAATCACCCACCAAAAATCACCCACCCACAATACATTCTTCATTTACTCGCGTCAGCCGTGACTCAGTGGGTAGCACACTCGCCTCGGAGTCAGAAGGTCGTGGGTTCAAGTCTCAATCCAGGGAATTGAGCGCAAAAGCTAGGCTGACACTCCAGTGCAGTGCCGAGGGAGTGCTGCACTCTTGGAGTTGCCGTCTTTCGGATGAGACGTTAAACCGAGGTCCCGTCTGGCCCTCTCAGGTGGACGTAAAAGATCCCATGGTACTATTTCAAAGAAGAGCAGGGGAGTTATCCCCGGTGTCTTGGCCAATATTTATCCCTCAAACAAACATCACAAACAGATTATCTGGTCATTACAACAGTGACTACACTTCAAAAAGTACTTAATTGGTTGTAAAGCACTTTGGGATATCCTGAGATTGTGAAAGGTGCTATATAAATGCTTTTCACATCCAGAATTCCCGATTGACTATCTTAAACTTATGACCTCTAGTTTTGGACTCAACCACAAGTGGAAACATCTCTGGGTCTACCCAATAAAACCCTTTCATAATCTTGACTTTACACCCCCACCCCACCCCACTTCAATCTTTCCTGATGGGTATAACCTCTCATTTCTGGTATGATCCTTGTAAATCTTGTTTTACACCTTCCCCCAGTGTCTATATATCTTTTTTTTGAATAATATGGAGACCAGAACGGTGCACAGTTCTTCAAGTGTGATCTAACCAAGGTTCGATATAAGTTTAACATCATTTCTCTGGTTTTTAATTCTATTCCTGTAGAAATGAACCCCAGTGTTTTGTTTGCTTTTTTTTTAATGGCCTTACTAACCTGCTTCGCTTCTTTTAGGTGACTGAACAGTCTCCTGGGCTAGATTGGCAGAGCGGAGAGCTCCAAGTCTGCCAAGCTGGAATGGGACTCAGCACCTCCTTGTCACAGCGCACTCCGACCGTGCGGTGGTGCCCCAGGCACAGACTGAAACCCTAACACTGCATTCGTGACACGAAGCATTGGAGTTCTCCAGAGACCGACTATCTTTTCCATATTGGTCCCCCCACAACCACACAGAATGCAAGTCACAGTCAAGGGGGAAAGTCGGCGAGACGCGCCAGGGACTATCCTGCTTGTTTCTGGTCACGCTGAATGCAGGAAGCCAGCTCGCAGGAGCAGAGACATCTGCAGAAACCACCCTACCCCTTTCTAAGTGCATCCCTGCACCAACCAACCTGCCTCTCCTTTAGACATCCCTCAGTGAGAGGAGAAGGGGTGGGGGTGGGGGAGAGAACTCTCCTCGTTTTGACTGCGGAAAGGGGAATCAGGCATTTAATTTTTTTTGTTTTGCAAATCATTACTCACAGATGAAATTGTCCAACCTGGGTCAGAGCCCTGCTTTGTTTGAAAGGGGAGGAAGAGAGAGAGCAAAGCTTGGGTTTGGCCGCTCCCTGGTCTCAGTTGGTCGCAGCTTGATACACTGAAGCTCAATTTGCAACACTCGGCGCCTGCGCACTCGGGCAGCGGGGCGGAAGAGCAACACGCTGAAACTGCACGCCCACCACACCGCCATCTGTGGGGCTGACAGACCTTCAGCATGCTTGCAGAGCAATTGTGCACAGTAAAAAAAAAATTGCAGGGTTGCTTTTTTTTCCTCTCCTTTCCGCCCCCAAGTTCATTTTATAACAGCCTTACGCCCGGAGTCCACGTTTATATGGAGTGTGAGAGATTGCAGCTCCCTCTTCCATTATTTGAAGGGGCTGCTCCTCGATTTTTGGCTGCACTTCAGTCCCCACGCCCCTGATCTTTGGTCACCCGGTGCGGAGGGGGAATTGGGGGCAGGTTTGGGGAACCTCGTAGGACTGCTCCTGGGCCTGGCCAAAGTGGCCATCAACTGGTCCAGGCAGCGGGCGGTCGAGGGGGTCTTTCGGCCCGACTGCCCTGCCTCTCTTCCACGGCCACGGTCACGCCCGGGTGGCCCTGGAGATGGAGCGCGCGGTGTCCGCTGGCATGCTCAAGGCCTCCCACAACCGGTGGGCACCGCAGGGACTGGGGTGCATCATCACCCCATGGAATACAATTTTAATTTAAGTTGTTAAGTTTCTTTTAATATTTTTTGTTAAGTTAGTTTTATTGTTTTAACCAGAAGAGTACACTCAAAGGGTGCTGGAGTTCATAATCACCCCCAATAACAAAATTTTATAACAGTCTTACAACTTATAATGTCTTATTGAAGTGTCAGCCATGGCTCAGTGGATAGCACCCTCGCCTCTGAGACTCTGAAGGTCGTAGGTTTCAAGTCCCACTTCCAGAGACTTGAGCACAGAAAAAATCTAGGCTGACACTCCCAGTGCAGTGCTGAGGGAGTGCTGCACTGTCGGAGGTGCCGGCTTTCAGATGAGACGTTAAACCGAGGCCCTGTCTGCTCTCTCTGGTGGATGTAAAAGATCCTACGGCACTATTTCGAAAAAGAGCAGGGGGAGTTCTCCCCGGTGTCCTGGCCAATATTTATCCCTCAACCAACATCACTAAAACAGATTATCTGGTCAATATCACATTGCTGTTTGTGGGCGCTTGCTGTGCGCAAATTGGCTGCTGCGTTTCCTACATTACAACAGTGACCACACTTCAAAAAGTACTTCATTGGCTGTAAAGCGCTTTGGGATGTCCTGATGAAAGGCGCTATATAAATGCAAGTCTTTTTTTATAAGTCTTGTTACAATTGTACAGGGCTTTGGTGAGACCACACCTGGAGTACTGCGCACAGTTTTGGTCTCCTTATCTGAAAAGGACATACTTGCTTTGGAGGTGGTGCAACGAAGGTTCACTAGATTGCTCCATGGGATGGGAGGACTGTCCTATGAGGAGAGATTGAGTAGATTGGGCCGATACTCTGGAGTTTAGAAGAATGAGCGGTGATCTCATTGAAACATACAAGATTCTGAAGGGGATTGACAGGGTGGATGCTGAGAGATACTTCCCCTGGCTGGGGAATCTAGAACTAGGGGTCACAGTCTCAGGATAAGGGGTCGGCCATTTAAGACTGAGATGAGGAGGAATTTCTTCACTCAGAGGGTTGTGAATCTTCTAGAAATTCTCTACCTGAAAGGACTGTGGATGCTGAGTCGTTGAGTATATTCAAGGCTGAGATCGATAGAGTTTTGGATATTAAGGAATATGGGAATAGGGCGGGAAAGTGGAGTTGAGGTCGAAGATCAGCCATGATCTTATTGAATGGCGGAGTGGGCTCGAAGAGTCGTACGGCCGACTCCTGCTCCTAGTTCTTGTGTTCTTATAAACCATTGCCACCATATAGTATCTACATTTTGTTACAGTCTATGGTCGCTATCTTTGTAACCTCCTCCATCCCTACAACCCTCCGCGATCTCTGCACTCCTCCAATTCTGGCCCCTTGCGCAGCCCCGATTTTAATCGCTCCGCCATTGGTGGCCGTGCCTTCATCTGCCAAGGCCCTAAGCTCTGGAATTCCCTCCCTAAACCTCTCCTCCTCTCTCTCTCTCCTCCTTTAAGATGCTCCTTAAAACCCACCTCTTTGTCCAAGCCTTTGGTCACCTGTCCTAATATCTCCTTTTCTGGCTGGATGTCAAATTTTGTCTGATAATCACTCCTGTGAAGCGCCTTGGGACATTTTACTGCGTTAAAGTCGCTATATAAATGCAAGTTGTTGTTGATGGAGGTTTTCACTCATGGGAAGGCCATTCAGCCCCTTGAGTTTGTTCTGCCATTCAATTAGATCAGAGTATTTTCTAAATGGTGAGTACACAGGAACTGCGGAGGAGCCGAGAGAGTTAGAGGTTCATGTATAGAAATCACTACAAACCAGTGGACAGGTACAGAAAGTCATTTTAAAAAGCTAATGGAATGTTAGCCTTCATCTCATGGGAGAAATTGATGGAATTGAAGGCCGATAAATCCCTAGCGCCTGATAATCTACATCCTAGGGTACTTATGGAAGTGGCCCTAGAAATAGTAGATGCATTGCTGGTCATCTTCCAACATTCGATGGAATCTGGAACAGTACCCATGGATTGGAGGGTAGCTAATGTTACCCCCCTATTCAAAAAAGGTGGTAGAGAGAAAACGGGGAATTACAGACCGGTAAGCCTGACATCGGTAGTGGGGAAAATGCTAGAGTCCATTATAAAAGATGTAATAGCAGAGCACTTGGAAAACAGTGACAGGATCGGACAAAGTCAATGATGGATTTACAAAAGGTAAATCGTGCTTGACTAATCTACTGGAATTTTTTGAGGATGTAACTGGTAAAATAAATAAGGGAGAACCAGTGGATGTGGTGTATTTGGACTTTCAGAAGGTTTTCGATAAGGTCCCGCATAAGAGATTAGCGTGTAAAGTTAAGGCACATGGGATTGGGGGCAAGGTATTGACTTGGATAGAGAACTGGTTGGCAGACAGAAAGCAAAGAGTTGGAATAAACGGGTCTTTTTCCGAGTGGCAGGCAGTGATTAGTGGGGTACCGCAGGGTTCGGTCCTTGGACCCCAGCTATTCACAATATATATTAATGATCTAGACAAGGGAACTAGATGTAATATCTCCAAATTTGCAGACGACACAAAGCTGGGTGGGCGTGTGTGCTGTGAGGAGGATGCTGAGAAACTCCAGGATGATTTGGATAGGTTGGGTGATTGGGCAAAAGCATGGCAGATGCAATATAACGTGGATAAATGTGAGGTTATCCACTTTGGTGGCAAAAACAGGAAGGCAGATTATTGTCTGAATGGCAATAGATTGGGAGAAGGGGAAGTGCAACGAGACCTGGGTGTCCTTGTGCACCAGTCGCTGAAGGTAAGCATGCAGGTGCAGCAGGCGGTTAAGAAGGCAAATGGTATGTTGGCCTTTGTAGCGAGAGGGTTTGAGTACAGGAACAAGGATATCTTGCTGCAGTTGTACAGGGCCTTGATGAGACCACACCTTGAGTATTGTGTGCAGTTTTGGTCGCCTTACCTGAGGAAGGATGTTCTTGCCATGGAGGGAGTGCAGCGAAGATTCACCAGGCTGATACCTGGGATGGCAGGAATGATGTATGAGGAGAGATTGGGTCGATTGGGCTTATACTCACTGGAGTTTAGAAGATTGAGAGGGGATCTCATTTAAACTTATAAAATTCTGACAGGACTGGACAGACTAGATGCAGGAAGGATGTTCCCGATGGCCGGGGAGTCCAGAACCAGGGGTCACAGTCTAAGGATAAGGGGTAGGCCATTTAGGACAGAAATGAGGAGGAATTTCTTCACCCAGAGAGTGGTGAACCTGTGGAATTCTCTACCACAGAAGGCAGCAGAGGCCAATACATTAAATATGTTCAAGAAGGAGTTAGATATATTTCTTAAGGCTAAAGGGATCAAGGGATATGGGGAGAAGGCAGGGACAGGGTACTGAATTTGGATGATCAGCCATGATCGCATTGAATGGCGGAGCAGGCTCGAGGGGCCGAATGGCCGACTCCTGCTCCTATCTTCTATGTTTCTATGTTTCTATGGGCTGGAATAGAAAGTAGTGGAAGTTATGCTATGGTTGTATAAAGCTCTGGTTAGGCCGCATCTGGGGTACTGCGTTCTCACAAGAATGATACCAGGGCTAAATGAGTTAAATTATGAGGATAGGTTGCATAGACTAGGCTTATATTTCCTTGAGTACAGAAGATTAAGGTGATCTAATTGAGGTGTTTGTAAGATGATTAAAGGATTTGTTAGGGTAGAGATAGAGGAGGGAAACGATTTCCTCTGGTGGGGGGGAGTCCAGAACAAGGGGGCAGAACCTTAAAATTAGAGCCAGGCTGTTCAGGGGTGATGTCAGGAAGCACTTCTTCACACAAAGGGTAGTGGAAACCTGGAACTCATTTCCCCAAAATCTGCTGAGGCTGGGGGTCAATTGAAAATTTCAAAACTGAGATTGATAGATTTTTGTTAGGTAAGGGTGTTAAGGGATATGTAACCAAGGTGGGTAGATGAACTCGAGATACAGATCACCGTCACCTAATTGAAAAGGGGAAAGTATTAAATTGCAGTGCAAAGATCTGAGAACTTTGATTGGGCAACTCAATATGCAGCAGCTGATTGGCTGATTGTCATTTTGAGCTTTAACCTTGTTTGATGACGTCACTCACCTTGTTATTTAAATATGGAGTTGGCAAGATAGGGTGAGGAAGTTTAGTGGGTAATGGAAGGTTGGTCTTGAGAGGTGTGTGGTGGGCATTGGCATTAATGGTGAGTTTGTAAAAATTAGTAATAAAAACAGAAAATGCTGGAGATACTCAGCAGGTCAGGCAGCATCCGTGGAGAGAGAAACAGAGTTAACGTTTCAGGTCGATGACCTTTCGTCAGAACTGGAAAAAAGCAGGAAAGGGAACAGATTTTTAAGCAAGTGTAGGGGCCGGGAAATGGGGGAGGGGATGAGGGAACAAAAGGGAAGGTCTGTGATAGGGTAGAAGGCTGAAGAGGTTAAGAGACATTAAGAGATATTCAAGGCGAGAGGAGATGGTAATGGGACAGGTTAAGAAACAAAGGATGGCTCGAGATGGAGTGTGAATTGCGCTGGCAGAGTGAAAGACAGCTGCCCTGTGGGGGAGAAGAACAAAAGACAGAGTGTGGATAAAAAATATATATAAATGTTTATGATCTGAAATTGTTGAATTCTATGTTGAGCCCAGAGGGCTGTAAAGTGCCTAATCGAAAGGCTGAGCTTCCGTGGAACAATGCAAGAGGCCGCGGACGGTGAGGCCTGAGTGGGAGTGGAGCGGTGAATTAAAGTGACAGGCGACCGGAAGCTCAGGGTCACCCTTACGGACTGAACGGAGGTGTTCCGCAAAGCGGTCACCCAATCTGCGTTTGGTCTCCCCAATGTAGAGGAGACCGCATCGTGAGCAGCGAATACAGTATACTACATCACAAGAAGTACAAGTAAATCGCTGTTTCACCTGGAAGGGGTGTTTGGGGCCCTGGACAGTGGGAAGTGGGGAGGTATAAGGGCATGTGTTGCATCTTCTACGCTTGCACGGGAAGGTGCTGGGTGAAGAGGAAGGGGTGTTGGGGGTGATAGAGGAGTGGACTAGGGTGTCGCGGAGGGAGCGGTCCCGACGGAATGCTCAAAGGGGAGGTGAGGGGAAGATACGTTTGGTGGTGGGATCACGCTGGAGGTGGCGGAAATGGCAGAGGCTGATCCGTTGAATGTGGAGGCTGGTGAGGTGAAAGGCGAAGACAAGGGGAACCCTATCGTGGTTCCGGGAGGGAGGGGCAGAAGTGCAGGAGATAGAACGGACACGGTTAAGGGCCGTGTCAACCACTGTAGAGGGGAATCCTCGGTTGAGGAAAAAGGAGGACATGTCGGAAGCACTGGTATGGAAGGTGGCATCATCAGAGCAGATGCGGCGGAGACGGAGAAACTGGGAGAATGGAATAGAGTCCTTACAGGAAGCGGGGTGGGAGAAAGTGTAGTCCAGGTAGCTGTGGGAGTCAGTGGGCTTGTAGTGAATGTTGGTCAATAACCTATCCCCAGAGATGGAGACGGAGAAGTCGAGGAAGGGAAGGGGAGAGTCGGAGATGGACCATGTGAAGGTGAGGGAAGGGTGTAAATTGGAAGCAAAGTGAATGAACTTATCTAGTTCAGGGCGAGAGCAGGAAACGGCACCAATACAGTCATCAATGTACCGGAAAAAGAGGTGAGGGAGGGGACCTGAGTAGGACAGGAACAAAGAGTGTTTTATATATCCCACGAAAAGGCAGGCATAGCTAGGACCCATGTGGGTTCCCATAGCAACACCTTTCATTTGGAGGAAGTGAGTGGAGTCAAAGGAGAAGTTGTTCAATGTGAGAACAAGTTCAGCCAGGCGGAGGAGGGTGGTGGTGGATGGGGACTGGTCGGGCCTCTGTTCAAGGAAGAAGCGGAGCGCCCTCAGGCCATCCTGGTGGGGGATGGAGGTGTAGAGGGATTGTACATCCATGGTGAAAAGGAAGCGGTTGGGGCCAGGAAACTGGAAACTGTTAAAGTGGCGGAGGGCGTCGGAAGAGTCACGGATGTAGGTGGGAAGAGACTGGACAAGGGGAGAAAAGATAGAGTTGAGATGGGAAGAGATAAGTTCCGCGGGGCAAGAACAGGCTGAAACGATGGGTCTACCAGGGCAGTCCTGTTTGTGGATCTTGGGAAGGAGGTAGAAGCGGGGTTGGGGAACTATGAGGTTGGTGGCCGTGGGGGGAAGATCTCCAGAGGAGATGAGGTCGGTGACAGTCTTGGAAACGGTGGCTTGATGTTCGGTGGTGGGGTCATGGTCCAGGCGGAGGTAGGAGGAGGTGTCGGAGAGTTGGTGTTCAGCTTCCGCTAGGTAGAGGTCGGTTCACCAAACAACAACAGCACCAGGGGGAGGGGTCCAGGTAGAACGGGAATTCTGAAAACGGGAGAAAGGGTCAGCCGTGCGGGAGGAAGACTCCTGGCCAAAGAAGTGGGCACGGAGGCGAAGGCGGCGGAAAAAGAGCTCAGCATCGTGCCGAGCTCAAAATTCATTGAGGCGGGGGGGGGGGTGTAAGGGGATGAAGCTCAGGCCTTTGCTGAGGACTGATCGTTCGGGGTCAGAGAGGGGAAGGTCAGAGGGGATAGTGAAAACGCGGCAGGGGGTGAGATTGGAAGAAGGGATGGGGTCAGAGGAAAGTGAAGGGGAAGGAGGTTCCGGAGGGGCGTTGGTGTCCAAGAGTTGTTGAAGCTTGCGATCCTTGACACCTGAAAGGAAGAGAAAAAAGTTTTTTGTTAAAGCGCCGGATGAGGCGCTTTAATTTATTATTGTCGCAATTAATGTTTGACTTAGAATTGAGAATTTGGGAGATGGTTGCGGACGAGCTGATCTGGTTGATGGTGACGATTTGCCTTTTTCATGGCTGATAGTTGAAAGGATGAGCTTGGTCTGTTAAGCTGAGGGGAAGGGAATCACAGGCTCATACAGCACTGAAGGAAGCCATTTCGCCCTTCATACCTGTGCTGACTCTTTTTATTTTTCAGGCAGTTGCCTAATTAAGTTTCGGCACGTACCCCCATTTTAAAGGGGTGCAACCGATAAGGACTGTAACTTAAAAAATCAAAGCTTCATTTCTGGTGGTGATGATGATGCACTCCAGTCCCCGCGGCGCCCACCGGTTGCGGAAGGCCTCGAGCGTGCCGGCAGACACCGCGTGCTCCATCTCCAGGGCCACTCGGGCGCAAATGTAGCCGTGGAAGAGAGGCAGGGCAGTCAGGCTGAATGATCCCCCCTCGACCGCCCGCTGCCTGGACCAGTTGATGGCCACTTTGGCCAGGCCCAGGAGCAGTCCTACGAGGAGGTCTGCCGACTTGCCTGCTCCCGCACCCCCCCCCCGCACCGGGTGACCAAAGATCAGGAGCGTGGGTCATGCCTGTGCTGACTTTTTTGAAAGAGCTACCTAATTAGCCCCACTCTCCTTGCTCTTTCCCCATAGCCCTGTGACACTTTTTTGAAGTATTATCCAATTCCCTTTTCAAAGTTCTGAATCTGTTTCACCCTTGGCGAGCAGCGACCTTACAAACCCCATATAATTTTCAACCTGTTGATTAAATCACTCCTTCTCTTTCTCTGCTGCAAGGAGAACAGTCCCAACTTTACTAGTCTCCATGTGACCTGTAACCAAAAGACTAACTGATCTCCTTTCCTCACAGATACTGACTTGCTTCTGGCATTTCCTGCCTCTTTTTTTTTGTAGACTTTGCAGCATCTGTACTATTTTTTAATACCATCCAGATTGGCTGTTGCGGGAAATGTTGTGACAAGTGGCTTTAAAATGGTTCAATAGAACTCTGCTTTGTGAAGCCAGCTGCTGTACCATCATTGCCCACTTGAGGGCAGGTGATAGCTTCTTCTTCTCTTAGGCAGTTCCTCGGAACCGAAGATGACTTGCTTCCACATTAAAAATGAGTTCGCAGGTGACTGATGAGTCCAATGCGGGACCTACAGTCTCTGTCACAGGTGGGGCAGACGGTGGTTGAAGGAGTGGGTGGGTGGGGTGCTTGGGTTGACGTGCACTCCTTGCGCTGTCTGCGCTTGGCTTCCACTTGCTCCCGGCGAAGAGACTCGAGGTGTTCGGCGCCTTCCCGGATGCTAGGTGTGATAAAAATAATAACTTCCGGGAAGTTATGTCATCACTTCCTGTGAACTGTGAACTATGAACTATGAACTGTGTACATACCTCACTTCCTGTCATGTGTCACTTCCTGTTGGACTGGTATAAATACTGGTCTGTTCAGTATTGTAAGAGGCTTCTACCAGAGGCATGGTAAAGACCTCTCTTGTGTATAGTGTGTTTATAAGTTACTTAAAGCTTACTTTAAAGTTACTTGATGGTAAGCCTCCTTTTTCTTACATCACTAGGTGATAGCAGGGTGCAGATTAATGGAGTCATTCTTGTTGAGGACCATAATGGATTTGAAACTTCATTGCATTTTAAATTAGAAGCAACATTAAAAACTGTGCAAATATGAGTAATTGTAGAACTGGATGCAGACGAGGGAATTCATTTGACACGTCGTTCTTCTCCCTACCGAAACCCTCCCCAGTCACAGTATGATGCAGGTTATTCGGTGATTGCAGAGCTTTTGCTTCCAAGGCTCAAGCCAGAATCCAGCTCAGGTAGTGATCCTTCTTTGTGAAGATCTGTTCGGAAACCCTTTGCATTAATCTCTACCTCCTTTTAAAAAAAACTTGTATCCATCTTTGTCCCAGTGTCTCAGATGTATTGTAATTTGAGAGTGCTCGAGATTAAGCGCTCCTATTTCCCCTTTCTATCCTATGACGAGGTCATCTGTTTATTGTTGAGGGATAAGCATTGGCCAAAACACCAGAAGAACTCCCCTGCTTTTTGAAATAGTGCCACGGGATCTTTTACATCCACCTGAGACAGCAGAAGGGGCCTCGGTTTAACGTCTCATCTGAAAGACGGCACCTCAGACAGTGCGGCACTCCCTCAGCACTGCACTGGGAGTGTCAGCCTAGATTTTTGTGCTCAAGTCTCTGGAGTGGGAACTTGAACCCACAACTTGACTCTTGTTGCACGCCCGCATGCAACAAGACCTGGACGATGTTCAGACTTGGGCTGATAACTGGCAGGTAATATTCGCGCCACAGAAGGGCCAGGCAATGACTATCTCCAACAAGCGAGAGCCTAACCACCGCCCCTTGACATTCAACGGCATTACTATCGCCGAATCCCCCACCATCAACATCCTGGGGGTCACCATTGACCAGAAACTTAACTGGACCAGCCACATAAATACTGTGGCAACAAGAGCAGGTCAGAGGCTAGGTGTAGTGTATGTGCTTTAAGTCAGAACTACTTTTTACAGCTCCTGTATACTGTAGTACCGGCAGTAACCACACCGGTATATAAGCTGTGCGCATGCCTCTGTACTCCAGTCTAGAGGTGACCATCCTCCAGTAAAGACCTGTTGTTTGTTTATGTACAGCATCCGTGTAATTCTTTATCCACTGAACCACGGATCCAACAGTGGCGACGAGTGTTGATGCGAATCTACCTGCAACATTAAACAAACAAACAAAAAAAAAAATAGTCGAGTCCAGGAACACGGGCGTCGACCGCGAGCAACCGCCCAGCAGTCAGGCAGAGATCCAACTTCGCTGGGGAGGCTGTGGAGAGCCGGGCTTGGTTCCCCAGCCACAACGAGCAGTGAGAGACCGACGACAGGTCCTGAGCAGACCCTTCCCGAGCAGCGGCGGCTGGAGCCGACCGACGGCAGAGAGAGAGAGCCGGGCAGCGTCGACGGGGTAAGAAAAAAGGTGAAGAGAGCAGGGCGCAGCCGGGGGTTGATCACCGAGCGGCGTCGTGGAAAAATACTGCAAAACCGGAGAGAGAGAGGGTAAGAAACAGCCGGGTTCTAGACCGAGCGGCGTCGACAAATATCAAGAGAAGAACGCGCAGAGCACAGCCAGGGATCACGGGCTGATCAGGGTCCGCGGGGCGAAGCAAGGGGAGACACCATTGAGCTGCGGAGAAGCAGGGAGAGCGCGGGAGACACCATTGAGCCGCGGAGAAGCAGGGAGAGCGCGGGAGGCGCCATTGAGCCGCGGAGAAGAAGGAAGAGCGCGGGAGATGCCATTTTGCGAAGCCGCAGCGGAGAAGACGGGCGAGCGCGGGAAGGAAGGAAAGCGCGGGAGACGCCATTTTGTGCTAGCGGAGAAGAAGGGGAAGCGTGGGAGGCGCCATTGGGGATAGATAACGCACAACCAAGGATGCCAAAGAGTGGCAGTATCTCTACGTTCGACAATGAAGTCGAAGATTGGGCGACATATGTGGAACGTATTGAGGTGTACTGCAGGGCGAATGAAGTGCCAGATGCTAATAAAGCACTGGTTCTGTTAAATTCCATGGGTGCAAAAACTTATGGGTTACTGCGGAATCTAATAACCCCAGAGAAGCCGGTAAGCAAGGATTTTGGAAGCATAGTAGAAATCCTACAGGACCACTTAAGCCCCACACCGCTGCTGATAGCAGAACGATTTAAGTTCCATAAAAGGAACCAACACAAAGACAAAAGCAATGCTGAGTACCTAACGGAACTGCGCAAGCTATCGAAATACTGCCAGTTTGGAGCAGGACTAGCAGACACGTTAAGGGACAAGTTTGTGTGTGGGCTACAAAGTGAAGGAACCCAGAAACGGCTTCTATCAGAAAAGGACCTTACGCTGGACAAAGCTTTCAATATGGCAGTATCACACGAAGCAGCCGCAAGGGGTGCTGCACATATACAACGGAGACCGCAAGAATATGGCACCAACGAAATGACCTATGGAACAGGGAAGTGCTATCGCTGCGGCAGAACAACACATGACCAGAAAGATTGTTGGTTCAAGGACCAAGTGTGCAGACAGTGTGGGAAAGCAGAACACATAGCAAGGGTCTGCAGGTCTGGGAAGAAAACCAACAGTAAGAAATCTCCACAGGAGAAGTACAAAAAGGTACACCAGGTGATGGACAGTGGTTCAGACGAACAGAAAAGTGACACAGACTCCGGAAGCAAGGAGCTGGGTTGTCTGAAACTACATAATGTAACCGAAATAGAGGATCACCAGACTATCTGGGTTACACTCAAGATAGACGGAGTCCAAGTGGAAATGGAATTGGACACAGGGTCAGCTCTAACAGTCATAAATCAAAGAGACTACAAGCGGCTATTTTCACACATACCCTTGAAAGCTACAGAGATTGTCTTGAAGACGTATACGGGGCAAAAAGTCTACCCCAAAGGAAAAATAAGGGTGAAAGTGACATATAAAGGTCAGGAAATACCTAAAATGGATATATATGTATTGCCAAATGGAGGACCACCACTGCTAGGACGTGAATGGATCTGGAAGATACATTTAGATTGGCATTCCATACAGGCACTGAAGGTGGAGGCCAAAAAGGATGACGACGTCACACCTGGACGACTGTCAAAAATGCTAACTGACGCAAAAGAAGTGTTCCAGGAGGGACTAGGAACACTAAAAGGAATAACAGCAACAATTAAAATAGAGGATAATGCAAGCCCAAAGTTTCTGAAGGCCAGACCAGTGCCTTATGCGATCAGACCAACGGTTGAAGCAGAGCTGGAAGGGTTGGAACGTTCAGGAGTACTGTCCAAAGTGGACTGGAGCGAGTGGGCTACACCCATCGTCCCTGTAATGAAGAGGTCGTTGAGTAATACGCCTGGGGAACCAAAGAAGATCCGCATCTGTGGGGATTTTAAGGTGACAGTGAACCCAGTCCTTCACACGGTGCAATATCCGCTTCCACGAATTGAGGATATTTTCGCCTTGTTATCTGGTGGTAAACGCTTCACCAAAATTGATCTAGCCCAGGCGTACTTGCAGATGGAGGTAGAAGAAGCTTCGAAACATTACCTTACGATCAACACCCATAAAGGTCTCTATCAATACAACCGGCTGGTGTTTGGAGTAGCCTCAGCTCCGGCTATCTGGCAAAGGGCGATGGATCAGGTCCTGCAAGGGATTCCAGGGACCCAGTGTTATTTGGACGACATCTTGGTCACGGGCGAAAATGACGGTGATCACCTTGCTAACTTGGAGAAGGTGCTCGCCAGATTAAAGGAATATGGGCTACGAGCTAATCACCACAAGTGCGAGTTTTTCCAGAAACAGATCTCGTATTGCGGCCACATCATCGATGAAGAGGGGTTACATAAGTCGCTAGACAAGATTGAGGCAGTAGTCAAGGCTCCAGCACCGGAAAATGTGTCACAACTGAGGTCGTTCCTCGGGCTGGTAAACTATTACCACAAGTTCTTACCAAATTTGTCTACGGTACTACACCCGCTGAACACCCTACTGCAAACAGGGGTACCATGGAAGTGGGATGACAAACATAGACGAGCTTTCCAGAAGTGTAAAGAATTGATCACATCAAAAGAGGTGTTGGCCCATTTCAACCCAGCACTACCAATTCGTTTGGCATGTGATGCATCACCCTACGGCATTGGAGCGGTGCTGTCGCACAAATTCCCAGATGGGTTGGAGAGGCCAGTGGCTTTTGCGTCTCGGTCACTAACCTCATCCGAGCGCAACTACGCCCAGATTGACAGGGAGGCCCTCAGCCTAGTATGGGGAGTAAAACAATTCAACCATTATCTGCATGGGCAGAAGTTCACCTTGCTGACTGACCACCAACCACTTGTCTCCATCTTTAATCCTAAGAAGGGCGTGCCAGTAATGACTGCACAGCGGTTACAAAGATGGTCCCTGTTTCTAGGGGCGAATCAATATGAAATAGAATATAAAGGCACGAAACAGCATGGGAATGCTGATGGGCTATCGCGCCTGCCACTGCCTACGGTGGAGGAAGCACCAGCAGTGGACCCTATCGAGATATTTTATTCATCGATAATTGAACGATTGCCAGTAACAAACGCGGATATAGAGAAGGAGACCCGCAATGATCCGACGCTGTCACGGGTATATGAATTGACGGTGAGGGGATGGCCAACACATGGTGACTCACTGTTGCCAGCATTCTCATCCAGAAGAGAACAGCTGTCAGTATGCCAGGGGACAGTGATGTGTGGATCCAGAGTGGTGATTCCACCCAAGTTAAGGGAGAGAGTGCTAAAGGAGCTACATGAAGGTCATCTGCGGGGAGTGAAAATGAAAAGCCTTGCTAGGGCTTATGTGTGGTGGCCGGGAATTGATCAACAAATCGAAGACCTCACTAAGAGCTGCTTAGGATGCCAGAAGGTCCAAAATGCACCACCACATGCCCCTCTACACCCATGGGAGTGGCCCTCCTCTCCATGGCAACGGGTGCACATTGATTTCGCTGGTCCATTCATGGACTCAATGTTCTTAATAGCAGTGGATGCTCATTCAAAGTGGCCTGAGGTGATAAAGATGTCTTCAACCACTACAGAGAAAATGATTGCAGTCCTACGGACCATATTTGCCAGAAACGGTTTGCCAGAGCAGATCTGCTCTGATAATGGACCACAGTTTGTGTCCGACGAGTTCCAAAAATTCATGAAAAGGAATGGGGTAAGGCATTACACATCTGCCCCGTATCATCCAGCCACCAATGGATTGGCTGAGAGGTTCGTACAAACCTTTAAGAAGGCGATAAAGGCCATGTGCGACGAGGAAATTCCACTACAGCATAAGATGGACAATTTCCTATTAGCCTACCGAAACGCGACACATGCAGTTACCAACCAGACCCCGGCCATGATGTTCTTTAACAGAAGGTTGAGATCTCGTCTGGATTTGCTCAGACCAAATGTGCGAAGAAATGTTGAGGACAAACAATTCCAGCACATCAACGAGAAGCCGACAAGGAGCTTCAATGTAGTGCAACCAGTCTTGGCCCGTGACTATCGAACAGAGAAGTGGCAACCCGGAATGATATGTACAAGGCAGGGGCCATTAATGTACACAGTGGATGTCGGGGAGAACATTGTGAGACGCCACGTCGATCAGATCTTAGCGTCACAGGAAGGCGTCAACCCCATGTCTCGAGTACCTGGGGATGAACCCGACATACCGGTAGCATCTACTTCAGACCTAGTAGCAGTGGAACCCGATGAACTACCTGATGAAAAGGGGTCAGAATCGCCTCTGCACCAAGAACAAGAACCTCCGGAAAGGCGCTATCCCGAAAGGGTCAGGAAGCTGCCCCAAAGACTGAATCTATAAATGGACTTTTTGTTATTGAATGTACATGTAAAAATGTAATTGTTATTTGAATATTAAGGGGGTAATATTAATCTAAAAAGGGAGGAATTGTAGTGTATGTGCTTTAAGTCAGAACTACTTTTTACAGCTCCTGTATACTGTAGTACCGGCAGTGACCACACCGGTATATAAGCTGTGCGCATGCCTCTGTACTCCAGTCTAGAGATGACCCTCCTCCAGTAAAGACCTGTTGTTTGTTTATGTACAGCATCCGTGTAATTCTTTATCCACTGAACCACGGATCCAACACTAGGTATTCTGTGGCGAGTGTCTCACCTCCTGATTCCCCAAAGCCTTTCCACCATCTACAAGGCACAAGTAAGGAGTGTGATGGAATACTCTCCACTTGCCTGGATGAGTGCAGCTGCAACAACACTCAAAAAGCTCGACACCATCCAGGACAAAGCAGCCCGCTTGATTGGCACCCCATCCACCACCTTAAACACTCCCTCCCTCCACCACTGGCGCACCGTGGCTGCAGTGTGCACCATCTACAAGATGCACTGCAGCAACTCGCCAAGGCTTCTTCGGCAGCACCTCCCAAAACTGCGACCTCTTCCACCTAGAAGGACAAGGGCAGCAGGCGCATGGGAACACCACCACCTCCAAGTTTTCCTCCAAGTCACACACCATCCTGACTTGGAAATATATCGGCCGTTCCTTCATTGTCGCTGGGTCAAAATCCTGGAACTCCCTCCCTAACAGCACTGTGGGAGCACCTTCACCACACGGGCTGCGCGGTTAAAGAAGGCGGCTCACCACCACCTTCTCGAGGGCAACTATGGATGGGCAATAAATGCTGGTCTTGCCAGCGACGCCCAGATCCCATAAGCAAATATTTTTTAAAAAATTATGCAGGAGAGCCATGGCTAACACCTGGAGCCCAGTGGTCATGGAGCTGGACAAATAATCCAGAGGCCTGGGTTTTTAATGGAGCGAACATGAATTCAAATCCCAACTTGGCACCCTTTGCGTGCAAATGTGCTTCCTGATTTCACTCCTGACTGGCCTAGCTGTAATTTTAAAGATGATGTCATTCCTGATTTTCACCACCAGAGGAAATAGCTTCTCTGTATCTACTGTAGTGAATCCTATTATCATTTTAAGCACCTCTATTGGATCACCCCTCAACCTTCTATACTCCAGGGAATCTTCTTCTTAGGCAATCCCTCGCAACCGAGGATGACTTGGTTCCACACTAAAAATGAGTTCGCAGGTGACTGATGAGTCCAATGCGGGACCTACAGTTTCTGTCACAGGTGGGGCAGATGGTGGTTGAAGGGGCGGGTGGGTGGGGTGCTTGGGTTGACGTGCGCTCCTTGCGCTGCCTGCGCTTGGCTTCCACTTGCTCCCGGCGAAGAGACTCGAGGTGTTCGGCGCCTTCCCGGATGCTTCTCCTCCACTTTGTGCGGTCTTGGGCCAGGGATTCCCAGGTGTCGGTGGGGATGTTGCACTTTTTCAAGGAGGCTTTGAGGGTGTCCTTGAAGCGTTTCCTCTGCCCATCTGGGGCTCTCTTGCCGTGCCGGAGCTCCGAATAGAGCGCTTGTTTTGGGAGTCTCGTATCGGGCATGCGGACAATGTGACCTGTCCATCGGAGCTGATCGAGCGTGGTCAAAGCTTCGATGCTGGGGATGTTGGCCTGAGCAAGAACACTGTTCAGTGTTCCAGGGAATACAAGCAAAGTCATAATTAAGCCCTGATATAATTGTGGTGAATCTGCACGGCAGCCCCTCATATGATTCCTTGGGTTCAGTGCCCAAAATAAAAGCACTGCTCCAGATGGGGTCTGACCAAGGTGCTGTAAAACCAAAGCATCACTTCCTCACTTTAATAAATAATTCCAGCCAACTTGAGATAAAGGCCAACATTCCATTAACTTTTCTGATTACCTTTTGTAATTATGCAGGGAGGATGTTTCCCCCTGTCTGGAGAGTCTAGAACTCGGGGTCACAGTCTCAGAATAAGGGGTCGGCCATTTAGGACTGAGATGAGGAGAAATTTCTTCACTCGGAGGGTGGTGAATCTTTGGAATTCTCTACCCCAGAGGGCTGTGGAGGCTCAGTCGTTGAGTATATTCAAGACAGAGATCGATAGATTTTGAATATTAAGGGCTATGGGGATAGTGTAAGAAGGTGGAGCTGAGGTAGAAGATCAGCCATGATCTTATTGAATGGCGGAGCAGGCTCGAGGGGCCAAATGGCCGACTCCTGCTCCTATTTCTTATGGTCTTATGTTCTTAAGTCACTGTGCTTCTCAAATCCTTTGACCATTGAGTTGTCTCATTGTGTATCATTCCAAATTTCTCCGCATTAACTTTAATCTGTGGGATAGCTCTCCAGCACACCAGCCTGCATTCATATCGTGTCTTCAACGTAGCAACACATCCCAAAGCGCTTGCCCAGATGTTAGGGGGTTGGGTGCGCGGTCCTCGTGTCCCAGTGGGAATGGCAGTATGTCTGAAGCCAGGTTGGGTTGGCTGGAGGTGGAAGTGTTCAGGGAGCGGGGTGTGGAACCCGGTGGACCTTTTCCCCACCGGAGTGAGAGAGGAAGCGAGCTGACGGTCTGCTGCAGGTTCTGCAAGGCAGAGAGTGCTGGACATTCAGACAGTGTGAAGGAAGAGCTGGGCCTGTTCAGACTGACACTGATGGGGGCGGCGTGCGGCCGACGAGATGTTAAGTATAAGGTCCAGGGGTTGGGCTAGTGTCAAAGGTCCAGTGGCTGAACAAGGGTTCGTGAAGGTGATTGAGTCAGCAATAGTCTCGCCGTGAAAGAAGCAGGTTCGAGCCCGGGTGTGAAATAACAATAAAATATACATGCAAAAAGTGGAGGTGATTTCAACGAAATAGTAAGAATGTTTTGTTTTGGGTGGGGCCGCATTGGGGTTTGGCAAATAAATTTGTTAAGATTCCTGCCTGTTTACTTTTCCGGAGGGGTCATCCACTTCACATGTTAACTCTTTCTCTCATCTAGAGATGCTGCTGTCTAGTTCCATGATTTACGAGCAATTTCTGCAACATTCACTCCTTCTCACATTCACTGCACTATTCAGGCTTTCAATAGGAGAGATAGAGAAATTCCTCCTATTGATTGCCAATCCACCCCCAGTTACACTTCCCCCTCTCTCTCACACACACACACGCCCTAACTCGATCTCAGTCACCTGTTTCTGAGCTGAGCTCGAACCGAGATCTACACACACCAATATCGCAGGCAGGTGAGCAAGCAAATCCTTTCAGCCGCTCTGCCTTCCCTGCTTTTAATCACTCGGGTTTTATACTTAACCTCTCAGCGCCTTTTACTTTATCTTAAAAGATAACATAACATCAGTTCATGTAAAAGGGCTTAGGTTGGGATTGACCCTCAGCAATGAGGTTGGGGAGGTGGGCTCACTGTCCGTTGCACCACTGTGTCCTCTTGGGTTTTCATTGCTCCGGTTTAACACTTAAGATCTCCCCTATCCCTTAAACTATTCCTGAAAAAGATATCTTCCTTCTAACAGGACCAGGGTTCTGAGGTCCAGACTGGGACCCCTGGTTGCCATCCATGCAACCACCAGCCCATCCCTGCTGTTTAGTTCCTCTCATGTTTCATATCTCCGCCCTATGCACAGTGCCAGTCACCTCCTTACACTGTGAAAAGGTGTTGGCTCCCTGAACTGAGCTTGAAGTCTATCCCGGAGTTCCAGGGATCTGCTGTCCGTGCAGTCACTGTCCCTTTGTTCTGGTTGGGTGTAGACTTGGTCACCCCCACACTCTCCACTGGGTTTAAAATTTGACCCTGTGAAGCCATCAAACATTTCATATAGAAATAATAATCTCCTCTAGCGAGATTTGAACCCATCTCCCAACACTTTTAATGCTAAAAGCTCAGCGTGAAACCCTTGTGGTCATCCACCCTTTCTTGCAGGACTAGGTTTAACATCTCATCCGAATTACAGTACCTCCAGCAATGCAGCACTCCCTCAGCACTGCTGTCCAAGTTCCCCTTTTTAACTTTTCAAAAAATTGAATGAATTTAAGCGTCAGGAGGGTCAAGAATTGGAAGGAATGCGTCAAGCACCTCCCGAAATCCACGACCTCCATCGCCTAGAGGGACAATGGCAACAAGTGCATGGGAACACCACCATCACCAAGTTCCCCTCCAAGTCACACACAATCCTGACTTGGACATGTATCGCCGATCCTACGTCATCGCTGGGTCAAAATCCTGGAACTCCCTCCCTCACAGCACTGCCGGAGCACCTTCACCACACAGACTGCAGCGGTTCAAGAAGGCGGCTGACCACCACCTTCTCAAGGGGCAACTAGGGATGGGCAATACATGCCGGCCTTGGCCAATGAATGAATAATGTATGGCTCAGCTATATTGGATTGAATTACCAAGCCTTGTTTGGGGGAGGAGGGAGAAGAGAAGACATAATGGCCCAGTAATTCCGGGCACAATGCGTGAGTATGGAAGGGGTACTCACGCGTGTGCCCGGAGGAATTGCCGGTTTTCAGCATGCACAGCGCATGCGCTGAAAACCGGCATTTCCTGTCCTCTGACCCAAGGGGTTAAGAGGCAGAGCGTGCGCAGTGAAATTCCTTTTCTTTTTCCAGAGTTGCGCGCGTGTTAAGGCCTCCGGTCTTTACGCGTGGAAAAACCAGACGTAAGTATTTAGTTTTTCAGGTAAGTGGGCTTTTAGTACAATGTAGAATTTTTTTTCCCACAGGTTTGTTATTTTTAAAGAATTTACAGTAAGGTAAGTTTAGTTTTAGACCCTATTTTTTAAAAATTTATTTTTTTCAAAAAATTGATTAATTGTTTAAAACATTTTAAAAAACTTATTGATAGTTAATATAATCAGTGGGATGTTTTTTTAAATTTTATTTCAAGTTAAAGTAGTGTTTTGGCAGCCCATACTTTTCATGAGTTTGACAGCTCTGTCAAACTCATGAATGAGTTCCCCTCCCCTGATTGGCTGCCCAGTGCTCACCTGATCCCAGCCGGCACATCGCACTAACTACGCCGCTGGATCAGGTAAGCACATCGCGCCGACATCTGAACCGGGCCTGTGACAGGAAATGCGAGCAGGCCCGGGCTTCAGATGTCGGCGCGCAGGGTGAGTGCAGATCGGGGGCTTGCACGCGCGGCAAGCTCCCGATCCTAATTTCAGGGCCATTAAGGATATTCAAGATAGCAAAATGGCGTCAAAGCACTGGGTGGGGTTCACGTGCAAACTTCACTCCATCACACAAACACACAACAACAAAAATCACAAGGAAAGAAATTTGTTAGACTTTATTCAACTCCATCTTTCTTTTTAAAAAATAGCCGACAGGTTTTAACTACCCAAATGTATGGTATGTCATGAAATAGTGCGACAGAAAAATATATATATATATTTTTTTACAATTTGCTTAAAGTCAGGCAGGACACTGATGGGGTTTTGATGCTCTGGGAACAGGTCACGCCCAAAACAAGAGCAACTGGTAGGTTTTCCTTTCCTCCGGGATTTGAAATGATGCCACTTCAAACAAGAGGGGGGGGTGGTGGGAAATGCAGCAACGGCAACTTCCCTGGGAGTGTGGGCAGCTGTGGAGACTTCGGAGCGAAAAGGAAAAGCAGAATTTGCACGCTTTATACATCCAACCGTGACCTCAGTTTGATTCATCAGTCCCTCCGTCCTCCTGACCTGGAGGTGCAAAGTCGCCTCTTGTTGGGAAACAACGTTTGCATCCCTGCTTACGATAGCAAAATACTGCGGATGCTGGAAATCCGAAACAACAACAGAAAACGCTGGAAAAACTCAGCAGGCCAGGGCAGCATCCGTGGAGAGAGAAACAGAGTTAATGGCCCAGTAATTCCGGACACAACGCGTGAGTACGGACGGGGTACTCACGCGTGTGCCCGGAGGAATTGCCGGTTTTCAGCATGCACAGCGCATGCGCTGAAAACCGGCATTTCCTGTCCTCTGACCCAAGGGGTTAAGAGGCAGAACGCGTGCGACTGCGCAGGCAGCGCGTGCGCAGTGAAATTCCTTTTTTTCCCCCCAGAGTTGCGCGCGTGTAAAGGCCTCCGGTCTTTACGCGTGGAAAAACCAGACGTAAGTATTTTGTTTTTCAGGTAAGTGGGCTTTTAGTACAATGTAGAATTTTTTTTCCCACAGGTTTGTTATTTTTAAAGAATTTACAGTAAGGTAAGTTTAGTTTTAGACCCCATTTTTAAAAAATTTATTTTTTTCAAAAAATTGATTAATTGTTTAAAACATTTTTAAAAACTTATTGATAGTTAATATAATCAGTGGGATGTTTTTTTAAATTTTATTTCAAGTTAAAGTAGTGTTTTGGCAGCCCATACTTTTCATGAGTTTGACAGCTCTTACTGTCAAACTCATGAATGAGTTCCCCTCCCCTGATTGGTTGTACAGTGCTCACCTGATCCCAGCCAGCACATCGCACTAACTACGCCGCTGGATCAGGTTAGCACATCGCGCCGACATCTGAACTGGGCCTGTGACAGGAAATGCGAGCAGGCCCGGGCTTCAGATGTCGGCGCGCAGGGTGAGTGCAGATCGGGGGCTTGCACGCGCGGCAAGCCCCCGATCCTAATTTCAGGGCCAATGTTTCAGAACTGTAGAAGGGTTTCGGCCCGAAACGTTAACTCTGTTTCTCTCTCCACGGATGCTGCCTGGCCTGCGGAGTTTTTCCAGCGTTTTCTGTTGTTATTTTGCATCCCCGCTTGTTGCATTAATTGGTGGCGACGCTCATGTTCGTACCCAGTGTCTGCCCTGCGAACCCTTTACCCTGATTATACATCTTACCACGTTTAATACAATCACCTCCTGCAGGAAATTAACCTACTGCTGCCACGCTTTGTTAAAATACACCAATTAAAAAAAAAACATGAACACAATGAGCCGAATTATAATTTGCCAAGTACACCACAAGTCTGAAAGAGAGAAACGAAAAGCATTCTTAAACCAGTTGTGCTAAGTGGAGACCGCTTTTGTTGCAAACCAGTTTCTTGCTGAGAAGGGACCGCTTGAAATCTGGAGTAAACTGACCCATGTTTGATCTCTAACCAGGACTCCATTCAGGCTCCCGCGTCTCATTCTCAAAAAGTCCAATATTGGATTTTATACATCAAAAGTGCAATTATATTCTGTACCAGGTATTATTTTAAGTGTGCTTTCTGCATATAGGATCTAGCGAGTGGCATAGTAATATTGCATAAATCTTACCCCTGTCTGTCTATAACACACTTGGGCATATGGCACATGGTAATGAAAGTCGACTATCCACAGAGTCCGTCCCTGCACCTGTTATAATCTGAATACATGGTAATGCGTGGAGATCTGTACCGCCCTGGTCGGAAGAAGGTACATTTTTACCACTGGCCATTTGAAGGCTTGGACTTCATGGTGTTGACTCACAGAAAGAGAAAACCGGCTCCCTTAAAAGAAAAGGAGGGAAAATGCAAGTTGTGCTTGGTCGAGAAGAATGGGAGACGGCAAAATCATTGGCTGTTCCATTAGTGTGGAACGCTCGGGTGGGACAGCTAGCCCCAGTGGTGGGACAGCTAGCCCCAGTGGTGGGACAGCTAGCCCCAGTGGTGGGACAGCTAGCCCCAGTGGTGGGACAGCTAGCCCCAGTGGTGGGACAGCTAGCCCCAGTGGTGGGTGCTCTCCTGCTACACAATTCCAGGGAGAATGGCTTTGAAGGACGGAAATGTCTATGTTGCAATAGTTGAAATAAGACATTGTTTAGGATTCGCTCCACTTGTTCTGAAAAACAGGAGTTTATTCCTAGTCACTTTCTTCACCGTCTTCATTTATGACTTCTAATGCTGTTTGCATTAACACATCCTTCTTTAACCATTGAGAGTGAGCGATAGCGCAGCTCTGGTCAAAAATAATCCCCCCTCCCTCCAAGGTCACCACTGCAGCTCTCCGACAAGAGCTACACTTGTGGACAGACAACATTGGCAGCACCAGTCGCTCCCTCAAGGCAGCCCGTTTCAATGCCACAGGAAGTGACGGGAGCCTGACAGAGGAGTGAAAGCCCCAAGTAGCCCAGTGATCTGAAGCTGCCACCTCCCCTGAATTGAACAGGCATTGTGCCGCAGTACCTCCAGAAGCATGGCCTTCAGGTGAGCAGCTCAAGCGGCCCAGTCAGGTTTAAGGAGACCTGCGGAAAGTATCCTTTTACCCACCTGACCTGCCTTTGGCCAATTTGTGTGCTGTAACTCATTTAAACCAAGATTGTATTTGGTACATTGGCTGGACCCCTTTAATAGGCCCCCATTGGTCACAACAGTGCATCACTGTACTTCATCCAGATTGTTGGGTCACCCAACTGGTGTCAGCATGCTACGGAGAAAAAAGAAAGACTTATACAGCACCTTTCCCAACCTCAGGGAGGTCCCAAAGCACTTTACAGCCAGTGAAGAACTTTTGAAGTGTAGTCACTGCTGTAAATGTAGGAAACGCAGCAGCCAATTTGCACACAGCAAGCTCCCACCAACAGCAATGCGATAATGAGCAGATCATCTGTTTTAGTGATGTTGATTGAGGGATAAATATTGGCCCCAGGACACCGGGGAGAACTCCCCTGCTCTTCTTCGAAATAGTGCCACAGGATCTTTAATGTCCACCCGAGGGTGCAGACGGGGCCTCGGTTTACCGCCTCGTCCAAAAGACGGCACCCCCAACAGTGCAGCACTCCCTCAGAACTGCACTGGAGTGTCAGCCCTCCACAACCTTCTGACTCAGAGGCGAGACAGCTACCAAGTGCAAGGATCAACTGGACGAGAGAGAGAAGCTCCACACCTGCTCCAGCAGGAATGAAAACAGCTGGAAGAGGAGAAGGGCACGTTGAGTTTTCCTTCTTTTCGACAAGGCTAGTCTTCCATGGCTCTGGATAATGCCAAGGGTTAGGAAGGGGAGCGTTTCATCCCAGCTTTTGTGCGGTTACTGAAAAGGATTCTTCACCAATAGGTTAGTTACTTGTGCTTCCGGTTTCAATAAAACATTTTACATTCTTCTCCGAGAAGTGGCTCACAGTGCTCAGCCATAAGTTGACCGCCCATACATTGCTCAGATTTCAGAGAATCCCAGAGGTCTGACCTGCCCTGAACATTCGAGTCTGTCTAGAACAGTCGTAAAAAGTAGGTTAGTAGCAAATGGAGTGGTTGGAGGTGAATTCTAGGACAGTGCAAGTCTCTGGTTGCCAACTCTGGTTGGATATATTCCTGGAGGTGTCGTCACATGATGCTTCGCCTTGCCATTGCCCCGCCCCCACGCTCACGCTATTGGTCGCCGAACACGTCCATCCTCACGACGCCCCCCCCCTTCCCACGGCAACTGCAAAGCGAGCACTCTTCGTGACTCAATTAGATGATTCTTGACGGTCAAACAGCTTTCCGCCCCCCCCCCCCCGCCAAACTCCTACATTTTTATAACGCAAGTGTTCAAATGAAAAGAAAAACAAAAACAATGTTTTTTTAATTGCTATGATTTTTTCCACCTAGGTCTTGCTCGCAGCAGGGTAGTGCTGATTCATCTTCACTTCCTGGAGACTTCAGGGGCAATCCAGGAGGGTTGGCAACCCTATTCCGGACCCCCAGCGTACGCTTCTCCACAGGTGACATTCTGGAAGGTGCATGAATGGCCCGCTCGACAGCAGGTACAGAAGGTGCATAGTCTCTGCCTCATCGCCCAGATGCCAACAGCAAGGAACGCCCGCCCAAAACAATCTTGTGCCAGTCGTTCCGTCGGCTGCGCCTAGTCTCAGATCTGCGCCCAGGACTCGGTCAGTTCTTGCACGCGTGTCTCGATGATCGAGCGCATTACTGAATATCTGTAAAGAGAAACACCGCCGTCTCAGTCTCTATTTTTGCTCACAGGCCCATTCTGAACGATGGTGCAGCACTTCCTCAGCACTGCACCGGGAGTGTCGGCCTGGATTACCTGCTCAAGTCTCTAGAGTGGGACTTAAAACACACAACCATCAAGCTCAGGCAAGTACCCACTGAGCCACCGCTGGTGCCTAAAACTGTCGGACATATTTCACTTAATCAAGTACACAATATTCTTTCCTGCTCTTAACTTTTCACCCGTACGGGCCATTTGATTTTCTCTATAAACTTGCAGGGCTACGGGGATAGAGCGGGGGAATGGGACTGACTGGATTGCTCTATAGAGAGCCGGCACGGACTCAATGGGCCGAATGGCCTCCTTCTGTGCTGTTATGACTCTGTAAAAGTGAATGTAAACTAAAATGGTAGAATTTTAAAGGGGGTGCAAGACAAAAGCGACCTTGGGCTTTACGTACACAAATCTTAGAAGGTGGCAGGACAAGTTGATAAGGCTGTGTATGTAACAAGCATACGGGATCTTTGACTTCATAAAATGTAGAGGCATAGAGAACAAAAGCAAGGAAGCAATTGTAAACTTCAATGGGTTATGGGATATGGGGATCGGGTGGGAAGGTGGAGCTGAGGTTGAAGATCAGCCATGATC
The DNA here is from genome assembly GCF_052327205.1 of Somniosus microcephalus. Classification (NCBI taxonomy): domain Eukaryota; kingdom Metazoa; phylum Chordata; class Chondrichthyes; order Squaliformes; family Somniosidae; genus Somniosus; species Somniosus microcephalus. The sequence goes on from NC_141016.1 coordinate 7,469,843, forward strand.
TTATTGAATGGTGGAGCAGGCTCGAGGGGCCGAATGGCTGACTCCTGCTCCTAATTCTTAAAGTCTAAACTTTCCTACTGGTTGGGAGAGATCTCACACTGGCCCAATGAAACACAGGTTTTGACTCTCATCCATATCTGTATCTCTGATTATATTAAATAAATCTTACGTCTGCGTGCACTTCTTGCCAGCTTTGTCCCTCAAGTTCCCATGTTTTTATTTATAACAGAAACTTTGTATGTCAACATGTCATGTTGTCATTACACCCTCCCGCCAGTGGTGGCGCTTCAAAATTCTTCCAAAAATCAACATTTGTTGGAATTATTAATAGTGTGAAGATATTCTCTAAATTCACCCATAAGTATTCGGTGCCTAAATTAAATGATAAAGACACAAGCTATTATTCCGTTTTTGTTTTCCCCTTGAAAAGATGAATAACAAACACCAAGGCGACACATGGTGCTGAGCTTCGAACTCACTTGCGTGTCAACTTTTTCACTTCTCGATCTTCCTCTTCCTTCAGTTTTACGATAAAACTCTGCAGCACTGGCATTTCAAACTTGATATACTGGGCAACCTGGACAGGGGTTGGGGGGCGGGGGTGAAGAGAAGAAAGAAGAAATATCTAAAATCAGTTAAACTGAGATAACCCAGTGTTTTCATCTGTAAAACATTTGTGACAGAGCACTGCAGCAAACCCTACTGCCTAGAAGGACAAGGGCAGCAGGCGCATGGGAACACCACCACCTCCAAGTTCCCCTCCGAGTCACACACTGTCCTGACTTGGAAATATATCGCCGATTCTTCATCGTCGCTGGGTCAAAATCACCACACAGACTGCAGTGGTTCAAGATAGTGGCTCACCACCACCTTCTCAAGGGCAGCTGGGGATGGGCAATAAATGCTGGCCTTGCCAGCGATGCCCACATCCCATGAATGAATTAAAAAGAAAGGAGCAATGGAGCAAATATCAGGAAAGAACCCAACATACAATGGCACACTGGCACTTCCCCTCCTTACTTCCTGGCATCACAGCTGGGGTCGATAATAGCAGAGTGGGAGAAGGCATAAGAACTTCACATGTGAGCACCTCCTATGAACTTTTTCTCATTACAATGGAAAATTTCTATGTAAATGTGTCACACTGTAGTGTCACCCTCCTGCCAGTGGCGGTGCTGCAGCATCTCAGCTGTGAACCCAGAAAGTCAAAGTGCTATCAACCAGCCAACTTGCCTCACTGGGGGCCTGGTCAAGGAAACCCAGGTCAACCCATAGATGGGATAGAAAGTATCCTCATCAGTCCTGGGCAGAAACGGTATTGTGGAGTCTGCGTCAGTGAAACACAGACGCACAGCTCTCTACTCCAGAGATCTTTACTCCTCTTTTCACTTTCTGCTTCCCCTCAAATCATACCCAATCTTTGCTCAGAGACCTTTGTCAAAAAGATTCGAGTCCGCTGCAAGGCTATAGCTATGAAGAAAGATTGGATAGGCTGGGGTTGTTTTCTTTGGAACAGTGGAGGCTGAGGGGAGATTTAACTGAGGTGTATAAAATTATGAGGGGCCTAGATAGAGTGGATTGGAAGGACCTATTCCCCTTAGCAGCAAGGTCAATAACCAGGGGGCATAGATTTAAAGTAATTGGTGGAAGGATTAGAGGGGAGTTGAGGAGAATTTTTTTCACCCAGAGGGTGGTGGGGGTCTGGAACTCGCTGCCTGAAAGGGTGGTAGAGGCAGAAACCCTCACCACATTTAAAAAAGTACTTGGAAATGCACTTGAAGTGTCGTAACCTACAGGGCTACAGACCAAGAGCTGGAAAGTGGGATTAGGCTGGAGAGCTCTTTTTCGGCCAGCACAGGCACGATGGGCCGAATGGCCTTCTTCTGTGCTGTAAATTTCTATGTGTGTGAGAACGGTCAAGGTAACTGCTACCCTACTCTTCAGGGAGTGGGAGGAGGGGGAGAGATGGGACAGGAGGAGAAAATACACGCGTCTTTCATGTGTCTTGCTCCACCCCATTGTGAATCTCACACGCTCCTGCAGCCCGTCGCGTGCTCTTGACCTGTGCCAGCTTAAAAAGGATATATTGTTGAAGGCAACCATCCTCATTGGGAACCCCACCGTGGCTTGAATTGGGCAGTAAACGTTAAAGAAAGGGGACGCACATCATATGTGACCTCTTCACCCAGGTCCTTCTCCATCAGAAAGATTTTGGCAATGGCTTCGCACGGTCCCTGAAGAATGCGGGTGATGAGAGGGTAGTCCGAGTCCTTCAATTTTGTTCTTTCTGTAAAAGGGTTAAACCGTCATGAACAGATTATTAAGAAAGCTGACTGCAGCTTTTCTAGACCTCGGTTACATTGGTTCTGCGTCCCTGTTGTGACATTAAAGAGTGTCAGCGTGTATTGTTCTGTGTCATTCTCCAATACTGAAAGTCAATAACATGCACAGCATATATCCCCACACATTATATCACAAGGTCACCATGTTCCTGTACTGTCTACATCCCTCTAAAGCTACACTGCCACAGACGGTACATCCTTATATTGAGAGGGAACACCGAGGTAGCGTCGGATATGTCGTCAAGCCTTCCATTTTGGTGCCATTTGCCCATCTTTGGACAGAAGGCTCACAATTGAATTGAGAAACAAAAAAGGCACAAACTACCGAAGAGACTGATATGGAAACGGGAAGCTCCGTGAAGTGCCCAGCAGGGACCTCGGCATCCGGAGGGGCGCGTGTTGGGAATTTGCTCCGGGGCGTCCCGGATCGGACGTGCTAGACCCCGGACAGGAGCGTGAATGTCTGCTGATCTTCTGCCAAAGATAGGGTGCCCAAACAGGGGCCACCACCACCGCCCCCCTCCCAAAGTAACAGCCAGCGAAGAACTCACGACAGGTCCACATCTGAAACGTCAACTGGTCCTGAAGATACTGACCAACCCGCTGTGTGCTTCCACCAGTTTCACTCCCAATCTGTGGAATTACTTTTACCAGACATTGTGCTCCAGTGATTTAATTTTTTTCTTCTGCTGTGTACCCTTGTTCTGTGAGATCTCAAGATATACATTTCATCACAGAGCAGCCGTCAGCCATCGACTCACCTCCACTGGTGTGGACTATATAAAGTGCAAACTCGTCAGAACTGTTTTCAATCTGGAAAGAAGACAAACATAACGTTGCTTCAGAAGATATTTCCTTTTGACCCTTTTCCTTATTCAAGGGGAAAATCCAGAGTCTGTCATCTCTCTGACCCTGGCGTGGGACTCCACTTTTCCCTGTTTCCTACCAAACTCCTTCCTTCTTAGTGCAAACGTTAACCCAACAACAACGTGCATTTGTATCGCGCCTTTTGTGTAGAAAGTCGAGGCACTGCACAGAAACGCAAGGAAGTAAAGGGACGTCAAGCCAAAGGAAGAGATATTCGAAGGGGTGACTGAAAGCTGGGCCAGAGGTGAATTTTAAGGAAGGACCTAAAAAGGGGAGAGGGAGGTGGAGCGGCAGAGAGATTTAAGAAGGGAATTGCAGACCGCGGTGTTGAGGCGACTGAGGGCATGGCTGAAAATGGTGGGGCAAGGGGCAGGGTGGAGGTGGGGGTACGGAACCACAAGGAGGCCTGAGTCAGCGGAACCGAGTTCCGGGAGCTGTGGTTCCAGGGTTGGAGGAGGTTACAGATATAGAGAAGGGCAAGGCCGTGAAGGGATATCAACATGAGGATCAGACTTTCAAACTGGAGGTTTGAGGGACCGGGAGCCAATGTAGGTCAGAGATGATGGGTGAGCGGGACTTGATTCGGGATAGGACACGGGCAGCAGAGTTTTGGACGAGCTAAAGTTTATGGAGGATGGGAGGCCGGCCGGGAGAGTGTTGCAAGAGTTGAGGCAGGAAGTGCTTGAGATGGACGAGGGTTTCGGCAGTCGACGGGGTGAGGCAGAGGCGGAGATGGGGGACATTACAGAAGTGGAAGCAGGCGGTCTTTGCGATGGAGAGGATATGGGGTCGGAAGCTCAGTGTAGGGTTGGACAGGACGTTGAGGTTGTGAATAGTCTGGCTGTGCTAGCGATATTGGGAGGGGGGTGGGAGCAGCAATTGGTGGCGCAGGTTCGGAGTTTGTGGTGGGGGCCATAAATGATAGCTTGGGTCTTCACCAATGTTTTACAGGAGGAAATTGCAGTGCACCCAGGAGTGGATAGCGGACAAGCAATCTGACAGCACAGAGGCAGTGGCGGGGTCGAGAGAGTCGGTGGAGCTGTAGAGCATTCCTGAGTGAGGCGAGACAACCTCTTCGAGTTGGTCTCACGCTTTGGGTGACAGAAGGTCCAAGTGGTAGTAAGGCAGTTTGCATTGACGACAGGTTGAAACCACTTCACAATCAAAGCACTGCAGGCAAATCGAAGAACTAGTTCCCACCAACTCCTCTCTCCTTCCAGTAACTAGCAGAACCCGGACAACACTTACCTTAAACTTGTTGAGGAGCAGGTGGAGGACTTGAAGAGTGCTCATGGCGCTGTTCACCCGGACGTTAGTGACAGAGCCAAAGGCTGGAGTGAAGACAGACGTCTGCAAAAAGAAAGTACCACAAGAGGCTTTGTGAAAGAGACAGTCTGAACCCAGGTGGGCCGACAGCACAAAGCTACCGCTAACTTAGCATCAGCTAGTAATCTCATGCAGCCAGTAACTGGTACGAGCAGTGAAGAATCTCAAAGGTGCAGCAGGGAGTGTTGGTCTGGTTGAGGCTTGCAAGGGCGTTGCAGCGGGAGATTTACCCTGTATTGAACTAAAAACCAAAAACGCTGACACTCTGCAGCATCGGTGGAGAGAGTTAACGTTTCTGTTCCGACGAAGGGTCATCGACCTGAAACGTTAACTCTGTTTCGCCCTCCGCAGACTCTGCCTGACCCACGGAGTGTTTTCCAGCACTTTCGGTTTGCATGTCAGATTTCCAGCCTCCAAGGTATTTTGCTTTTTGGTACTCTGTCGTTCTGTTCCGTGCTGTACCTGACCCACGGCCGCTTGTTCCCAACACTGGGTGTCTGCAGTGGGAAACGGTTCCATCAGCTGGCAAGCACAGTTCTTGCTCCAGTTATCTCCTGAAGGTGCAGACACTTGCCAAGGTAACTAGTGGGGTGCCACAGGGATCAGTGCTGGGGCTTCAACTATTTACAATCTATATTAATGACTTGGATGAAGGGACCGAGTGCACTGTAGCCAAATTTGCTGATGATACAAAGATAGGTGGGAAAGCAAATTGTGTGGAGGATGCAAAGAATCTCCAAAGGTATATAGATAGGCTGAGTGAGTGGGCAAAAATCTGGTAGATGGAATTTAATGTGGGAAAATGCGAGGTTATCCACTTTGGTAGGGAACATAAAAAAGGAAATTATTATTTAAATTGGCAGAGATTACAAAATGCTGCGATACAGATGGATCTGGGGGTCCTTGTGCATGAATCACAAAAAGTTAGCATGCAGGTACAGCAAGTAATTAGGAAGACAAATGGAATGTTGGCCTTTATTGCAAAGGGAACGGAATATAAAAGTAGGGAAGTCCTGTTACAACTGTACAGGACGTTGGTGAGACCACACCTGGAGTACTGCGTACAGTTTTGGTCTCCTTATTTAAGGAAGGATATACTTGCATTGGAGGCAGTTCAGAGAAGGTTCACGAGGTTGATTCCAGAGATGAAGGAGTTGTCTTATGAAGAAAGGTTGAGCAGGTTGGGCCTATACTCATTGGAGTTTAGAAGAATGAGAGGGGATCTTATTGAAACATATAAGATTCTGAGGGGGCTCGACAAGGTAGATGCAGAGAGGATGTTTCCCCTCGTGGGGGAATCTAGAACAAGGGGGCATAATTTCAGAATATAGGTTAAGTGAGTGGGCAAAAATCTGGCAGATGGAGTTTAATGTGCGAGGTTATCCACTTTGGTAGGAAAAAATAAAAAAGCAAATTATTATTTAAATGGGGAGAGATGACAAAATGCTGAGGTACAGGGGAGGAATTTCTTCTCTCAGAGGGTCGTGAATCTTTGGAATTCTCTTCCCCAGAGAGCTGTGGAGGCTGGGTCATAGAATATATTCAAGGTGGAGATAGACAGGGAGTCAAGGGTTATGGGGAGAGGGCAGGGAAGTGGAGTTGAGGCCATGATCTTATTGAATGGCGGAGCAGGCTCGAGGGGTCGAATGGCCAACTCCTGCCCCTACGTCTTATGGTAAAGTCCTACAGCGAACCATGGTGACCTTTCTTCGGGGATAAAGCTCATATTCAATGAAAGTCGGCACCCCAGGTGAGCCAGATTCCATTCTCAGCAGACACGTGCATGTGCACGGGATCAGGCATAGAAGCTCGGGACCGATTTTCCCTCTGCCCGATTGCTCCCTTGCACCGCGGTCCTGAACCCAGAGTGAGACCAGCCACCTCAGCACAGACCTGGAGTCAAACCAGGTGCCTTCTGGCTTTGACCTCTTCCCATTGGAGATGCTCGCGAACAGTGAGATAGGGTCGCCAACCCCTCAAGGATTGCCCTGGAGTCTTTTTTTTAAATTCACTTATGGGATGCGGGTGTCGCTGGCAAGGCCGGCATTTATTGCCCCTCCCCAGTTGCCTTTGAGAAGATGGTGGTGGTGAGCCACCTTCTTGAACCGCTGCAGTCCACATGGTGAAAGTGCTCCCACAGCGCTTATTGGGGCAGAAATTCGTGTCGGCAGCTTGCCGCGCGTGCAAGGCCCCGATATGCACTTACCCGACCGTTCACCTCCAGGGACGCCTGGAATTCCAGTTTGAAAGAGAAGAATCCCGGGCAGCGTCTGACGTCACGCCGCCCAGGAGTGCAGCCAGCGCGAAGCCTGTAGCGCGCTGTGCAAGTGAGACACGCCCCTTGAGGTCTCAGTTTAATAGGACACGCCCCCAATGTTTCTCGCAAGCTGCTAAGCATTTTTACATGCAAAGCAGCATTTTAAATAGGTTTTTGGTACTTTTATGAAGTTTTTGGTAACTTTTATAAACTTTTAAAAACGTTTACATTATTTTGAAGAATCTGAAGTAGTTTTAAACAGAATTAAAGCAATTTAAAGACTTTTAAAAGCCATAAAAGAATTTTGTTTATTCCATTTATTTATTTAGCAATGTCGTCGTCATACCTGTCTTCACACTGTTCCCTTTGGGGAACTGTATGAAGTGGTGGAAGGATTTATGGCCGTGATTAACGCTCATTCCGTGACCATAACCATCTTTGAACCAGCCATTAGGGTGGCTAGTCCTATGGTGGGAGGGTTTTACGGGCTCCCACAAGCTATACAAGGAGGGGGGGCCACCCACACCCACGGACACAAATATCCCACTGGATGTCAACCCAGAATTTAGAGCCGGAGCTCCGACTCAACTTGCCGGGACTGTCTGGAGTGGGGTTTGAAACCCTACCCCATCTGGCTCAGCGGCGGGGATCCTACCGCTACGCCAAAGGCCCAATCCGATTAGCAACGTGAAATGGCTGGAATGAGCACAATTCACGGCATTAAAAGAACTCACAATTGAACTGATGATGACCTCAGCAATCTCCTCAACGAGGTGGAGGCGCAGCGCCTGCTCATCATTGGTAATGAGAAGTCAAAGGCGCCGCAAAAAGGACAGATGATAGCTTGGTCTTTCAAGTGGCAGCATAGGGCTCCAGGCACGGGGAGGGAAAAGGCGCAGGAAACGTATGGGTGTCACCTTTTGCGTGGAGTGGGCCTTTTGCGTGGAGTGGGCCTTTTGCGTAGCGGTAAGCATCTCCGCCACTGGGCCAAAAGGAGTAGGGTTTCGAACCCCGCTCCAGACAGTCCCAGCAAGTGGAGTCGGATCTCCAACTATAAATTCTGGGTGGACATCCAGCGGGATACTTGCGGGTGTGGGTGCCCCCCCCCCTCAGATGGGTTGTGGGAGCCCGTAAAACCCTCACGCCATAGGACTAACCACCCTAATGGCTGGTATGAAGATGGTTATGGTCACGGAAGGAGTGTTAACGTGGCCAGAAATCCTTCCACCACTTCATACAGTTCCCGAAAGGGAACAGTGTGAGGATACGTACGACGATGACCTCTTGCGCAATGCACCTCCTTGGACCCTCAGTCGCAGATGCGAGGGGGCAAATCGTGCAATTGTTAAATTTTTCATTTTATTGACATGTAAAATGTTGGCCCAGTAATTCCCTTCCAAACGCGCGAGTACGGTCGGGGTACTTACGCGTCTGGCCGGAGGAAATGCCGGTTTTCAGCATGCAAAGCGCATGCGGGGAAAACCGGCATTTCCTGTCCTCTGAACGAAGGGGTTCAGAGGCAGAACGCGTGCGACTGTACAGGCAGCGCGTGCGCAGTAAAATTCGCCGCTTTCATTCATCCTTTCAGTGAGGTCAAGTCCTTACAACTTACACATGAAAAAAGCATGGGTACAGTTGCTCCAGAGGCTGCGGAGGAAGATATTTCTTATCGTGGAGCTTCTGAAAGTATGTATGTCTGTATATATTCCTTTGCGTTTTATGTATATATTCCTTTACTTATGTGTATGAATGTATTATTTAGTTATGACTTTCAGAGAAAGTAACTTATTGGAAAATCATAATTAAAAACATACATTCATACACATAAGTAAAGGAATATAAAACATACATACATATACGTAAAGGAATATATGTGGACATACATACATAATTACTTATTACTGATGAAAAGTTTCTTTCTTAAAAGTGCTGGAAATGTTACATTACTCATTTTAGAACACTCATTCTCACATTCAATTCACACAGCCACAATTGCTCCTTCTACCTACCGTACTGAAAACCCGTTTAAAAAAAAAATTTAAACTTTAAAACTTACTTAAAATAACTTTCCTCCCTTTCCCAAACAACAATATTGCCTTTCAGAAGCTCTACGATAAAATATATCTTCCTCCGCAGCCTTGGAACAACTTTACACATGCTTTTTTCAAGTGTAACTTGTAAGGACTTACCCTCACTGAATCCATGAATGAAATCGACAAAGTTCACTGCGCAAAGCGCTGCCTGTGCAGTCGCACGCGCTGTGCCTCTGAACCCCTTCGTTCAGAGGACTGGAAATGCCGGCATTCCCTGCATGCGCTGTGCATGCTGAACGCCGGCATTTCCACCGGCCAGATGCGTGAGTACCCCGACCGTACTCACGCGTTCAGAGATGAATTTCTGGGCCATTATGTTTTGTAGCAGTTAGTTACAACTGAGTGACTTGCTAGGCCAAGAGTTAAGGGTCTAGGAGTAACATATAGGCCAGAACAGCAGATTTCCTTCCCTAAAGGGCATTAGTGAACCAGATGGGTTTTTACAACAATCCAATCGTTTCATTGTCACCATTAAATGATACGAGCTTTTTATTTAATTAATTGAATTTAAATTTCCCAGCTGCTATGGTGGGATTTGAACTCACGTCTACGTCGGATCATTAGTCCTGGCCTACTGGATTACTAACCCAGTGACGTTACCACTATGCTACCATTCTCTTCCAGGAATTGCAGATTGATCTCCTGGACACTGCTGTGAGCAACCCCAAGGGAAAAATCATAAGAAGCAATCAAAGATATGATGCTTATTTTTCATATTCTTTTGTTTATTAAATATTGGAACTGGGTAAAAAGGCACTTTGACTGTGCAGGCGGGAGCTCGTGTGATGAAACCTCAGTAATACGTCCGACCAGAGTTGCCAACCCTGGTGCCCCAGAGCACACCGAGCTCTCAGGCTGCGCTCAGCCGACCCTGCCTCTGGATTGCAGCCATGCCGCTCGCTGTCACTAGCCGCCACCCTGTCTGGGGCCCTTTGGGATCCCGGCTGGCCATCGCCGGATTACCTTATGGTTGTAAAAGTGGCCGTTGATGGAGAACCGGTGCCGCCGGATTTGTCGCTTGTCACTCGGCGTTCGCAGGTTGGCTCTTCGGATGACCAGGGCTCCCGCGTCACTCTTTGTCCGCATCAGCTGCGAGCTCCCCGGGTCGCAGGAGGCGCAGTCCTGCAAACCTGCAGCGGCAAAAGGGGCACAATGTACATCCATTCTCCCGTCCCGCACCATATCGCTCTACTCCTCGCCTCAAGACACAAACTCTCCTGGGCCACCTGCAGCCCACGCCCATCCCAAATGGCCATTGCACCTGTACGAGCCTGGCCAGTGAGTTGCCAGCTGGCTATTCCTCCGTGGAGGGCGTCCGGCAAGCCCAGATTCTCACCCGACATCCGCACAGGTGCCCTTTCCAGTAGGAGCCGAAATTCCGGCTCCACTCGCCCGGCCCAATCCACCCCACCCCCGCTGACTGCGCCCCCCCCCCCCATCTGTTGGATGGAAAGGCACAGCACGACAGTCAGCCTCGGAAAGAGACCCTTGAATGTCTCAGCCTGGACCTTGCTCATCCCTTCTGCCCGATCGAGTCAGTTTGGACGGAGGGCAAAGCCAGTCTCCCTCTGTGATACGAGAGCCAATCTGGGAAGGCGGGAGAGGAGAGGACAGAGTGGGAAAAGCAACAAGAAACTTGGTAGAACCCAACCGCCCACTCCCCTCAGCTGCTCCGAGGGGGGCACTGGGAACGGTCCTGAATTAAGGCCTTCTTCCAACTACCATAGGGACATAATCAACAGCAAGGATGGATCTTCAATGGGATTTAATGGGACAACAGGATACAACTGGAGACTTTCGTCACCTCCACAGTCCACACCGGCTCAGTGGATTCGATGTGGTGCCCCTTTACCTGGTCACATAAGAATTAGGAGCAGGAGTCAGCCATACGGCCCCTCGAGCCTGCTCCGACATTCAATAAGATCATGGCTGCTCTTCGACCTCAACTCCACTTTCCCGCCCGATCTCCATATCCCTCGATTCCCCTCGAGTCCGAAAGTCTAATCGATGTCAGCCTTGAATATACTCAACGACTCAACATCCACAGCCCTCTGGGGCAGAGAATTCCAAAGATTCACAACCCTCTGAGTGAAGAAATTCCTCCTCATCTCGGTATTAAATGGCCGACCCCTTATCCTGAGACTGTGCCCCCTAGTTCTAGACTCTCCAGCCAGGGGAAACAACCCCTCAGCATCGACCCTGTCAATCCCTCTCAGAATCTTGTATGTTTCAATGAGCTCACCTCTCATTCTTCTAAACTCCAGAGAGTATCGGCCCATTGATAGGGTAGACGGAGAGAAACCTTTCCCGCTGGTGGGAGAGTCTCGGACAAGGGGAACATCACCTTAAAATCAGAGCCAGGCCATTCAGGAGAGAAGTTAGAAAACTTCTTCACACAAAGGGTGGTACAAGCGTGGAACTCTCTCCCACAAAGAGCAACAGAATCTGGGGCTCAATTAATCATTTTAAATCCGAGATCGACAGATTTTCACTAGCCAAGGGTATAAGAGGATATGGAGCCAAGGCAGGTGGTTGGAGTTCAGAAGCAGATCAGCCACGATCTCACTGAATGGCGGAACAGGCTCGAGCGGCTGAGTGGCCTCCTCCTGTTCCGATTCAGATGTTTCATATTTAAAACGTTATGATGACCCATTATTTTCACGACGTTGCAGGGCGATATTGAGAATAGGGACGGGCAATAAGTGCTGGCCTCGCCAGCGACGCCCACATCCCAGGAACAAATTTTTTTTTTTTAAAATAGTCTTACGGGCATCACTCTGTGTAACTGTATCCCTGTTCTCGGGCAGACTCTCCGACTCCTCCACTTTGATGGCTGGCAGGACCCACGTCATCTTCGTTGGCCTGTGAGGGGCAGGAGGTCATTCGGGGTCAAACAGGAATAAGCCAGTTAAACAAACAGTGGACAATCAGGATTGAGAGCCTGGTTCACTCCCAACAGATTCCGCAATGATGGTGACAAAACATTATTCAGAACAAAAAGAATCAGAATGCTCCCCTCTTCCCGTTACCCTCCCCCTCCCGTTACCCTCCCCTCCCGTTACCCTCCCCCCTCCTCCCATTACCCTCCCTGTCCCATTACCCCACTCCCCAGTGTTTTATAATGGGTTACAGTGAATCTTCTATTACAGGTAGACTATCCCTTATCCGAAAACCTTGGGACCAGCTGTGTTTCGGAATTCGGAATTTTTCGGATTTCAGAAGGTATTATGAGACTGGGAAGCTCTGAACATTAAATTAATTTGGTAATTAGTATTTGTATTTAATATAAATTTTAAAAGTTCAGGCTACCTCTTGCGACTGTTCCGTGTCTCATTCCCCTTCCTGCTTCTCTGTGCTGCCGCTCACAGCCTGTTTACAGCTCCCCCTGCTCCGTATCTGAATTCCTTGACTTAGCGGGGGTCTGGGGCTCGACTGCCGCCGCCAGTTGTGGGAAAGCCGGATATCGGCTGACTCCTACGCTAAGCTGGCCCGCAAATCAGGTCAGAAAAGAGGCAGCGTCATGTTTGGCGCCACTCGGGTCATGTCATGCGCACGACTTACGCTCCACGAAAAAACTTTCGGTTTTCAGAAGTGCGGATAAAGGATAGTCTACCTGTATTATCAGAATGTTGCTGTGTAAAAGGACGAAAAATCTCCCCCCCCCCCCACTCTCTGGGAACGGAGATGGGAAACTAGACATCAAACTAGACCCAGATTCACCAACACAGGTTGGGGAGGAGGGGGGGGGCGGAAAGGGGCAAATGTTACCGGGATACCTGGGGTTCTCATTCCCATTGCTGACAGAGGCATTGCCCATGTGGAAAGTTATTATTAAACAAGTTCTGTCTGATTGGCAAAGGTTGACAGGATGCTTCGGCACTGCCCCTCCCATGGCTCGGAGAGACCTCACCCACTGGGGGGGCGGAGCCAAGCCGAGCCGTGGGCTCCAGCCCATCCAGTGGAAGGCAGAAGCTGCAATGGGCCTCAAGTGCCCACGGGATATGGAGGCTCAAATCAGCCTGGGAGCGCTGCACCCGCTTGGGTATCAGGTGAGGACCGCATCGGCTGTGGTGCTCTCCATGGCAATGCTGCACTCATTAGCCAGGCTCACCGTGGCTACCTGGGTGAGGTATGGTATGGTATGGACACTGCGACCCACGGGACTGTATCCTGACAAGGGTCAATGCCTTGGGGGGGCAGAAGAAGATAATTCAACACGATACCATGGGAAACGAGACACCCCTCGCCTCACCCACAGACAGGGTCAAGTGTAGGCTGAGTTAGGCATGGGTTAGGACTAAGGCTAGAATTAGGGTTAGGGGATGCGGGCAGGATGGTGGTTGTCCTCTCTTGTATCTTCATGTCTGGAATTTTTCTGTTTCACCGCTGCCCACCACTTTTGTTTGGCTCACGCTTTCTACTGCTTTTTGTCCAGCTTGACTTGCCATTATCCTTTTTTTTGGGGCAGTTTTTCTTATCCCCGGCTGGGGTTCCGATAGCGGGGTTGATCAAACTGTGACTTCCTATATTAGGGCTGCTTGCTCCGTGGGTTGGCTTTAGCATTGAGAGTTAGGGTTCGCGGCATTGTCGGATTCTTGAAAAAGAGAGATCTGGTTTAGGATCAGGATAAGGATCATGGTTGAAGGTATTTCAGGGTCAGGGTTTCGGGTTAGGTCCCAGTACAGGTCAGAGTCTGGGGTAATCGGAATTAGGGATGTGGGTAGGGTCCAGGGTTGTAGAGTTAGGGTTAGGGTTAGGAAAGCAGCGTGACGGCAGCGTTGGGGTTGGGGCTGGGGGTCGGAGTTTGGGGGTTGGGTTGGGGGTTAGGGTCAGGGGTCAGGGTTGGTGCTGCGGTCGGGGTCGGCGTTTAGGGGTTGGGGTTAAGGCGGGGTTTAGGGGTCAGGGATCGGGGTTTGGGGTCAGGGGTTAAGGCGAGGTTTGGGGTCGGGTCAGGGGTCAGGGTTGGGGTTAAGGTCGGGGTCGAAGTTTGGGGGTTGGGTTGGGGGTCAGGGTTGGAGTTTGGGGGTCGGGGGTTCGGGTTAAGGCGGGGTTTGGGGTTGGGGTTGGATTGGGTATCAGGGGTCAGGGTCAAGGGTTGGGGTTTGGGGGTTGGGGCAAGGCCTACCTCTGTGCTTCGATGCTGCAGCCCGAGTGCCAGGAGGTCGATGAGGGTGGGGGTCGGATACGCTCGTGATCATCCTGCATCTGCAATCGGATTGGCCGGCGCAGTCCCCAGGAGATGTTGAGAAGCCCCTCGATGATCAGCTCGTCTTCTTCCTGCAGCTCGAAACAGAGACAGATTCAGAGCAGCACAGCGCACCCTCACCAGGGACCAGCAGAGGCACCAGAGCTGGGAGGATCAGGACTGCTGCAGCCTGCTCGTATAGGTGGGGAGTGCGGCTCCTTAAATATCATGGGGGAGGAATTCGGTATCGGCCATTTTGGGGCGCTAATATCGGCTGGGCGCAAATTTTAGCGCCCGGCGCTGATTATCGCCTCCAACTGCAAAATTCGCCTCTATCGCCCCTGGAGGTGATTTGAGCGCTAAATCAGGCGCTACACACCTCTCTTAAGGCACTAACGTCAGGGAGCGAGGCACTACCTCAGAGCGCTACTGAAGCTCAGGCGATGTCCGTTACCATGGAAGCCAGACAGACTGGCGCCGGCCAGTTCTTAAGGGGGAGGGGCCATCTTGCTGGCCAGCCACAACCTGCTCATTGCAGCCTGGAATCTCGGCCTGGAGAGACCTCTGAAGCAATTGTGTTGGAAGCACTAATGGATAGGCCCAGGGAAAGAGCTCGGCACTTAGGAACCTCAAAAGTGGTGCTGAGGGCCAAACCTCCTTAGGACAGCGTTAAATCTCTCCAGACGTCTCTCTTCCTCTCAACCTGTGTGCACTAAAAATTTTGCCGACAAAAAAAGGCAGGAAGCTCCCGCCTTTAAATAGCACTCCCCCAGCCCCTTCCAGACTTGAAAACATTCCCCTCTACCTGTCGTTGCTAGTGGCAGGCGCTAAGGCAGGGGACACGACTCAATGTCCGGTCCGGGGCGCTACCGGGGCATTGCACCCTCGACTGACGTCACGACCTGCGGGCGCAGGAGATCATGGCGGTAGTGTTCAGCGCCACCGCAAAATGTCTGGTCAATTTCGCGAGCGGCGCTAAAATCACTGCGCTCGGGCGCTAACTTCCTAGCGTCCTGTTAGCGCCCCCTGGAGGTGCCAATGGGAGATGCTAGGCAACCAAATTTTTCCCCCCACACCTCTGAAATGGTCAATGATGGACAAAAAGAATGCTTTACACAGAGAGAGAGAGAGAGAGAGACAGAGAGAGAGAGAGACAGAGAGAGACACAGACAGACACAGAGACAGAGAGAGAGAGAGGCAGAGAGAGAGAGAGCGCGTGAGAGAGAAAAGGAAAGAAAGAAAAGACTTCCAATTATTTCGTGCCTTTCATGACTTCAGGACGAGATTGCTTGATGACAAACCCCGCTTCGAGCGGCAGAGTCTTGGATTCGGTTGGAATGTTCTGGAAAACTCTGCACGGTTCAGGCGTGGCCGTGACCTTCCACCCGTGCAGCGAGGAAGGCCTGCCGCCAATTCCGGGTCCGGCCTCCCCGAGCTTGAGGTACAGTCGCGGCCACAGGTGGTGGGGGGGGGGGGGGGTGGGGTGATGGGCAACACCTCCTCTTTGCGCTGGTCCAGTTCGGTGTTGTCACGGAGACGGCTCGCGATTGGGGGGGAGGAGGGGGGGGAGGAGGATGCCCAGAGCAGGGTGGGGGAGGGGCATTCACCTGCCAAATTGGAGACAATTCACGGCACTTTCATCTGTTTGTGCTGCTTTCAAACGCTTCAAATAGAAACGAGCAAATTTGGAATAAAATATGTGTCAACAACACGGTGAACAGGGAAGTGAAGCATTTCCGCTCAGTCGCATGCAGTAACCACATAGCTTCCTGACTAATGATCCAACAACAACTTGTGTTTATATAACGCCTTTAATGTAGTAAAACGTCCCAAGACACTTCACAGGAGCGATTATCAAACAGAATTTGACACCGAGCCACAGAAGGAGAAATTAGGGCAGGTCAAAGAGGTCGGTTTTAAGGAGCATCTTAAAGGAGGAGAGAGAGGCCGGGAGAGGTTTAGGGAGGGAATTCCAGAGCTTAGGGCCCAGGCAACACTGTTAGCTGCTCTCGAATGAGAAATGCTCGGTCGTGAAAGGGACTTTTCTCTTAAGGGAGAGAGTATTTTGCGAATCTAATTTGCGTTTTCCGCTTAACTGGTCATATCCTGAGTGCTGTCGTTCTCGTGACTTGCACTTTACATCCGCCTGTGGTTTCTCGCATTTAATGAGCTTCTGTAACCTTCTTGCCGCCAAGCCCACCTCCCTGTCCAGAGCCCCGTGCCAAATCCTTGTGTGGTTCTGGAACTTGCCAAACACAGGGGAAGGAGGGGGAGAACGGGGGTGGAGGCAGCTGGTGTTTGAAACATAGAAAAATAGGAGCAGGAGTCGGCCATTCGGCCCTTCGAGCCTGCTCCGCCATTCAATATGATCATGGCTGATCCTCTATCTCAATACCATATTCCCGCGCTCTCCCCATACCCCTTGATGCCTTTTGTGTCTAGAAATCTATCTATCTCCTTCTTATCTTAAATATATTCAGTGACTTGGCCTCCACAGCCTTCTGTGGTAGAGAATTCCACAGGTTCACCACCCTCTGAGTGAAGAAATTTCTCCTCATCTCAGTCCTAAACGTCCTACCCCGTATCCTGAGACCCATTGTTCTCGACCCCCCAGCCAAGGAAAACATCCTCCCTGCATCCAGTCTGTCTAGCCCTGTCAAAATTTTATACGTTTCAATGAGATCCCCTCTCATTCTTCTAAACTCTAGTGAATACAGGCCTAGTCGACCCAATCTCTCCTCATACGACAGTCCTGCCATCCCAGGAATCAGTCTGGTGAACCATCGCTGCACTCCCTCCATGGCAAATATATGAATCCAAACCTCCACTTATCCCAATACACAGCACTCCCAAGTTGCATTTAATCCCCACTTGTTGCTTTGCGGTGTTTGCACAGCCCGCAGCCCATCAATGAAACAGTGATACTGAATTTAATCCAGTCAAATTGGACTCGGTCATACTCCTTGGAAAATAGGAGTCTAAATGGGGTAGAGGAGCAAAGGGATCGGGGAGGGGGGTGGGGGGGGGGTACAGATACACAAATCACTAGAAGTGGCGACACAGGTTAACAAGGCTATTAAAAAATAGCAAACCAAGCACTGGGGGTTCATTTCTAGACAGATAGAATTGAAAAGTAGTGAAGTTGTGTTAAACTTGTATCGAACCTTGGTGAGACCACACTTAGAGCCCTGTGCGCAGTTCTGGTCTCCATATAAGAAAAAAGGATAGAGAGGCACCTGGAGAAGGTGCAAAAAATTTTTTTAAAGGAGGATACCAAAACTCAGAGGTTATAACTATCAGGAAACATTGAACAGGCTGGAGCTCTTTTCTCTTGAAAAGAGAAGGCGGCGGGGTGACCTGATAGAGGTTTGATAGGGTAGACGTAGAGAAGATGCTTCCACTTGTGGGGGAGGCCAGAACTAGGGGCCATCAACATAGGACAGTCACTAATAAACCCAATAGGGAATTCAGGAGAAGCTTCTTTACCCAGAGTGTGGTGAGAATGTGGAACTCGCTGCCACAGGGAGTGGCTGAGGCGAATAGCACAGATGCATTTAAGGGGAAGCTGGATAAACACACAAGGGAGAAGGGAATAGAAGGATGTGGTGATAGGGTGAGATGACATAGGATGGGAGGAGGTTCATGTGGTTTCTGTGCTGTAGATTCTGAGTGATACAACACAATGCTGCACGTACGATGCAGTGCTGCCCTCCCGTGGGCTCAGTGTGTATTGCAAGGGACTCCGCACAAAGACTTTTATATGGAACTTTCACCGTCTTTCTCCTCCCCGCCACGTGTTAATTTTTACTTGGGTAACACACAAGCCCACATTAAAAAAAAATCTTAATTCAATTCGTTGAGCTTGAACTCTCCCAGGATTTCTCCGTCCCGTACTGGGTATAAATCCACACCCAGGGCTTACAAGCAGCCCCCCTGCAAACGCCAAAACCACCCTCCCTCCTGCCCTTCCTTCTGGAGCAGACACCCACAGAGGCTGCGCTGAAAAACTCGAGGCATGAAGCAACCATGCTGGTTGCGGGGACTTGCTGTGCGCAAAGTGGCTGCTGCGTTTCCTACATTACAACAGTGACAACACTTCAAAAAGTACTTCATTGGCTGTGAAGTGCTTTGGGACGTCTGAGGTAGTGAAAGGCGCCGTTGTTGAATCAGTGTCACATGTGTGCCATGGTTCCTTCAACAACAACAACAATAACAAACTGCATTTATACAGCGCCCCATACTTAATAAACTGTCCCAAGGCGCTTCACAGGAGCATTGTCAAACACAACTTGACACCAAGCCGCATATAGAGATATTAGGGCAGTTGACCAAAAACTTGGTCAGAGGCAGGTGTTGAGGAAGGTCTTAAAGGTGGAGAGCGAGGTGGAGAGGCGGAGAGGTTTAGGGAGGGAATTCCAGAGCTTAGGGCCCAGGCAACAGAAGGCACGGCCGCCAATGGTGAAGCGATTAAAATCGGGGATGCGCAAGAGGCCAGAATTGGAGGAGCCCAGAGATCTCGGGGGGGGGGGGGTTGTAGAACTGGAGGATATTACAGAGATAGGGAGGGGGCGAGGCCATGGATGGATTTGAAAACAAGGATGAGAATTTTAAAAATCGAGGCGTTGCTGGACCAGTAGCCAATGGAGGTCAGCAAGCACAGGGGTGATGGGTGAACGGGACTTGGGGCGAGTTGGGATATGGGCAGCCAGGTTTTGGAGAGGTTTAGGAGGGAATTCCAGAGCTTATGGCCCAGCAATATCACAGCTTGCACTTGCAATTGTAATTGCCGTACTTTGCAGGGTGCAGGCAGGCTAGCCAGCCTGGTTTGACCCTGTGGATTGGTGTTCCAAGCTACAAATTGGTCATCAAAGTCGAGAGCTTACCTCCCTGTGCCGGAGCTGAGCGGTCTGTCCTTCATGGTAATAGTTGTACGTCTTCAAGTGTCCCAGGAGCTCCTTCCTAGAAATTGGGAGGAAACAACATTTTCTTTTTCTGGCCTCCTTATTTTCCCTCCGCTCTCGTTGCCACCACAGATAGGCACGCATGGGTCAGCCATGGCTCAGTGGGTAGCACACTCGCCTCTGTGTCAGAACGTCGTGGGGTTGAGTCCCCACTCCATGAGAGTTGAGCACAAAATCTAGACTGACACTCCCAGTGCAGTACTGAGGGAGCGCCGCACTGTCGGAGGGGCAGTACTGAGGGAGCGCCGCACTCTCCGAGGGGCAGTACTGAGGGAGCGCCGCACTGTCGGAGGGGCAGTACTGATGGAATGCCACACCGTCGGGAGGGGCAGTACTGAGGGAGCACCGCACCGTCGGAGGGGTAGTACTGAGGGAGCGCCGCACCGTCGGAGGGGCAGTACTGAGGGAGCACCGCACCGTCGGAGGGGCAGTACTGAGGGAGCGCCGCACCGTCGGAGGGGCAGTACTGAGGGAGTGCCGCACCGTCGGAGGGGCAGTACTGAGGGAGCGCCGCACTCTCCGAGGGGCAGTACTGAGGGAGCGCCGCACTCTCCGAGGGGCAGTACTGATGCAGCACCGCACTGTCGGAGGGGCAGTACTGAGGGAGCGCCGCACTGACGGAGGGGCAGTACTGAGGGAGCACTGCACTCTCTGAGGGGCAGTACTGAGGGAGCGCCGCACTGTCGCAGGGGCAGTACTGAGGGAGCGCCGCACCGTCGCAGGGGCAGTACTGAGGGAGCGCCGCACCGTCGGAGGGGCAGTACTGAGGGAGCGCCGCACCGTCGGAGGGGCAGTACTGAGGGAGCGCCGCACCGTCGGAGGGGCAGTACTGAGGGAGCGCCGCACCGTCGGAGGGGCAGTACTGAGGGAGCACCGCACTGTCAGAGGGGCAGTGCTGAGGGAGCACCGCACTGTCAGAGGGGCAGTACTGAGGGAGCGCCGCACTGTCAGAGGGGCAGTACTGAGGGAGCGCCGCACCGTCGGAGGGGCAGTACTGAGGGAGCACCGCACTGTCAGAGGGGCAGTACTGAGGGAGCACCGCATTGTCAGAGGGGCAGTACTGAGGGAGCGCTGCACTGTTGGAGGGGCAGTACTGAGGGAGCGCTGCACTGTCGGAGGGGCCATCTTTCGAATGAGAATTTAAACTGATGTCCCATCTGCCCTAAAATCTAGATAGACACTCCTGTGCAGTACTGAGGGAGCGCTGGACAGTGGAGGGGCAGTACTGAGGGAGCGCTGGACAGTGGAGGGGCAGTACTGAGGGAGCGTTGGACAGTGGAGGGGCAGTACTGAGGGAGCGCTGGACAGTGGAGGGGCAGTACTGAGGGAGCCCTGCACTGTCAGAGGTACCATCTTTTGGACGAGACGTTACAACGAGGCCCCGTCTGCCCTCTCAGTTGGAAGTAAAATATCCCATGACACTATTCGAAGAAGAACAGGGGAGTTATCCCCAGTGTACTGGCCAATAGTCATCCTTCAACCAACATCACTAAAACAGATTATCTGGCCATTATCACGTTGCTATTCGTGGGACCTTGCTGTCCGCAAATTGGCTGCCGCATTTCCTACATTACCAAACTTCAAAAATACTTCATTTGCTGTAAAGCACTTTGGGACGTCCGGAGGTTGTTAAAGGCGCTGTATCGTTAAAGTTCTTTTCCTTTTCAATATAGTTCCCAAGCTGCGAAGGCCAGCGAGCAAGCACACATCAGCCGCTCCACCACTCCTGCACGCGCCAACTATAGGACATAGACTGGTGATAATGGGTATGGGAGTGTAATAGTTATTGTAATGCACCAGCCGCCCAAGCGTTGGCCGTTCAAATCCCACCGTGAGCAGTTGCGGAATTTAATTCAATAAATTTGTGCGCTGGCAACAGGAAATAATAGACTGCTGGGATCTCTTAAAAATTGACCAATCGGGGAAGGGAGCCTGCAGTCCCAGTCTGGCCAACACGAGACTGGTCCCGCACTGCTGATCTCACAAGCCAGTCAGTTGTTAAGGCAACCAAGGATGGCCTATACGTCCTCGCCAGCGTGGTGTGGCTGAGATTGGGAACCCCTCACTGGGTGTGTCCGACTGGGTGTGTCTGAGACAAGAAGAATATTAAAAATAGCCGTGGATAACCTGCATCCAATCACTTCTTTGTTTTGCCCCAATCTCCGAGCCCCACAAGTGCTCCCAGAGAAACTATTCTTTATTTACAAGTTGTGGGACGGCAATCCAGAGAAACTGGAGACGTTTCCCTCCGTCTCACCATTCCTTATTCTGCCAGCATCAAGTCCCGGTCGGGAGGTGGGGGGGGGGGACAGGGGTCAGACGCGGAGTTAAGCTCATTCCGCTCAGCCTCAGCCACGCTTCTTAGCCACTGTAAATGTTTCAATGCCACTGGCCGTGGCCATCTGAGCAGGTCCGCCAATACCACGCCTCCTCTGTGCCCATTCATGCCGGTGAACAGAGAAAGGACGCGAACATCTGGTCAGTCTGGGCTGGATTCAAGACAGTCAGTCAGCATTATAGGAAACAGGAGGAGGCCATTCAGCCCCTATCGCCTGCTCCGCCATTCAATGTGACCATGGCTGATCTGCGACTTAACTCCATATGCCCGCCTTTGCCCTATAGCCCTTAGCTTTTAAAATTTGTTTATGGGATGCGGGCATCGCTGGCAAGGCCGGCATTTATTGCCCATCCCTAGTTGCCCTTGAGAAGGTGGTGGTGAGCCGCCTTCTTGAACCACTGCAGTCCGTGTGGTGAAGGTGCTCCCACAGTGCTGTTAGGGAGGGAGTTCCAGGAATTTAACCCAGCGACGATAAAGGATCGGCCGATATATTTCTAAGTCAGGATGGTGTGTGACTTGGAGGGGAACTTGGAGGTGGTGGTGTTCCCATGCGCCTACTGCCCTGTCCTTCTAGGTGGAAGAGGTTGCGGGTTTGGGAGGTGCTGCCTAAGAAGCCTTGGTGAGTTGCTGCAGTGCATCTTGTAGATGGTCCACACTGCAGCCACGGTGCACCAGTGGTGGAGGGAGTGAATGTTTAAGGTGGTGGATGGGGTGCCAATCAAGCGGGCTGCTTTGTCCTGGATGGTGTCGAGCTTCTTGTGTTGTTGGAGCTGCACTCATCCAGGCAAGTGGAGAGTATTCCATCACACTCCTGACTGCCTTGTAGACAGTTAACAAAAATCTATCAATTTCTTTTATAAACCGTGAAACCCTCCCTGGCCACTGGGTAAAATTGGTTTCCAAAACGAACGCGTGATATGTCACAGTCCCAGACAACAACAAGAAGTTGCATTTATATAGCATCTTCAATGTGGTAAAACGTCCCAAGGCACCCGACGGGCGTTATCAGACAAAAATATGGGGCCAGAGTCACAGAGGGAGATATTGGGATAGGCGACTGAAAAGCTTGGGCAAAGAGTTAGGTTTTAAGGAGCATCTTAAAAGGAGGAGAGAGAGTTGGGGGGAGGGGTTTAGGGAGGGAACTCCAGAGCTTAGGGCCTCGGCAGCTGGAGTCACGGCCACCAATGGTGGAGCGATTAAAATCGGGGGATGTGCAAGAGGCCAGGATTACGAGGCATGAATATTGAATTGCTGTTGGGTTTAACATTTCATAAACAAAAGAAATGGGAGGATCTTTGACATCGGCCGTTGCCATAGAGCTGGGGACCAGACAAGGGGGAGCCTGTGATGCTGCAGGATCAGTATGCAGTCGGCACTTTCCGACGCCTTGTCCAATAACGTTACCAGGTCAAAAGCAAAGGGCCTCGGTTTAGCGGCCAGGAGCCCTGAGCTCAGCGACTGGAAAGGGGAACCGAATCCCTTCAGTTTAAGGAAGTGCTGAGCAGTTGCACAGAAGTAGCTCTGTTTATTTTTGGACTGTCGTCCCAAAAGCAGAGTGGCTTCACCACACGTAACTTAAACAAAGCCCCCTTGTGCAATGGTGCCCCTACCCCCGCCTTCGTTTTCTCCTCACGTGAAAGCGTTTATTCCCCGCTGGATTCTGGTTCCAGTCGTCCACCGTTACATTTCACACGCGTCGCCCGCAAGCCCAGAGAGGAATGGTCAGCGGGCTATTAGACTACAGGGGGCATCACATCCTGGCCCAGCCCGGTCCCAGCTCAACGTCCATGTAACAGACACTTACGGGTCAGAAGGCAGCCATTCAGCCCCTCTCGCAGAGTGTCGCCAATGCCAGGTGGACGTGTTCCTGGTGGATTCATTACACGACATCCCACCTCCAAACGCCCCACCCGGTTAAACAGCCTTAAAAAAAATTCTTCCCCAATATTTTTATAACTAATAAAGAAAAATGGAAAAACGCCCACAATATTTAAAATGCCTCTTTGATTTTTCTCCCCGATTGCCGACAGCAGTTCAGTGCAGATTAATCTTTAATCCCCGTGTCAGCTGTGGCTCAGTGGGCAGCACTCTCTCTCTCGCCTCGGAGTCAGAAGGTTGTGGGTTCAAGTCCCACTCCAGGGATTTCAGCACATAAAGCTAGGCTGACACTCTAGTGCTGTATTGAGGAAGCGCCGCACTGTCGGAGGTGCCGTCTTTCGGATGAGACGTTAAACCGAGGCCCCGTCTGCTCTCTCGGGTGGACGTAAAAGATCCCGCGGCCACTATTTCAAAGAAGAACAGGGGGAGTTCTCCCCGGTGTCCTGGGGCCAATATTTATCCCTCAATCAAAAACAGATTATCTGCTCATTATCACATTGCTGTTTGTGGGAGCTTGCTGTGCGCAAATTGGCTGCCCCATTTCCTACATTACAACAGTGACTACGCTTCAAAAAGTACTTCATTGGCTGTAAAGCTCTTTGAGACATCCGGTGGTCGTGAAAGGCGCTATAGAAATGCAAGTCTTTCTTTCTTTTTCCTGGAGACACCAGGGCAATCCGAGAGGGTTGGCAGCCCCTGCCCTCAAGTCCGTGCCAGCTCTTTGCTCGGGCAATCTGCAGGTAATCCTACTGCCCCGCTCTCCCCATATCTCGTTGTATTTACATTAATGACTTGGATGAAGGGACCGAGTGTACTGTAGCCAGATTTGCTGATGATACAAAGATAGGTGGGAAAACAAGTTGTGAGGAGGACACAGAGTCTGCAAAGGGGCATAGATAAGTTGAGCGAGTGGGCAAAAATTTGGCAGATGGAGTATAATGTGGGGAAAATGTGAGGTTATCCACTTTGGTGGGAAGAATAGAAAAGCAAATTTAATTTAAATGGAGAGAGACTACAAAATGCTGCGGTACAGAGGGATCTGGGGGTCCCCATACATGAAACACAAAAGGTTAGCATGCAGGTACAGCAAGTAATTAGGAAGGCAAATGGAATGTTGGCCTTTATTGCAAAGGGGATGGAGTATAAAAGTAGGGAAGTTTTGCTACAACTGTACTGGGCGTTGGTGAGACCACATCTGGAGTACTGCGTACAGTTTTGGTCTCCTTATTTAAGGAGGCATTGGAGGCAGTTCAGAGAAGGTTCACGAGGTTGATTCCTGGGATAAAGTGGTTGTCTTATGAGGAAAGGTTGGGCTTATACTCATTGGAGTTTAGAAGAATGAGAGGGGATCTTATTGAAACATATAAGATTCTGAGGGGGCTCGACAGGGTAGATGCAGGGAGGATATTTCGCCTCGTGGGGGAATCTAAAACTCAGGGGCACAGTTTCAGAATAAAGGGTCGCCCTTTTAAGACGGAGATGAGGAGGAATTTCCTCTGAGGGTCGTGAATCTTTGGAATTTTCTACCACAGAGAGCTGTGGAGACTGAACCATTGAATATATTCAAGGCGGAGATTGACAGATGTTTGAACTACAGGGGAGTCGAGGGTTATGGGGAGCGGGCAGGGAAGTGGAGTCGAGGCCAAGATCAGATCAGCCATGATCTTATTGAATGGCGGAGCAGGCTCGAGGGGCCGAATGGCCTACACATGTTATGTTCTTCTGCTTCAAATATTTAGCCTGTTTTCCCTTAAAAGATGCGATGATCTTTGCCTCAGACACTCTGTGGTAAAGCATTCCCAAGCTCCAATAACTCTGTGTACAGAAGGCTCTCCTAAACTCTCTCCTCACCCTTGTACTAACAATTGTAAATTGGTGGCTCCCTCGTCACTGGCTTTCCCCCAACTAGAGGAAATAGTCTTTCCTGATTCACTCCATCAAACCCCTACACTGTTTTAAAATCCCCTATTGCAGCTCCTCGTTCTCGAATATTTACACTCAGCAGGGCTCAGGATCTGGGACCTTGGTCAAGGACACAGAGTCGCTACTGCCACCTCAGGTGAGATCAGGTATCACAGCACTGATCAGGCATCCCACCTGGGATCTTCTGGTCTGTGCCTCTCAGCAACTCACTGCCTTTACTGACTGATCTATCAAGAGGATCAATTCCAGCGTTTAATCTGCCCTAAACGTCAACCCAACCCCCATCACCACCAAAAATGTTCTGTCTGAGGCTGAACCACACTGTTCACAACCTTGGTGTCATATTTGACCCCGAAATGAGCTTCCGACCACATATCCGCAGCATAACAAAGACCACCTATTCCCACCTCCGTAACATCGCCCGTCTCCACCCTTGCCTCAGCTCATCCGCTGCTGAAACCCTCATCCATGCCTTTGTTACCTCTAGACTTGACTATTCCAACGCACCCCTGGCCGGCCTCCCACATTCCACCCTACGTAAAACTCAGCTGCCCGTGTCCTAACTCGCACCAAGTCCCGTTCGCCCATCACCCCCTGTGCTCGCTGACCTACACTGGCTCCCGGTTAAGCAGCGCCTCAATTTCAAAATTCTCATCCTTGGTTTTCAAATCCCTCCATGGCCTCACCCCCTCCCTATCTCTGTAATCTCCTTCAGCCCCACAACCCCCCACCCCCGCCTCCCCGAGATATCTGCGCTCCTCTAATTCTGCCCTCCTGAGCATCCCTGATTATAATCGCTCAACCATTGGCGGCCGTGCCTTCTGTTGCCTGGGCCCTAAGCTCTGGAATTCCCTGCCTAAACCTCTCCGCCTCGCTACCTCTCTTTCCTCCTCTAAGACGCTCCTTAAAACCTACCTCTTTGACCAAGCTTTTGGTCACCTGCTCTAATTTATCCTTATGTGGATCGGTGTCAAATTTTTTGTCTTAAAATACTCCTGTGCAGCGCCTTGGGACGTTTTACTATGTTAAAGGCGCTATATAAATACAAGTTGTTGTTGTTGTTTCTTTAAGAACATAAGAACTAGGAGCAGGAGTCGGCCATTCGGCCCCTCGAACGTGCTCCGCCCTTCAATAAGATCATGGCTGATCTTCTACCTCAACTCCACCTTCCTGCACTATTTCCATATCCCTTAATGCCCAAAGTTTAGATCTCTGTCTTCAATATACTCAACGACTGAGCCTCCACAGCCCTCTGGGGTAGAGAATTCCAAAGATTCACCACCCTCTGAGTGAAGAAATCTCTCCTCATCTCAGTCCTAAATAGCCGACCCCTTATTCTGAGACTAGGACCCCTAGTTCTAGACTCCCCAGCCAGGGGAAACATCCTCTGAGCATCTAGGGATCTGCTGATGGCCAACACTGGGTGTCCAACCAGATCATTGAGGAGTGGGTGGGTTCCATCGGCCTCTCTCTCGCTCTCTCTCTGGACAATGAATGAATGCAACATCCCTCCTCTTCACATGCTCACACTGGGCCATCCCGACCCGGTTCAGCTCAGCAAGCTGGAAGCCACCCTCCTGTCCAGGAGACTCTCACTCACTTGGGAATGTACTTGTCCTCCCCAATCCGAACGGGATCCTCCATCATGGGCGGAACGGTCATCGTTGGCTGGCTCTGGTGAGAAAAAGACAGAAAAGATGGCGCTCAGTGGTGACGGTATCGCCTGGTCTCTGCCAATCACAGCGAGTGCTCGCTCTCGATTCCTTGCTTCGAATGCAGTCCGCGAGGAGAGTTGCTGACCCTGTGTGGAGTCCTGCTCCACCCAGATCTCAATCCCTCAATCTTTTGTCTTTTGTCTTGGTTGTGCCCTGCACGATTAACCTTCGCCATAAACAGCAAAGGGTCGACTGTCATTAAAAATAGAGAGAGTGTGATACTAAATGCTGCAAGAAATCATCTTGGCATCCAACACCAGGGTGCTCGTAAAGATTAGTAATCATCCAGAGACAGAGTTCCTGATCTCGGACACACTTCACTGGGAAAGGACCAGAGATATGGGGTGGGGGGGGAAAGAGAAGAGAAGAGGGGGAGGGGGAGAGGGCGAGAAGAAGGGGAGGGCGTGAAGAGGGGGAGGGCGAGAAGAGGGGGAGGGCGAGAAGAGGGGGAGGGCGCGAAGAGAGAAAGAGGGGGGGGACAGAGGGGGGACATGAATCGTGCCATCGGTTGGAGAAGTCTGTGTGAGGGAAATAACAAGTTATGAGTGTCACTCAATCTCCTGCAGACTGCCAGAGAGCAGTAGCACCTCTGTCTGTCACAGTGACAATCGCAAACACGATGGCTGCCAACCCTCACTTTTAACCCTTGCCACCGTGGCCCGATGGGGGTAACATTGTTCCCCCAGAGTGAGGGGGTTCTGGGCTCCAGCCCCGCTCCAGGATTTGATCAGCTAATCTAGCAGTGAGGGATACTATTCTTCAGATGGGACCTTAAACCAGGACCATATCTGCCTGTTCCCATGGATCATGGGGATGGTTAAGGACGAGCAAGTGATTTTCCCAGTGACCCGCGCGATCACCAGCACCAAAAACCTGGTCATTCGTCTCATTGCTGTTTATTGGTCATTTGTTTACAAGACAATCCGTCTCTGCGCTTCCAATTAATACCTTCCATGAGGGGTTTCTGAGATTAACTTGCATTGACATTACACCTTTTACAACCCCACAATGTCACAGTCAATGAATTTTTATCAGTGTTGATTTGTAGACAACATGGTAGGCAAGTTGGGCACAGCAAGATCCCACAAACAAGAATGAGTAAAAAAAACACAGATAATTAGATTTGACGAGCAATAACTAAATCGGGACACTGGGGAGAACTCCCCCTGCTCTTCTTCCAAATAGTGACCGTGGGATCTTTTACGTGCACCCGAGAGGGCAGACGGGGCCTCGGTTTAACATGTCAGTCAAGGTGGCACCTCCGACAGTGCAGCACTCCCTCGGTACTACACTTGGGACGCCAGTCTAGATTTTGGTGCTCAAGTCCCCGGCGCGAGGCTTGAACCCACAACCTTCTGACTTAGAAGCAGGAAGCTCTACCCACTGAACCACGGTCGTCGCTCTTTCAACAAAGAAAAAAGGACCTAAGTTGCTGCCGGAGGGAGAAGAAGAAGGTGGTTACTGCTCATTAACATAGAAGCATAGAAGATAGGGGAAGGAGTAGGCCATTCAGTGTGTGTCATTATGCGTCAATGACACTGGGAACCGGTTTTATAAAAATGTGTTATATTTCGTAATGTAGGCTCTGTATTAAAAGGTGATAGAGAGGGAGGGTAACCTCCCTTGCAACACTAAATTTAGGGATTAGGAAAGGCCGTTTGAGGCTCATCCTGTAGAACACCCTCCTTCTCCCCCCACCCCCACCCCAAATCAGCGGTGCCCTGAACCAACCATGTACAAGGGCACATAAGAAATAGGAGCAGGAGTAGGCCATTTGGCCCTTCGAGCCTGTTCTGCCATTTAATGAGATCATGGCTGATCATCCAAACTCAGTACCCTGTCCCTGCTTTCTCCCCATATCCCTTGATCCCTTTAGCCTTAAGAAATATATCTAACTCCTTCTTGAATATATTTAATGAATTGGCCTCAACTGCCTTCTGTGGTAGAGAATTCCACAGGTTCACCACTCTCTGGGTGAAGAAATTCCTCCTCATCTCTGTCCTAAATGGCTTACCCCTTATCCTTAGACTGTGACCCCTTGTTCTGGACTCCCCGACCTTCGGGAACATCCTTCCTGCATCTAGTCTGTCTAGCCCTGTTAGAATTTTATAAGTTTCAATGAGATCCCCTCTCATTCTTCTAAACTCCAGTGAGTGTAAGCCCAATCGACCCAATCTCTCCTCATACGTCATTCCTGCCACCCCAGGTATCAGTCTGGTGAATTAAATCATGATTGAAGTCGCCCCTCCCCCATCTGGAAATACATCGTTGGACATCCTGCTGTAAGTGGATAGTCCTCAAACGAGGAATGTTTTACAAGACCCGCGACTCACTGTGAATCTGCATGGCTTGGTGTCTCAACTCCCTGCTGTCTACCCTGCTTCACGAAGAGGGTTTCTGTGGAAATTGCGAAAGTAGGGTGGGGTGCGGATCTAGTGCAGTGCATCACCAACCCACCACATTACATGTCTTCACCCGCTCCACTTCAAGATCCGCTGTGCAGTGGACAACAACCACAACTTGGATTTATACAGCGCCTTTAATGTAGTAAAACGCCCCGCGGCGCTTCACAGGAGCGATTATCAAACAGAATTTGACACCGAGCCAAATAAGGAGATGAAAGAGGTAGGTTGGACTGGTTGGGCCGCATGGCCTGTTTCTGGGCCGTATATCCGATGTAATCCTAGGTTTTAAGGAGCGTCTTAAAAGGAGGAAAGAGAGGTCAAGAGACAGCGAGGTTTGGGGAGGGAATTCCAGAGCTTAGGGACTTGGCAGCTGAAGGCTGGTGGAGTGATTAAAATCAGGGATGCTCAAGAGGCCAGAGTTGAGGAGCACAGATATCTCGGCAGGAGGGGGGGGCGGTTGTAGGGCTGGAGGAGATTAGAGATAAAAGAAAAAGACTTGCATTTATATAGCACCTTTCACAACTATCGGACGTCTCAAAGCACTTTACAGTCAATGGACTCACTGTTGAAATGTGGGAAATGCGGCAGCCAATTTGCGCACAGCAAGCTCCCACAAACAGCAATGACCAGATCATCTGCTTTTTTTTGTTATGTTGATTGAATGATAAATATTGGCCTCAGGACACCGGGAAGAACTCCCCTGCTCTTCTTCGAAATATTGCCGCGGGATCTTTTTCATCCACCTGAGAGAGCAGACGGGGCCTCGAGTTTAACGTCTCATCCGAAAGACGGCACCTCCGACAGTGCAGCACTCCCTCAGCACTGCACTGGGAGTGTCAGCCTAGATTTTTCTGCTCAGGTCTCTGGAGTCTCTGAACCCACAACCTTCTGACTCAGAGGTGAGTGTGCTACCCACTGAGCCACAGCTGACACTAGCTGGGGAGATAGGGAGGGGCGAGGCCATGGAGGAATTTTAAAATCATGGCGTTGCTTAACCTGGAGCCAATGCGAGCACAGGGGAGATGGGCGAACAGGGACTTGGTGCAGGTTAGGACACGGGCAGCCGAGTTTTGAATGAGCCCCAGTCTACGGAGGACGGGCATAAACCCATGTGCCACATTACTGGCGTGCCAAAGCTCCACCACATCACGACAAGGGCGAGAAAGCAATCACATCGGACAATGGAGCCTGCAGTCAGCCTGGCAAGGGGAGCCGTGCAGCCCACAAACACCAAACATGGAAGTTAGTTCAAACCAGGTAAAATGAGGCTAGTCAGAGAAGGGATGCTGGAGCCGAGAGGTACAGCTGGTTCCAGATGGACAAACACACCAGACTTTCACATCCTCATTTACTGAACATCTTCCTGTATTTTAAAACTTTAAATCACTGCTTCTGTCCGACCTCTGTCGCAATCACTCACTCCAGCTGCTTCTGTTGCAGAAACCAGCAGAGAACTCCCTCCGAGAGACGAGACTTGCCGAATGTGCCCTTTTCAGCAATGCTGCTGATTCAGAGTCCCAGCGAGCCAAGCTGTTTCAACAGATTGGTTCTGTTCCTTCTCTTGCTCAACCAGCTCGGTGCAACCGAATAACTGATGGCACATTGCTCAGCCGGCGATGTTTGAGTGAAGTAGCGAGGGGTCCCAGGGGGGATGGAGGAGGGCAAACTGACGGCTGGAATCCCTAAAGTCATTTGTCACCTCTTTCCTGACATTGAAATCACATTGAAATTCTGGCTTGAAGATACAGCATCATTATACAATACACGCTGCCTGTTATTTATGGTGTACCCGGTTTGTTCCTATTGATTGCTTGTGAATTTGCATTCAGTAAGTGTGCAGTGATGATATGATTACTCTTTTAGTGTGTGTCATTATATGTCAATGACACTGGGAACCGGTTTTATAAAAATGTGTTATATTTCGTCTTGTAGGCTCTGTATTAAAAGGTGATAGAGAGGGAGGGTAACCTCCCTTGCAACACTAATTTTAGGGATTAGGAAAGGCCGTTTGAGGCTCATCCTGTAGAACACCCTCCTTCTCCCCCCACCCCCACCCCAAATCAGTGGTGCCATGAACCAACCATGTACAAGGGCACATAAGAAATAGGAGCAGGAGTAGGCCATTCGGCCCTTCGAGCCTGTTCCACCATTCAATGAGATCATGGCTGATCTTCTGTCTCAACTCCATTAATCAGCCCTATCGCCATATCTCTTGATGCCCTTACTAGTCAGAAAGCTCTCGACTTCTGTTTTGAATATACTCAATGACTGAGCCTCCACTGCCCTCTGGGGTAGAGAATTCCAAAGATTCACCACCCTCTGAGTGAAGAAATTTCTTCTCATCTCTGTCCTGAATGGCCTACCCTTTATCCTGAGGCTGTGGCCCCTGGTTCTAGACTCCCCAGCCAAGGGAAACATTCTCCCAGCATCCATCCTATCAAGCCCTGTAATAATTTTGTATGCTTCAATGAGATCCCCTCTCATTCTTCTGAATTCAAGAGAATACAGGCCTAGTTTACTCAATCTCTTCTCATACGACAGTCCCGCCATCCCAGGAATCAATCTCGTGAACCTTCGTTGCACTCCCTCTATGGCCAGTATATCCTTCCTTAGGTAAGGAGACCAAAATTGTACACCGTACTCCAGGTGTGGTCTCACCAAGGCCCAGCAGTGTTGCAGTGACAGGGTGTCTCATGGGGTATGGTGGGCATAAACCCATGAGCCAGATGTTGGTGTGTCAAAGCTCCATCACATCACTTAGAATCCTACAGCACAGAAGGAGGCCATTTGGCCCGTCGTGCCTGTGCTGGCTCTTGTCTTGTAAAATGGATTACCGAGATTGAATACATGCCCCATAGTGATTTCAAGGCTGTAAACTGACCCTGGAGTTCCAGTGTCGATTATAAACTGCTCAGACTTTGCTCTCACCATTTGTGTCTTCTAGAATCGCACTGAAATGACAACATAGGAAACAGGCCGTTTGTTTCGTACTGGGGTTTATCCTCCACACGGACAGTAACACTAATCCTATGTTCCCATATCCCTTTATTCCCCTTTCCTTCCACCACCTAGCTGATCTATTCTTAAAGGTTGACACAGTCTGTGTCAATCGCTAACTCTGGTCGTGCATTCCACAGTCTCACGGCCCTCAGTGTAAAACCGTTTCTCCCGCTCTCTGTCTCAAGTCTCTTTTTGTATCCATGTCCCCTCGTTCTAGACCCCTCACTCACTGTTAACAACTAAGAAGGCACACGGGATTCTTTCCTTTATTAGCCGAGGCATAGAATAGAAGGGCAGGGAGGTTATGCTTGAACTGTATAAAACACTAGTTAGGCCACAGCTAGAATACTGCGTGCAGTTCTGGTCACCGCATTACAGGAAAGATGTGATTGCACTGGAGAGGGTACAGAGGAGATTTACAGGGATGTTACCAGGACTGGAGAATTTTAGCTATGAGGAAAGATTGGATAGGCTGGAGTTGTTTTCTTTGGAACAGAAGAGGCTGCGGGAGATTTAATTGAGGGGTCTAGATAGAGTGGATAGGAAGGACCAATTTCCCTTAGCAGAGAGGTCAATACCAGGGGGCATAGATTTAAAGTAATTGGTCGGAGGTTTAGAGGGGAGTTGAGGAGAAATGTTTTCACCCAGAGGGTGGTGGGGGTCTGGAACTCACTGCCTGAAAGGGTGGGAGAGGCAGGAATCCTCATCGTGTTTAAAAAGTACTTGGATATGCACTTGAGGTGCCGTAACCTACAGGGCTACGGACCGAGAGCTGGAAAGTGGGATTAGGCTGGAGAGCTCGTTTTCAGCTGACACAGACACGATGGGCCGAATGGCCTCCTTCTGTGCTGTAAATGTCTATGATTCTATGAAGAGTCTGTTTCTATCTACTCTACCATTCCTTCATCATTTTGAACACCAAATCGCCCCACAATCCCACCTGTTTAATGACATTTTTGAAGTCTTTCTTCATATTTGTATTTCCTCAGACCAGGCAGCATCTGGTGAATCTGCGCTGTACTCTCTCTATTGTCTCAACACCCTTCCTATAGTGAGGATCATCTGAATCAACATCATCTAAAACCTTCAATTCCATTTCCACCGGTCGCTCACTCCTTGGCATCTATGGATCAGGTCCATCGGCCGCTCAGAGTTACCAGAAGAGCTGAAATCCTAACCTACACCGTCCGGCACTCACATGGTAGATAACCCAACCGCTGTCTCGGGGCCAGTTACAGAGTAAGGCAGCCTGCAGCTGCGGATGGAGAATGCTGGCTGAAGACTCTGCACAGAGGCCCAGCCAGGAAGTGTGTGGGTGGCTGGGTGCAGCGAGGATCCCCAAACGGTGCAGGAAGGATAGCGCTGAGGTTAATTGGGTTTGGGGAAGTAACAAACAGGGCTAACCGAGTATAGAACGAGGGCTAACAAATAGTATAGAAGCAGGGCCAAACAGCATGGAAACCAGGCCAACAAACCATATAGAAACAGGGTCAACTAACAGTATAGGAACCAGGCATCCAAACCGTATAGAAACAGGTCCAAACCGTATAGAAACAGGTCCAAACCATATAGAAACATTTCCAAACAGTATAGAAACAGGTCCAAACAGCATAGGGACCAGGCCAACAAGCCGTATAGAAACAGGGCCAACTAACAGTATAGAAACAGGTCTACAATATGCTGAGCATCGGTGTCCTTCAGAGGTGAAAGGACTGTGTGGACCCTGGATTTTCCCCACCAGAATCATTACCAGCCAGGCGAGAGGTGCAATCACTGGAGGCCACATCTGTGCTCGATCAAACTGCTGCTTCATCCAACAATTACCGCTCCCCTGAGAGCGCCAGTATCTCAAAGAGTCCCCAGCACCAGAATGACCTCAGACAGGGACTCCAGCACCGTGGAAGGACCGAGCGCGTCCTGTCAGAGGCGTTTTGCTACAACAATGCAGAGACAAGACGCGAGAAGCAGCTGCTGCTTTTAAGAGAACAAAAATAAAAGAGTATTACATTTCACAGCAGAATGAAACCAAATCTCATGGAACTGGCGCAGTGCTAGCTCTATTTTTAAAAGGTTGCACATGTGGCTTTTACTGGGACCAGTGCCACTGAATGACAGCGCTGGTGTAAACAGAGCGTTTTGCACAGATTGTGCCAGTGATGAGATTCCCATTCCAGGATCTGTCTCTCGTCCACCCCCCCACTCCTTTAAACTTTGAGGGGGATTGTAGGGGGGTTGCAGTTCCACAGGCACTAGCCGACCTCTAGTAACCTCACCCAAATGTTAATTCTCCATGGATGAGGCGAGACAGGCTAGTCCCACTACTGGGAGACAAGCTTCCTAATCTGATCCTGTCCTCACACAAGGCTGCTCTGATCTGAGGCCGATTGTTTCCTCGCCCAGGGGCCACCCAATTGCAGGAAGCAGCCCTCGTCTGCTGACCTATCTTGATCAGCCCATTTCATTGTTGCCAAAACTTATGTTCCCCCCCCCCCCCAAAGAAATCATTTCATCGGCAATTTAAAAAGTCCCTTTAATTCAGAAGATGACTGACCTCAACACAGCAATTAGCAAAAGCGAGCCAGAGGAGATCTCAAGACACAAGGAACCAGTGTCTTTACTGCATCTGTTCAAATCAGTAAAATGCCCTGTAAATTAACCAGCACTGGGGGGAAGAGGAACTCGTCTATTGTCTAATGTTAAATGTCAGAAAGGAGGATTTTTCTCCGCCCCCTTTTATTACCTTGCTAAAAGCCTCTTTATTCCATCGATGCAGCGAGCCGGCGGTGGGAGTTGGTGCCGCGATCGCTCGCCCGGCTGGACAAGCTCTGCACAGAAGCGCTGGCCATCGATCCCGATCCTTTTTAAACAGACAAACGGACCTGAGCGCCTGTCGGATGATTGATGGGGCCAGCGACCAATCAGCGGCGGGAGAAGGATTGGCAACGCTAATTAGAAAAGTAGCAATGAGGCGACTCGACCAATCAGCGTGAACTAGGGCGGGGCCCCAGTGCAAACAATGACAGGCGGCGTCAGGTCGTATTTAAACACACGTCTCCCTCTCATATACACACACATACATATACATACACACACATACATATACACACACACACACAATTTCAATTTTCAATTTTATTTTATTTGTCACATAACCAAATACAACAAGTGAAATCCAGTCAGTGAAATGCTTTTTTCTTAACGAGCCGAGCGCACAAAGCAGCAAAGGACACTTAGCTGCTGGTACGCACGGAGCCCGCAAGGACGGCAGCCATCTTCATCGGCGCCATCACAATAGGGTCCGCTCTCGCCTCGCTCCGCCTTTCCCGCACTCCTGCCCGACAATCTTCAGCCGCCGTGGTACCGACATCCCGGGGCCTGCTTCTCCCTGGCTCTCCTTCCACTCGGTCTGACCTCCGAGCCTCCCGCGGTGTCCGACCTTCCAGGGCCTGCTTTTCCCGCCCTCGGTCCGCTGGCCGCCTCCCCTCCTACCGGTTTGACCTCCGAGCCTCCCGCCGAGGAGCTGCTGGCCGCCGTGCTACAGCGGGTCGTCGTGGCCTCCATCGCTGCTTCTGCTGCATCCCCGCCGACTCGCCGAACTCATCAGCGCCGATGCATATACACACACACACACATATATACACACACACATATACACACACACACACATATATACACACACACATATACACACACACACATATATACACACACATACATATACACCCACATACACACACACACATATACACATATACACACACATACATATACACCCACACACATATATACACACACACATACACACCCACATACATATACACACACACATACACATATACACACACACACACATATACACACACATACACACACATACATATACACCCACATACATATACACACACACATATACACACACACATATACACATATACACACACATACATATACACCCACATACATATACACACATACATACATATACACCCACATACATATACACACATACATACATACATATACACATGCATAAAGACACACACACATACATACATATATATATACACACAAATATATGCACACATACATACACACATTTATTTATATATCTATATATACACACATATAGTGTCAGCTCGTGGCTCAGTGGGCAGCACACTCGCCTCTGAGTCAGAAGGTTGTGGGTTCCAGTCTCACTCCAGGGACTTGAGCACATAAATCTAGGCTGACACTCCAGTGCAGTGCTGAGGGAGTGCTGCACCATCCGAGGTGTCATCTTTCGGATGAGACGTTAAACTGAGGCCCCGTCTTCCCTCTCAGGTGGATGTAAAAGACCCCATGGCCACTATTTCAAAGAAGAACAGGGGGGTTATCCCTGGTGTCCTGGCCAATATTTATCCCTCAACCAACATCACTAAAAAACAGATTATCTGGTCATTATCACATTGCTGTTTGTGGGAGCTTGCTGTGTGAAAATTGGCTGCCGCATTTCCCACCTTACAACAGTGACTACACTTCAAAAAGTACTTCATTGGCTGTAAAGTGCTTTGAGAAGTCTAGTGGTCGTGAAAGGCGCTATATAAATGCAAGTCTTCTATATACACACGTCTCTCACATATATATATACACATAAATATATATACACATATTTATATATATACTTACAATTTATACACACACGTCTCACACACGCATATATACATGTGTATAAATAGATAGGCATCTACACACAGCAATCAAAGAAGTCCAGACACAAAAATTTCTACTCATAATAGGTTTGCAAGTTTTTGCAACACGATTTGCTTTTCGGGGGAGGTGCTATCTCTCAGCATCGCTTTCAGCAGTTCCTCAGGATCTTGCCTTGCAAACGGCTCACAAGCAGATGCAGTCTGTCACGTGTCTAAATCGACCAGTTGCACTTTGTGCAACGTGCGACGAATATGGAGAAGTGCACTTTCAAGAGCGACACAAGACTCTTGTTCCTGTAATGTCAGAGAGGATGTGACAGGGTAACAGTCAAACCTGTCGCTGCCTCACTTAAAATACCGCTCAAACCGAGACATGAAAGAGTGTAATGTTCAACACAAAGCAACATGGTCATCGCACTCCCTGGAGGGAGGGCTGGGGGGATCCTGCCCATCTGTCTGCCCATCTGCAGCAGTCTCAGACTGGCACAAGAGCCAGAATCATTCCAGATTGGTTTAGCAGAACTTCCCGATAGCTCACAGGCACACTCTGCGGTTGATCCCTCTGAACTTGCAGCTGTCAGCTGTGGTTCAGTGGGTTGCACTCTCGGCTCTGAGTCAGAAGGTTGCGAATATTTGTGATAAAAACAGAAAATGCTGGAAATAATAATAGCAGAGAGAAACAAGAGTTAACGTGTCAGATCTGGAAGAAGTTAAGAGATTCAACTGTTAACTTCTTCCAGTTCTGACGAAGGGTCTGCGATCTGAAACGTTAACTCTGTTTCTCTCTCTCCACAGATGCTGCCTGACCAGCATTTTCTGTTTTTATTTCAGATTTCCAGCAGCCGCAGTATTTTGCTTTTGTTGAAGATTTGTGAGATGTGACAAGGCGCGGTACAAGTGCAAGTCTTACCTTCAATGTCCAGTTCATTGCTCTTTGTGCCAGAACCTGAGCATATCCTTATTGGTAGGTCTGGGAGCGTTCTGGACAGCTCGGAGGAGCAAATAAGGCTTGCACAGAAGCAGCTGAGTGTCTGCGTTAGCGGTTCGGGAGAGAGAAGGCATGTGACACTGAAATGTACTCCAACTTGAGCAGATAGACAACAATGGAAAGCTTGTATCTCTAACAGCGAGGCGGACTGCACATCAGCACCAAACAGCGCTGGCCTTTACAATTAAATCAACAACATCTTATACAAACCAAAACTGACACGGAAAACAGCCTGTTAAAGGGGCCTCACTAAAATCAGCAACATCACACACATACCGAGAATGGACTGGTGGCAGTGGGATCAAGTCACATTTTCCTGAACCAGGTGTAACTCACCCAGAAAGTGGTTTCTGAAATTGAAACCGTGTTTTTGAGTGCCTGTGCTGCCTTCAACCACTTTGACTATTACTTCACGTCAAAACTTTTAACGCTATGATAGAAAGTTTGGCAATTACTTTTGTTCTGACTTCCAGCTCAATCAAGCAGGCGACAGGATGTAGCTGAGATAATGAGCAAGATGTACCCAGAGACTCACTGTTGATATCCATCAGCGAAGCATAGACTTCTAAGGCAGAGAAAGGAGGCCATTCAGCCCATCAGGCCTGTGATGGCTCTTGACTTCGAGCAATCCAAACCTAATCGCACTGCCCCATCAGTGACTGATGGAGGACTTGGCTTCGCTTCCAGCAGAAAGAAGCACTTTAAAGGGTACGGTAGCATAGTTGTTATGTTACTGGACCAGTAATCCAGAGGTCTGGACGGATGATGACGCGAGTTCAAATCCCCCCACGGCACCTGGGGAATTTAAATTCAATTAATGAAATAAATCTGGAATTAAAAAGCTAGTATCAGTAATGGTGACCATGAAACTACTGGATTGTCATAAAAACCCATCTGGTTCACTGATGTCCTTTAGAGAAGGAAATCTGCTGTCCTTACCCGGTCTGGCCTATATGTGTCTCCAGACCCACAGCAATGTGGTTGACTCTTAACTGCCCTCTGAAATGGCCCAGCGAGCCACTCGGTTATACCAACCCGCTACTGCAGCGGTTCAAGAATTGATGGGCAATAAATTCCGGCCTTGCCAGTGACGACCTCATCCTGTGAACGAATATTTTTAAAAAATCCCACTGT
Source organism: Somniosus microcephalus (assembly GCF_052327205.1). Lineage (NCBI taxonomy): Eukaryota > Metazoa > Chordata > Chondrichthyes > Squaliformes > Somniosidae > Somniosus > Somniosus microcephalus. Next base: position 7,508,943 of record NC_141016.1, read on the forward strand.
GCAAAATGGGGATGGGCTTGGAGATTGCTGGGTGGGTGTTAGACCGAGGTGCCCAGAATAGAGGAGCTGGATTGATATTCTGGAGTTCCTCTGGAACAGGAAGTATTTGTGCAGATTTCCCTCAGAAGGTTAAGTGGACAGAGCAGTGTCCCCTGATAGATTGTACTTGCCGAATGCTTTCTTAGCTTAAGAGCATGTGAACTGGCAAAACCATGAGCAAATGGACAGGCTTTCCTACTTAACCAGTTTGGATGGTTAAGACATGTGATTTTCCCATCATGCTGGCTGTATAAGAACATAAGAAATAGGAGCAGGAGTTGGCCATTTGGCCCTTCGAGCCTGCTCCACCATTCAATAAGATCATGGCTGATCTTCGACTTCATCTCCACTTTCCTGCACTATCCCCATATCCCTTGATTCCCTTAATATTCAAAAATCTATCAATCTCTGTCTTGAATATACTCAACGACTGAGCCTCCACAGCCCTCTGGGGTAGAGAATTCCAAAGATTCACCACCCTCTGAGTGAAGAAATATCTTCTCATCTCAGTCCTAAATGGCTGACCCCTTATTCTGAGACTGTGACCCCTGGTTCTAGACTCCCCAGCCAGGGGAAACATCCTCCCTGCATCTACCCTGTCAAGCCCTGTAAGAATTTTGCTTTGCTTTTATGCTAAAGTAATTCAACATCGCCGTGCGTCATTCTGGCTCTTTTACTTAAACCAGTTGGCTAGTAACCAATTCATCTCAACTGTATCGACTCTTTCTCACAGCGGGGCACATTGCCTGATCCCAGTGGGAATACAGGCTCAGAGAGCTGGTTGATCATTGGGTTTACGACTTCATAGACACGTTTCCCCAACTCGCACCCCTCTGCTAGGAGGGCAAGGTCAGGGGGAATTTCCCCAGGCATTGCATTAGGTGTACACTATACTTAGCTGAGAACATGTCCTGGGCTGGCTACCCGTATCTTGGCATAAAATATTTTGAGGGAGTTTTAATCTCCTGGGTCTAGCTCACAAAACATGTCCATGAGTTTCTATTCATTCCGATGGCAACATGCACTTTAGCACAATTCACAACTCAGTAATTAACATGCACAGATCCAAAACCCAATCCCTTTAACCTAATGCCAATTATTTCAACAGCATTCAGGAGCTAACCCTCCCTCTGACAACTTTTCAAAATGCCGTGGTTTTGTCAGCTGACAGGCATTTTAAAAAAGAAAGGAACTTGCATTTATCTAGTGCCTTTCACAACCACAAAGCGCATTTAAAGTATTGTCACTGTTGTAATGTAGGAAGCATGGCAGCCAATTTGCGCACAGCAAGATCCCACAAACAGCAAGAGATGAATGACCAGATAATCTGTTTTAAGTGATCTTGATTGAGGGATAAATATTGTCCAGGACCCCGTGGAGAACTCCGCTGCACTTCTTCGAAATAGTGCCATGGGATCTTTGAATGTCACCCTGAGAGGGCAGCCGGGGCCTCGGTTTAACGTCTCATCTGAAAGACGGCACCTCCGACAGTGCAGCACTCCCTCAGCACTGCACTGGGAGTGTCAGCCTAGATTTTTGTGCTCAAGTCTCTGGAGTGGGACTTGAATCCACAACCTTCTGACTCAGGAGGTGAGAATGTGACCTACTGAGTCCTGGCTGATTAGCGAATGCCCAACACTGGGAAAGGTTAGCCCCAAAGAGGGTTCTTCTCCCTCCACTCCATCCTGCGTGTGGAACTCTAATTGCTGCACTGTGGAACAGTAATAGTGGTTCAAATGCTCGGCATAGGGGCATCACAGAGTTTCACTGCTGCCTCTTGGTTGGTCGTTTCTATATGGGATGATCTGGTCTCCAGACCACAGCAACTCCTCATACTTCAAGTCAAGCCACAGATCCAAACCACATCAACCACTTTGCTGAAAGTGGGAATCATTGACTGCTAGCCTATTCATTAGGAAGGCCATCCAACTATTTTCTCCACACTGTAATTTACGCAGAGCATTCATCATAGCTGCTGGGTCTCTACTTGTGAAAGGCAGAACGCTACTCAGTGAAATTGCCATTGAATGCATTGATGCTCTTCCGAGGTGCTGCATTGTCCTTAAGTGGGCTTGCCTTTCTTGAAACCATCAAAGAGGCTCCTGGTCTTCTGTTCTCGCTTGTGGTTTTTTTCTGGATTATTTACCTGATGCCAGGAATTATCGAGCTGTATTTATTTGAAAAAAAAAATGTCACCTTGAGGCATAATCCATGAAACAGGTTCCTGATTTTGGTAAAATAACAAATGCAGGAACTTCTTCCGAATGCAATAATCAATTAATTAAGACCAGTTAACAGAGCAATCTCTACCCTGTCTCAACTTGCATTTATATCGCGCATTTAACATAGCAAAACGTCAAAAGACGCTTAACGAGCGATATCAATAAAAACACTTTTAACACCGAGCCACAGAAGGTGATATCAGGACAGGCGACCAAAAGCTTGGTCAAAGAGGCAGGTTTGAAGGAGCATCTTAAAGGAGGAGAGAGAGGTGGAGAGACGGAGATGTTCAGGGACGGAATTTCGCTGCTCACGATGTGGTCTCCTCTACATTGGGAAGACCAAACGCAGATTGGGTGACCGCTTTGCAGAACACCTCCGTTCAGCCCGTAAGGGGGACCCCGAGCTCCCGGTGGCCTGTCACTTTAATTCACCGCCGCACTCCCACTCAGACCTCATCGTCCTCGGCCTCTTGCATTGTTCCACGGAAGCTCAGCGTAAGCTCGAGGAACAGCACCTCATCTTTCGATTAGGCACTTTACAGCCTTCCGGACTCAATATCGAGTTCAACAATTTCAGATCATAACCTCGGCCCCTATTATATTCTATATTGTGGCGTACCGATCACAGAAAGGACACAATCCGCTTTTCGGTCCGTAGACTATAAATCAGGCGTCATGCCTTTAAGAAGGATCACACCTTTAAGAAACTCGATCTGCAACATAGTTAAGCCCAGAGCGGGAGAGGAGCAGTCAAAGCTGTGGACTGATGAAAAGCAGTCAGACTTGGTGTAAGCTCTGACGCCATTTTGTGTTCAACATGTAGCCTCAACAATTAAACCTTTTCTGTTGAACCTCTCCGAGTTCAGTATTTTTTGCTAGGAGTACGTAGACTCCTACATTGGTGACCCCGACGCTCAGGACGACTCCTAAGCGTAACCATGGCTGACACAAATGCAGTTTCTGTGAAGCTGCCGGAGTTCTGGGAGAACCTAGCCACCGCCTGGTTCCTTCAAGCCGAATCGCAATTCCGACTCCGCGGCATCACCGCCGACGCAACGATGTACGACTACCTCCTCGCCTCCCTGGGCAGCTCCACAATCACGAAAGTCTGGACAACACTACAAGACCCTCCGGAGGAAGGCAAGTACGCACATCTCAAGGCCGCGCTCCTTAAAAAATTCACAGCCTCCCAATTTTTGCACAACTGCCACCTCCTCGACCTCTCGGGCCTCGGTGACTCCACGCCGTCAGACTTGCTCTCACACATGCGTGCTCTGATCGACGAAAAAACCGTCCGGCTCCCTCTTCCGCATGCTCTTTATCCGCCAACTACCTCCCAGCATCCGCCCGGCGATCATGGCGTCCAGCCTCACGGACCTCGAGGTCCTGGCCGATGAAGCTGATAAGCTCCTGTCCGCCGGCTCCAACCACGCCGTCACCCCCGACCTGGCCTCCGCAGTGTCGGTGCGCGCTCCACCCTCTATCGCGCGGCCACACAGCTCGGCCACGAGGCCCCCCAGGCCCCCAAAGCCCTCTGACCCAGGGCTACTGCTACTTCCATACCCGATTCGGCGCAAGGGCACGCCGCTGCAGCCATCCCTGCATGTTTCCAACCGCCCCCACACCGGCCTACACGATGGCTGTGGGGCAAGCAGGTGCGCTGCTGTACGTTACGGACAGCGCCTCCGGACACCGTTTCCTATGCAACACAGGCGCGCAGCGCAGCATCATCCCCGCGTCCGCCCTCGAGATCCAGCGAGGCGGCCACAGCCCTGCGCTGGCTGCCGCCAACGGCACCGACATCCGGATGTACGGCACCCACACCGTCACCATCGACCTCGCAGGCCGCCACTACCACTGGGAGTTTATCACCGCCAAGGTGCTCTCCCCGCTCCTCGGTGCGGATTTCCTGTGCGCCCACGGCCTGTTGGTCGACATGCCTCGGCGCCGCCTTGTGGACATGAACACCATGTCACCTATCCCGAGCGCCATGGCCCCCCCCAACACGCCGAAATGGCATGGCAGTGCCGCGCCCGCTCAACGGACGACTACTCAGCAGTCCTGGCTGAGTTCCCAGCCCTCACCAACCCGACCTTCTCCGCGAAAGTTGTTAAGCACGGGGTAGAACATTTCATCCCCACCACAGGCCCACCGGTGTATGCCCACGCCCGCAGGCTGGGCCCGGCCAAGCTGGAGATCGCGCGGGCCGAGTTCGCCACAATGGAACAGCTCGGCATCATCCGCCGCTCCAACAGCCCCTGGGCCTCCCCACTCCACATCGTCACCAAACCCAACGGGGGATGGCGCCCCTGCGGGGACTACCGGCGCCTAAACGACGCCACCACGCCGGATCGGTACCCCATACCGCACATTCAAGACTTCTCGGCTAGACTGGCTGGCCGCTCAGTCTTCTCCAAAGTCGACCTGGTGCGCAGTTAACATCAGGTGCCAGTCCACCCCACGGACGTTCCCAAGACGGCCATAATCACCCCTTTTGGACTATTCGAGTTCCTCCGAATGCCCTTTGGCCTCAAAAACGCGGCCCAGGCCTTCCAGCGGCTCATGGACTCGGTCCTCCGGGACCTGAATTCCTCTTTGTCTACCTGGATGACATCCTGGTAGCTAGTTCCTCCAAGCAGGAACACATCGAGCACCTCCGCACCCTGTTCCAGCGGCTCAGTGAGCACGGGCTCATCATCAGCCCAGCCAAGTGCCAATTCGGCCTCAGCAGGATCAAATTCCTCGGCCACCACATCACGCAGGACGGAGCCATTCCCCTGCCCGCCAAGGTGCAAGCCGTCCAGCAGTTCCCCCGGCCTACCACCATCAAAGGCCTCCAGGAGTTCTTGGGGATGATCAAGTTTTACAACCGCTTCATTCCCGGAGCGGCCTCCCTCATGCGGCCCCTATACGAAGCCCTCCGGGGTAAGAAAGACAGAATGGTGATCGAGTGGTCGGCGGACATGTTGACCGCTTTCGACTCGACCAAAAAGGCGCTCGCCGACGCCACCATGCTCACTCACCCGCAGCCCAATGCCAGGGTGGCCCTCACCACGGCCGCCTCCGACCACGCGGTCGGCGCCGTGTACGAACAGTGGGTCGACGGGGCCTGGCAACCGCTGGCCTTTTTCAGCCGCCAACTTCACCTCCCGGAGGCCAAATACAGCGCCTTTGACCGCGAGCTCCTCGCACTGTACCTGGCAGTCCGCCATTTTAGATTTCTTCTGGAGGGCCGCCCCTTCACCGCGTTTGTCAACCACAAACCCCTGACATTCGCGATGGCAAAATCTGTGGACCCGTGGTCAGCCAGGCAACAACGCCAGCTCACCGCGGTGTCCGAATTCACCACGGACATCCGGCACATCTCCGGTCGAGACAACATGGTGGCCGACTGCTTATCCCGCCCCGCCGTCCACGGCACCCACCTGGCAGTGGACTATGCTCAACTGGCAGCGGAGCAACGCACTGACCCCGATCTGCTCTCCGCGCCCACAACCCTCCCAGGGCTGCGACTGACCGACGTCGCCTGCGGCCCGTCCGCCGCCACAGTCAAATGCGACACCTCCTTGGCGCAACCCCGCCCCGTAGTCCCGGCGTCCTGGCGAAAACGGGTGTTCGACATCGTCCACGGCCTCTCACACCCCGGCACCCGCGCGTCCATTAGACTGGCGGCCAACCGATTTGTCTGGCGTGGCCTGCGCAAAGATGTGCGCGTCTGGTCCAGATCCTGCATAGTTTGCCAGCATGCCAAAATCCACCAGCACGTCAAAGCCCCACTCGAGGAGTTCACCGTGCCAGAAAGAAGGTTTGACCACGTCCACATCGACCTCGTCGGCCCCCTGCCACCATCACAAGGTCACACGCACCTGCTGACAATCGTGGACCGTACCACCACTGGCCCGAGGCCATTCCACTGACGTCCACCACCACCGCCGACATCGTGAGGGCGTTCATTGGTACCTGGGTCGCTCGGTTCGGCGTCCCCTCCGACATGACGTCGGATAGAGGCCCGCAGTTCACCTCTGATCTGTGGGCCGCCATCGCCCGAAACCTCGGGGTGGCCATTCACCACACCACGGCTTACCACCCCCAAGCCAACGGACTGTGCGAGCGATTCCACAGGTCCATGAAGGCGTCCCTCCGCGCCAGCCTCGAGGATGAGGCTTGGATCGACCGCCTCCCGTGGGTGCTACTTGGCCTACGCTCCGCGGTCAAGGAAGACCTGCAAGCCTCAGCGGCGGCTGCGCGTACCCGGAGAGTTCCTGCCCACCGCCACGACCCCCTGGTCGGCTGACCAGCAACGCCACGCTTTCGCCAACCGAGCACAACAGTTCGCTCCGGTACCCACCGGCCGGCACGGCGAACCAGCAACCCGAGTACCACCTAGCCTGCACATGGCCAAATTTGTTTTCGTGCGCCATGACACCCACCGAGGACCTCTACGGCCCCCATACGATGGACCCTACAAGGTACTCCAGACGGGGAACAAGTTCTTCCTCCTCGAAGTGGGCGGCAGAACTGACAAGGTGTCGGTCGACCGGCTCAAGCTGGCGCACCTAGAGCCCGACGAACCCGTTCAAGTGGGCCAACCCCCACCGCGGGGCAGACCGCCTAAGAGCCCGACGCGTCCGACCGCCCCGCGCCTGACACCAACCGCCAAGAACCGTTCCGGCCGTGCCATCAAGCTGCCACGCCGGTTCGTACACTCCCTACTAGCGGATCCTGGGGGGAGCTGTGTGGCGTACCGATCACAGAAAGGACACAATCCGCTTTTCGGTCCGTAGACTATAAATCAGGCGTCATGCCTTTAAGAAGGATCACACCTTTAAGAAACTCGATCTGCAACATAGTTAAGCCCAGAGCGGGGGAGGAGCAGTCAAAGCTGTGGACTGATGAAAAGCAGTCAGACTTGGTGTAAGCTCTGACGCCATTTTGTGTTCAACATGTAGCCTCAACAATTAAACCTTTTCTGTTGAACCTCTCCGAGTTCAGTATTTTTTGCTAGGAGTACGTAGACTCCTACAATATTTTCCTTTTTTTTATCCACACTTTTTATTTTTTTCTTCCGTCCCTTCAGCTGTCCTTCATTCTGCCAGCGCAATTCACACCCCATCTAGAGCCATCCTTTGTTCCTTAACCTGCCCCATTTCCACCTCCTCTTGCCTTGAATATCTCTCAATGTCTCTTCATCTCTCCTGCTTTCTATCCTATCACTGACCTTCCCTTTTGTTCTTTCATCCCCTCCCCCTTTTCCCAGCCCCCAAACTTGCTTTCCATTTCCTGCTTTTTTTCCCAGTTCTGACGAAGGGTCATCGACCTGAAACATTGACTCTGTTTCTCTCTCCACCGATGTTGCCTGGCCTGCTGAGTGTTTCCAGCGTTTCCTGTTGTTATTACGGAATTTCAGAGCTTCGGGCCCAGGCAGCTGAAAGCACGGCCGCCAAAGTTGGAGCGATTAAAATCGGGAATGCGGAAGAAGTGTGTAGAGCTGGAGGAGGTTATAGAGACAGGGAGGGGGTGAGGCCATGGAGCGATTTGAAAAGAAGGATGAGGATTTTAAAATTTAGGCTTTTTACTGTAAAGTCTCTTCACAGATAAACAGGCCTCCATCTTCCCTGATTTTCAGTCTGTTTTTGGTCCATTTGTACTCCAGAGACCCATATCATTGACAGCCCTGTGAGAAACAATAAATTCAAAAGTTGTTCTGGTTGACTGGCCCGAGTGTACAGATTGCACCTTATGCCAAGTCCCGAACAGGACCTGGGGCAGGATAAGGGTGGGGAAAAGGGTGGGATTATGGCATCGCGTCTGGGCTTTGCTTTGCTGCTGATGAAAGTGAATCGAGAGTCTTCATGACTTACATAGAAACATAGAAGATAGGAGCAGGAGTAGGCCATTCGGTCCCTCGAGCCTGCTCCGCCATTCAATGCGATCATGGCTGATCATCCAAGTTCAGTACCCTGTCCCTGCCTTTTCCCCATATCCCTTGATCCCTTTAGCCTTAAGAAATATATCCAACTCCTTTTTGAATATATTTAATGAATTGGCCTCTACTGCCTTCTGTGGTAGAGAATTCCACAGGTTCACCACTCTCTGGGTAAAGAAATTCCTCCTCATTTCTGTCCTAAAAGGCCTACCCCTTATCCTTAGACTATGACCCCTGGTTCTGGACTCCCCGACCATCGGGAACACTGCGACAGAAGGAAACTGGAGGCAGGGAGGGGGGGGGGGCAAAAATCGAGCCCCGTGTTCAAAAATCAGACTTTTGGCACCTGCTTTACATTTTTGATATTTATGGTCATAATACTCAACAAATCAGGCATTAGTGGCAAATTCTGGCAAATGCTTCCTCTACCTGAGCGACTTCCACCGTGACTGTGAGACTCAAGAATAAGGCTGACAGCACAGCAGGCAAGCCGCAAGTCCCCTTCTCAATGACTTTACAACTGTCTGGAGCAATGGTGCGTATGCAGATTTTGTAATAAAATACACATCACAATGAGTTTAATTTAATTAGGTGTTCATTCGAAAGGCTGATTTTCCTCCATTGGCTTGATTTTTGCATGACCCACACAAGGAAGACTTGTATTTATATAAAGAATGACCTCAGGACGTCCCAAAGCGCTTTACAGCCAATGAAGTACTTTTGAAGTGGAGTCACTGTTGTAATGTAGGAAGCGCGGCAGCCAATTTGCGCACAGCAAGCTCCCACAAACAGCAATGTGATAAAGAAAGAAAGACTTGCATTTATATAGCCAATGTCCACTTTTTCCTAGACACCCCCATATGGACTGACTGGCGCAGAGCACACAAACAGTCCTGTAACTCCACCCTACATTTACATGTTTGTTAAGTGTTGAATGGGAACTCAGACTGACCTGCGGCCTGATCACGGCTCTGAAATCTTCAGCAAGGTCCCTTTCGAGGACGGTCGTTGCGCTGCTCTTGATGCTGGAGAAGGATCTCAGCCAATCTGCATGGATGGCGAAAGGCCCCAGGGGCAACCTTCTCTGAGGAAGGATGTTCTTGCCATGGAGGGAGTGCAGCGAAGATTCACCAGACTGATACCTGGGATGGCAGGAATGACGTATGAGGAGAGATTGGGTTGTTTGGGCTTGTACTCGCTGGAGTTTAGAAGAATGAGAGGGGATCTCATTGAAACTTATAAAATTCTAACAGGACTAGACAGACTAGATGCAGGAAGGATGTTCCCGATGGCGGGGGAGTCCAGAACCAGGGGTCACAGTCTAAGGATAAGGGGTAAGCCATTTAGGACTGAAATGAGGAGGAATTTCTTCACCCAGAGAGTGGTGAACCTGTGGAATTCTCTACCACACAAGGCAGTTGAGGCCAATTCATTAAATATATTCAAGAAGGAGTTAGATATTTCTTAAGGCTAAAGGGATCAAGGGATATGGGGAGAAAGCAGGGACAGGGTACTGAATTTGGATGATCAGCCATGATCGCATTGCATGGCCGAGCAGGCTCGAGGGGCCGAATGGCCTACTCCTGCTCCTATCTTCTATGTTTCTATGTTTCTTCCTTGCACTCCCTCAATACCAAAAGCCCTCTCGACCAGAACCCGCCGCACAACAGTTGCAACATGAATGGAGAAAGAGCTCCTTGTGTCCTGTCAGGAGAAGGACAGAGATAAGAGACAGGCGATGCTGTTGGTGACCCTCCAGCCATTGTAAGAAAAGAAAGGACTTGCATTTATATAGTGCCTGTCGCAACCTCAGGACGTCCCAAAACGCTTTACAGCCAATGAAGTACTAGATTGATCAGATCCTCTGTTTTAGTGATGTTGAGGGATAAATTTTGGCCCCAGGACACCCCCCCCGCCCTGTTCTTCTGCAAAATAGTGCCATGGGATCTTTTACATTCTCCTGAGAGGGCAGACTGGGCCTTGGATTAACATCTCATCCAAAAGACGGCACCTCTGCCAGCGCAGCACTCCCTTAGCACCGCGCTGGGCATGTCGGCCTAGATTTCATGCTCCAGTGTCACCGAGTGTGGCTTGACCCCACACAGCCTTCTGACTCTGACTCGAGAGTGCTACCCACTGAGTCACGGCTGACACAATTGGGCTGGATTTTCATTCAGGGGACGTGATGGAGGCGGGACTACAACTTTCAGGGTTGTTGTCCTGCCTCCATTGAGAGGTGGCCAACCCACGCGATTTTAACTTGATTGACCTTGTTAAGCCCGCCCAGCGAGCTCAGCAGGCCAATTAAGGGCCACCCGGCAACAGGTGACGTCACAGACTGAAATTTCATCTGTCAAGAGGTTTTGACAGATGAAATATCAGTGTTTGAAAGCTCTTTGAAGCTGTCAAACACTGACAGTCTTACTTCTAACATGAGTCCTTCTCCACAGACTCAGTTAGAAATCTCTCCTGTGCAGAAAGCTGAAGGCTGTCACTTTTGACAGTTCGCAGCCATTCTGCTTTCTGTGCCGGTGAGATGAGGGACTCCCGAGGCCTAAAGAAAGGAAGGCAGAAAAGGTAATTTACACTTCTTTAATCACTTTAGACACACCAAACACACTTAACTTTGCACTCATGCACACATCACTCACCTGAACACCGACATCTCGACCCCTCCAAGTCCTTCAACCCAACGGAGCTGTACAAAACGCTAGTTAGGCCACAGCTGGAATACTGTGTGCAGTTCTGGTCGCCACACTGTAGGAGGGATGTGATTGCATTGGAGAGGGTGCAGAGGAGATTCATCAGGATGTTACCTGGGCTGGAGCGTTTCAGCTGGACAGGCTGGGGTTGTTTTCCTTAGAGCAGAGAAGGATGAGAGGGGACCTGATTGATGTGTACAAAATTAAGAGGGACATAGATACGGTAGATAGAAAGGAACTTTTCCCCTTAGTAGCGAGGCCAATAACCAGGGGGCATAGTTTCAAGGTAAGGGGCAGGAGGTTTAGAGGGGATTTGAAGAAAAACTTTTTCACCCAGGGGGTGGTTGGAATCTGGAACTCACTGCCTGAAAGGGTGGTAGAGGCGGGAACCCTCAGAACATTCAAGAAGCATTTAGATGAGCACTTGAAACGCCATAGCATACAAGGCTACGGATCAAGTGCTGGAAAATGGGATTAGAATAGACCGGGCTTGATGGCCGGTGCGGACACGATGGGCCGAAGGGCCTCTTTCTGTGCTGTATAAATCTATGACTCTATGACTATGAAAGCGATTAAGGGTTTGGATGCTGTTGCTGCACAGTATAATTTGCAGACCTGTCTTAATGAAATAAAGTATATTTATGCCTCTCCGTTGAGGGTGATTAGGTGTCGAGAACTTTGCCAACATTTCCCCAGTGGAGGCAATTTTTATTTCTCTTGCTCGGGCCAGATGATCTCAGCTGAAGGGACGTTGCTCCCACATGGTGCATGACTGAGTTCTCTTAACACATGCCCTGTTTCATTTCAGAAGTTCACCTTGCGCCTTGCCTTGCTGCTCACGGCCCTCACTCTCTTGGAATCAGCCGTCGCTATTTACACAAAAATCTCTGGTAGGTCGTCATCGGGCACTGAACCGCTTGCATGAAGGTCAGGAATTCGGGCAGGGAGATTCTCCTGGTGCTGGGGGCTCTGAGTGGAGTTCCAGCCTCGGTAGGAGCAAGGAGTGCAGTGCCGCAAACTTCGTGACACATTATTAAGTTAAGTTTAGAAGAATGAGAGGGGATCGCATTGAAACTTATAAAATTCTAACAGGACTAGACAGACTAGATGCAGGATGTTCCCAATTGCGGGGGAGACCAGAACCAGGGGTCACAGTCTAAGGATAAGGGGTGACGTAAGAAAACTACTAGGCACTTGGTCTGAGTATTAAACAAAGCTTTAATCAACTGTTTTTCAACATGGAGATCTAGTTGTGTCCTGCACTAGTTCCTGTTAAAGAATGTCCTGAGCAAGCTGGGCCCGTGCCCGAGTATTTATACTCTCCCTGGACAGCGCCACCAGCAGGCCACCCAGTATTATTACATAAGTCATTTTCACATGAATGACAAGATTCATGTCCTCGGAGTCCACATCATGGAAGACCTCTCCTGGTCCCTCAATACCTCCTCTCTGGTGAAGGCGGCCCAGCAGCGCCTATATTGCCTAAGGAGGCTGAAGGGATGTAGCCTGTCACCCCGGATCCTCTCTAACTTTTACCGCTGCACAATGGAGAGCATCCTGACGAACTGTATCACAGTATGGTATGGCAGCTGTAGCTACTATGACCGGAAAGCCCTGCAGCGGGTAGTCAAAACTGCCCAACGCATTACCGGCACCCGGCTACCGATCATAGAGCACATATACCAGAAACGCTGTTTACGGAGGTCACGGTCCATCATCAAAGACCCTACCCACCCCAGCCACAGTCTGTTTGCCCTCCTGCCATCTGGGAGACGCTACAGATGCATTCGCACCCGTACGACCAGATTTAGGAACAGCTTCTTTCCCAGGGCTGTCATCCTACTGAACTCCACAAATAAACTCTAAAGCCTGCACATCTGCCAGTGCACTTTATTATGGTTATGTTTATGTTAATGTATTACAAGCCAAATGAATGTTGAATGTTTAAATGTCTTAATCTAAATGTACACTCTCGGGAGCCGCAAGCCTACATTTTGTTGTACTGCACTTGTGCACTAACAATGGCAATAAAGTTGATTATGATTATTGTTATTATTATAAGCCATTTAGGACAGAGATGAGGAGGAATTTCTTCACCCAGAGAGTGGTGAACCTGTGGAATTCTCTACCACACAAGGCAGTTGAGGCCAATTCATTAAATATATTCAAGAAGGAGTTAGATATATTTCGTAAGGCTAAAGAGATCAAGGGATATGGGGAGAAAGTAGGGACCGGGTACTGAATTTGGATAATCAGCCATGATCTCATTGAATGGCGGAGCAGGCTCGAGGGGCCGAATGGCCTACTCCTGCTCCTATCTTCTATGTTTCTATGTTAACACAGCTGGGGTACATCGTCACGTAACGTGCGGCGATAATCACCGCTTATGATAAACTTGGTTAGACCCTTGGCTAGACCACACTTGGGAGTACTGTCCACAGTTCTGGTCTCCACGTTGCAAAAAGGATTTAGAGGCACTGAAGAAGGTGCTAAAAAGAGATTTACAAGGATGATACCAGAACTAACTGAGAGGTTATAAAACTTATCAGGAAAGTCTAGACAGGCTGGGGCTCTTTTCTTTCGAGAAAAGGCGGCGGAGGGGCGACCTGATCGAGGTCTTTAAAATTATGAAGGGGTTCGAGAGAGTAAGCATAGAGAAGATGTTTCCATCTTATGGGGGAGACCAAAACTAGGGGCCATCAATATAAGATAGTCACGAATAAACCCAACCGGGAATTCAGGAGAAAATTCTGTACCCAGAGAGTGGTGAGAATGTGGAACTTGCGACCACAGGGAGTGGTTGAGGCGAAGAGCACAGATGCATTTAAGGGGAAAGCTGGATAAACACATAAAGGAGAAAGGAATCGAAGGATATGCCGATTGGGTTAGATGAAGAGGGGTGGGAGGAGGCTGGTGAGGAGTATAAACGCCGAATGAACCTGTTGGGCCGAATGGCCTGTTTCTGGGCTGTAACTTCTGTGTAATTTTATGATTAACCTTCCAAAGCTCAGAGTTGGCAACACATTACAGCTGTTGGCTGCTCACAGGTAACTGTTGCTGCAACTGTTTTACTGGACATCAAACCATGTTGTCAACATGACTGGCAACACAAGCCGATGAAACGATACTGAAGTACTTTTCGCCTTTAACATTTGCCCAAGAGATTTCTCCTGCGATCCTGGCCAACATTTTTTAAAACAATATTTGCAAGAACATATTAAAAGGGCCACTCATCACATGGCAATTTGCGGGCTCTTGCTGTGTGCAGAGTGGCTGCTGCATTTATCTATGCATTAGTCTCTGCGTATGTGAAGTACTTTCTTCTTCTTAGGCAGTCCCTCGGAACCGAGGATGACTTGCTTCCACATTAAAAATGAGTTCGCAGGTGACTAATGAGTCCAATGCGGGACCTACAGTCTCTGTCACAGGTGGGGCAGACGGTGGTTGAAGGGGCGGGTGGGTGGGGTGCTTGGGTTGACGTGCGCTCCTTCCGCTGTTTGTGCTTGGCTTCCGCTTGCTCCCGGCGAAGAGTACTTTAAGGTGCTGTCTAAACGCAAGTCTAAACGCAAGTCTCTCATGAAGTTGTAGGCTGAGGGTGTTATATGAACCCAAATATATAGTGATTTGTCACACCTGAAATTGTATACCACACATTTTCAAAGCTGAGAGGGGCTGTGTTTATCATAATAACAATGCACAGAGCACAAATGTATGTACGTAGCAATATGCTGTGATATACAAACAGGTAACACTCCCATCTAGGACAATAGCAAAATACTGCGGATGCTGGAAATCGGAAATAACAACAGAAAATGCTGGAAACACTCAGCAGGTCAGGCAGCATCAAGGAGAGAGAAACAGAGTCAATGTTTCAGGTCGAGGACCCTTCGCCAGTCCCTAAGCATGACCCCGAGCTTCCGGTCGCCTGTCACCCCAATTCTCCACTCCACTCCCACTCTGATCACCCGGCCCTCGGCCTCTTACACTGTTCCAACGAAGCTCAACGTAAGCTCGAGGAACAGCGCCTCATCTTTTGATTAGGCACTTTATAGCCTTCTGGACTTAACATCGAGTTCCTCCCATCTATCATCAGATTACTTTGAGCTCAAATGGATACAATCTACCAGCTCCCAAAAACACTTACCGCCAATTTTCTCTTCACTTTAGGTCGATGCAAGGACCAGACTGATAGGACGATGTACAAGTTAGGGTCAAAATGGAAGAACTCCGACTGCCAGATATGCAAATGCCTTCGTACTGTTGTCACATGCTGGAATAGGTAAGTATTTTCTTTACTTCAATTCTCCTCACTGCCACATGCTCCGACTCATGCTGGAACTCCAGTACATCGCCATTATTGGTTAGCAATAACATCAAGAAAACCAAAGAAATCATTGTGGACTTCAGGAAGTCTAAAGGCGGAAGTCACACCCCCATCCACATCCATGGGGCTGTGGTGGAAAGGGTGGACAGCTTTAAGTTCCTCGGAGTTCACATCACGGAAGACCTCTCCTGGTTCCTCAATACCTCCTCTCTGGTGAAGAAGGCCCAGCAGCGCCTATATTTCCTAAGGAGGCTGAAGGGATGTAACCTGTCACCCCTGATCCTCTCTAACTTTTACCGCTGCACAATAGAGAGCATCCTGACGAACTGTATCACAGTATGGTATGGCAGCTGTAGCTACTATGACCGGAAAGCCCTGCAGCGGGTAGTCAAAACTGCCCAATGCATTACCGGCACCCGGCTACCGACCATAGAGCACATATACCAGAAACGCTGTTTACGGAGGTCACGGACCATCATCAAAGACCCTACCCACCCCAGCCACAGTCTGTTCGCCCTCCTGCCATCTGGGGGACGCTACGGATGCATTCGCACCCGAACGACCAGATTTAGGAACAGCTTCTTTCCCAGGGCTGTCATCCTACTGAACTCCACAAATAAACTCTAAAGCCTGCACATCTGCCAGTGCACTTTATTATGGTTATGTTTATGTTAATGTATTACAAGCCAAATGAATGTTGAATGTTTAAATGTCTTAATCTAAATGTACACTCTCGGGAGCCGCAAGCCTACATTTCGTTGTACTGCACTTGTGCACTAACAATGACAATAAAGTTGAATATGATTATGATATGGGATCTTGGGCTTCATAAATAGAGGTATTGAGTACAAAAGTAGAGAAGTTATGCTGAACCTTAATAAAGCGCTGGTTAGGACACAACTGGATTATTGCATCCAATTCTGGTCACCAGACTTTAGGAAGGATGTGAAGGTCCTTGAGAGGGTGCAGAGGAGATTTACCAGAATGGTTCCGGGGATGGGGGATCTTAGCCACAAGGACAGGTTGGAGAAGCTGGATTTGTTTTCATTAGAGCAAAGGAGGTTGAGGGGTGATTTGATCGAGGTGTACAAGATTATGACGGGTTTGGATAGGCTAGACGGGGAAAGGCTGTTCCCACTAGTTGATGGTACAAGGACTAGGGGACACAGTAGTAAGGTGTTGGGCAAGAGATACAGGGGGGATGTGAGGAAAAACTTTTTTACACAGCGAGTGGTGAGGACCTGGAACTCGCTGCCGACGCAAGTGGTGGAAGCGGAGATGCTCAATATTTTCAAGGAGAGACTGGATAGGCACTTGAGGGAAATAAACTTGTAGGGCTACGGGGATAGAGCGGGGGAATGGGACTGACTGGATTGCTCTACAGACTCGATGGGCCGAATGGCCTCCTTCTGTGCCGTTATCAAAAGCATACAAAAATGCAAAAAAAAACACAGATCCTGATAAATGGGAAAGATACAAAGAACAGCAAAGGGTCACAAAACAGGCAGTAAGATCTACAAAAAGGGAGTTTGAAAAGAAACTTGCAAGGGATATCAAAATCAATACAAAGAATTTTTACAATTACATTAGGAAAAAGAGGGTAGTCAGGAGCAATGTTGGCCCCTTAAAAACTGAAAGTGGTGATATTGTCAATGATAATAAGGAAATGGTGGACATGTTGAATAACTACTTTGCGCCAGCATTTACAGTAGAGGAAGAGGATAGCATGCCAGAAATCCCAGGGAAACTAATTTTGAATCGGTGACAGGGGCTCAATAAAATTCACGTAAGTAAAATAACAGTAATGAAGAAAATAATGGCATTAAAGAGTAATTCTTTCCCTGGTGTTGGCGATCAACTCCTGGCCATGAAGTCATGATTGCGACTTCTTCTCTTCAAAGTTGCTGACTTGATACATGCTTTGAGATGGTAGGTCACAGGTCAAAACAAGCATTCTTCTACAGCACAGACAGATTATACATTTAATTTTTTTTAACAACTGAAACATAGCGAAAGAAGATAGGCCAAAGTAGGATTGGGAATTGGGAATCTTGACTTCCTGATCCAAATGAAACAAATCTTAATGGAAATCTGGTTTTACATAGAACTACATTCGGCCCAACCAGTCCATGCCGGCGTTTATGCTTCACTCGAGCCTCCTCCCGTCTTTCCTCATCTAAATCTATCAGCATAACCCTCTTTTCCCTTCCCCCTCATATGTTTATCTGTCTTCCCCTTAAATGCATCTATACCATTCGCCTCAACCACTCCCTGTGGTAGTGAGTTCCACCTTCTTGCCACTCTCTGGGTAAAGAAGTCTCTTCTGAATTTATTTCAGATTTCCAGCATCCGCAGTATTTTGCTTTGGTTTCAGAGTGTAAATGGAGAACAAGTCCCAGTCTTACACACTGATTGGGAGCCCCACCTCTATTTCTCTTTCGTAGAGCTGAAAATGTTTCCGGACACAAACCCATTCCAAATATTTAAATCAAGTCTTGCTTGGTTGGGGTGTGTAGAGTGGATCCGAGCGGTTTCTGTTTGTAAAAAAAACCTGTTTTGTTTCGCTCACCCAAGGTGAGCACCAAATCCCCATGACGACGGTCAGGTGTGGGGATGGCTGGGAGAGTTGGCCCAATGATACACGGACACACCACCCCCACCCCGCTACACACTTTTCTTCGGCAGCACCTCCCAAACCCGCGACCTCTTCCACCTAGAAGGACAAGGGCAGCAGGCGCATGGGAACACCACCACCTCCAAGTTCCCCTCCAAGTCACTCACCATTCTGACTTGCAAATATATCGGCCGTTCCTTCATCGTCGCTGGGTCAAAATCATGGCACTCCCTCCCTAACAGCAATGTGGAAGTACCTTCACCACACGGACTGCAGCGGTTCAAGAAGACGGCTCACCACCACCTTCTCAAGGGCAACTAGGGATGGGCAATAAATGCTGGCCTTGCCAGCGAAGACCACATAACACCCTGCTCTTGCGCACTTCATTCCAAGTGGTTATCGGTTGACGTTGGCCTTGAAGCGATTGCCTTTCTCTGCTAACAGAGTGGGGGCAAAGGATCCAAAGGTTAGCAGCCTCCATCTTCAGTAACTGGGAGCACTGCGTCCCTGTATCAGAATGGCTTATCTGCCTTTGTATCAACAAATTTCCATATCATCAGGATATATCTACATGAACAAGGATGTATGAGAACATAAGAACTAGGAGCAGGAGTAGGCCATATGGTGCCTTGAGCTTGCTCCGCCATTCAATAAGATCATGACTAATCATCGACCTCAACTCAACTCAACGGGAACGGGACTAATATCCTTGCGGGAGGGTTTGCTAGTGCTGTTGGGGATGGGAACCTAGGTATAGAGTCAATAGGGAGGGAAGAAAAACTGGAATTGGATAACAAAAACATAGAAAGTAAATTGGAAGGAGTGAGGAATCAAGTGCTAGATAATAGTCAACAAGGAGGTTTGCCTGTACTAAATGGTATATACTTCAATGCAAGGAGTCTAGAGAACAAGGTAGATGAGCTGAGGGCACAGGTAGATACTTGGGACTATGATATTATAGCTATTACAGAGACGAGGCTGAAAGAGGGGCAGGTATGGCAGCTCAACATTCCTGGTTACAGGATTTTCAGACGGGATAGAGAGGGAGGTAAAAAGGGAGGGGGGTCGCGGTATTGATTAAAGAAACTGTTACAGCTGTGAGGAGGGATGATATGTTGGAGGGATCATCAAACGAGGCCATATGGATCGAATTGAAAAACAAAAAAGGGGCGATCACACTGCTGGGAGTGTACTACAGACCCCCAAACAGTGAGAGGGAGATCACAGAATCACAGAAACCCCACAGTGCAGATAGAGGCCATTTCGGCCCATCGAGCCTGCACCGACACATATCCCACCCGATCCCCGTAACCCCTACACCAACACATATCCCACCCTATCCCCATATTTAATCCCCCTAACACTAAGGGTCAATTTATCATAGCCAATCAACCTAACCCGCACATCTTTGGACTGTGGGAGGAAACCGGAGCAAACCCACGCAAACATGGGGAGAATGTGCAAACTCCACACAGACAGTCACCCGAGGCTAGATTCGAACCCGGGTCCCTGGCGCTGTGAGGCAACAGTGCTAACTATAACAAATATGTAGACAAATTTCTGAGAAGTGCAAAAACTATAGGGCAGTAATAGTAGGGGGTTTCAACTACCCCAATATTAACTGGGATAAAATTAGTGTGAAGGGTATGGAAGATGCGGAATTCCTAAAATGCATCCAGGAGAACTTTTTTAGTTAGTATGTAGCAAGCCCAACAAGGGAGGGGACAGTTCTGGACTTAGTTTTAGGGAATGAAGCTGGGCAGGTATCCGTGGGGGAGCATTTTGGTGCTAGTGACCATAATTCTGTTAGATTTAATGTAGTTATGGAAAAGGACAAGGATAGACCAGGAATAAAAATTCTAAATTGGGAAATAGCAAACTTTGCTAAGGTCAGAGGGGATTTAGCCATAATGGACTGGAAACAGCTACTTGAAGGTAAATCAGTGTGAGAGCAGTGGGAGGCATTCAAGGAGGAGATCTGGAGGGTTCAGACCAAACATATGCTCTTAAAGTAAAAAGGTGGGACTAACAAATCTAGAGCCCCCTGGATGTCTAGAGACATACAGGGTAGGATAAAGAAAAAAAGGGAGGCGTATGACAAATACTGAAGGCTAGATACTTCAGAATCTTTAGAGGAGTAAATAAAGTGCAGGGGTGCAATTAAAAAGGATATTAGGAAAGCAAAGAGAGAGCATGAAAAATTCTTGGCAAGTAAAATCAAGGAAAACCCAAAGATATTTTATAAATATATTAAGAGTAAGAGGATAACTAAAGAAAGGGTAGGGCCTATTAGAGATCATGAGGGTAATCTGTGCGTGGAGGCGGGAGACGTCGGCAGGGTTCTTAATGAATACTTTGCATCTGTTTTCACAAAGGAGAGGGCAAAGCAGACATTGCTATCGGGGGGGGGGAGGAGTATGAAATATTAGATGAAATAAACATAGTGAGAGAGGAAGTATTAAGGGGTTTAGCAGCTTTAAAAGTGGATAAATTCCCAGGCCCGGATGAAATGTATCCCAGGCTGTTAAGTGAAGCAAAAGAGGAAATAGCAGAGGTTATGACCATCATTTTTAAATCCTCTCTGGCTTCAGGTGTGGTGCTGGAGGACTGGAGGATTGCTAATGTGATACCCTTGTTTAAAAAGGGAGAAAAGGATAGACCGAGTAATTACAGGCCAGTCAGCCGAAACTCGGTGGTGGGAAAATTATTGGAAAGAACTCTGAAGGACAGGATAAATCTTCATTTAGAAAGACAAGGATTAATCAAGTATAGTCAGCACGGATTTGTTAAGGGAAGGTCGTGTCTGACAAACTTGATTGTGAAGTTTTTGAGGAGGTAACAAGGAGGGTAGATGAGGGTAGTGTGCTTGATGTATTACATATGGACTTTAGCAAGGCTTTTGATAAGGTTCCACATGGCAGACTGGTCACGAAGTTAAAAGCCCATGGGATCCAGGGCAAAGTGTCAAGTTGGATTCAAAACTGGCTCGGAGACAGGAAGCAGAGGGTAATGGTTGATGGGTGTTTTTGTGACTGGAAGGCTGTTTCCAGTGGGGTTCCGCAGGGCTCAGTACTAGGTCCCCTGCTTTTTGTGGTATATATCAACGATCTTGACTTGAATATAGGGGGTATGATTAAGAAGTTTGTAGATGATACTAAAATCGGCAGCGTGGTTGATACTGAAGAAGGAAGCTGTAGACTACAGGAAGATATCAATAAATTGGTCAGGTGGGTAGAACAGTGGCAAATGGAATTCAATCCGGAGAAGTGTGAGGAAATGTATTTGGGGAGGGCTAACAAGGAAAGGGAATACACATTAAACAGTAGGACACTGAGTAGTGTAGAGGAACAAAGGGACCTTGGAGTGCATGTTCACAGATCCCTGAAGGTAGTAGGCCAGGTAGATAAGCTGGTTAAGAAGGCATACGGAATGCTTGCCTTTATTAGCTGTGGCATAGAATACAAGAGCAGGGGGGTTTATGCTTCAACTGTATAAAACACTAGTTAGGCCTCAGCTAGAGTACTGTGTGCAGTTCTGGTCGCCACATTACAGAAAATATGTGATTGCACTAGAGAGGGTGCAGAGGAGATTTACAAGGATGCTGCTGGGAGTAGAGAATCTTAGCTATGAGGAAAGATTGGATAGGCTGGGTCTCTTTTCCTTGGAACAGAGGAGGCTGAGGGGAGACTTTATTGAGGTGTATAAAATTATGAGGGGCATACATAAAGTGGATAGAAAGGACCTATTTCCCTTAGCAGAGGGGTCAAAAACCAGGGGGCACAGATTTAAAGTAATTGGGGGAAGGTTTAGAGGGGATTTGAGGGGAAATTTTTTCACCCAGTGGGTTGTGGGGGTCTGGAACTCACTGCCTGAAAGGGTGGTAGAGGCAGGAACCCGAACCACATTTAAAAAGTACTTGGATGTGCCCTTGGGATGCTGTAACCTGCAGGGCTACGGACCAAGAGCTGGGAAGTGGGATTAGGCCGGATAGCTCTTTGTTGGCCGGCGCGGACACGATGGGCCGAAATGGCCTCCTTCCGTGCTGTAACTTTCTATGATTCTATGATTACTCACCTGCGCCTGGACATCATTACCACATGTACATGTTTGGATGCGGCCCTGAGGTTTCTGCTCCTGGCACATTTCTGGGCAAATGTAACTGTCCTGGAGTCAGAAGCAAAATAAGCAAACTTGGATCAACAGGATTTGGTCTATCCAAACGACTCTGATCTGGTTCCAAAAGCAAACCAGGACCATAAATGGAACAAATTCATCCAGTACACGTCGGTCTCATGCCACCCACACTCCTGACCAATCAACTATAAGAGTTTGTACAGGGTTGAAGGTCTTCAGGGCGCAAATAATGAGTCAGTGGAATGTTTTACTGGCCTTAGTGCGCATTGCTCTCTACTCTCCTCTGCGCTGGTCAATAAACTTGACCCAAGGTGACATTTGGTGCATTGATTTGCTGTTGTGCTTACGGAATGATTTCCCAGTTGGGAAGAGGTGAGGTTGGATCAGAGGCATTGATTGGGTGGCCAGTACTTCACAACATCCTCTGCAGATTCCAGACAACGAGAAGAAAATAAAGTTAGAAGAGAATAAGCCCCAGAACGGATTTGTGAATGGTGACGTTCAAGTTCTGATGCTTCATTCGCTCTGGCCCACACCTGCCGTAACAATAGCCCGCAGTGCGAGTATGTTAGATGCTTGCATGTGAACTGTACAGAATTACATAGAATTTACAGCCCAGAAACAGGCCATTAGCCGGCGTTTATGCTCCACACGAGCCTCCTCCCACACTTCTTCATCGAACCCTATCAGTATAACCTTCTAGTCCTTTCTCCCGCAAGTGCTTTGCAGAGGGTGCAGAAGAGATTTACTAGACTGGTTCCAGGGATATGAGATTACAGTTACGTGGATAGACTGGTGAAGCTGGGGTAGTTCTCCTGTGAGCAGAGAAGGCTATGAGGAAATTTAACAGAGGTGTTTAAAATCATGAAGGGTTTAGATAGAGTAAAGAAAGAGAAACTGTTTCCAATGGCTGAAGGGTCTATAAACAGAGGGCACAGATTTAAGGTGATTGGCAAAAGAATCAAAGGCAACAGGAGGACAGTGGATATAATCAATCAAGGATCCAACAGGTTACGACTCTCTCTGAGTTCACATATAAAGCATGACTACTTGGCTGGACGAAGGGTGGGTTTCCAGAACCAAATAGTGGGGTGCTGAGGAGGGACAGAAATCGAAGCAAAAAAACTGACAAGCAGATTATTAAAAGCAGATCATTAAATCAGATCATTAAAGCCATTGGCATTGTATCTGCATTGTTGGTACTCATATTAACCTTGGTGATACCCTGCACTGCAGGTCTTGGGCCTTCACCTAAGCCTCTCAGTGACAAGACACCACTAGCTTTTCTCTCGCACTGTTCAAGTCTTGGCATCGATAGACTTGGAACAGAAGCGAAGCATTTGACATCAATACGAATCTAAGCTTCTTGCCCCACTTCTAAGGTGATCTCAACAAATCTCAGGGGCATCTTTGCCCCTCCCTCAGCAGATTCCTGAACTTTCCTCTTCCCAATGTGTTCCTGGGCTTAGACCCAACTTACCATGTCCTTCCTTTAACCCTCTCAAGGAACTTGCTCCGGCCCAACCTCCCACCCGCCCAAGATCCTTCTCTAACACATGTTGGAGAGACTTCCATCCCCATTGATTTTGTGTGCTGTGCAGCAATTGGTTTTTTGCCACAGTTAAGAACAACTTATTTGCTTAAATGAGAAGCTGAACTCATCATTTGGACACAGACTACAGCACACAGCAGCTGCAGAATGATTCTGTATCGGGGACACATTCGGAAAGAGAAGATTTTCTTAATGGCGAGAAACCAGGGAGCTGTGTGGGGGCAAAGAGGCCGGGAGATCAAATACCCCAATCGACAGGAAACAGGTACAAAAAGCAATGAAAAAGGCTAATGGAATGCTCGCCTTTATCTAAAGGGGGCTGGAATATAAAAGTGGAGGAAGTTGTGGTTTAGTTATATAGAGCCTTGGTCAGACCCTATCTGGAGTATAGGTATAGAGGAGACAATCCAAGCTCCACAATCTCTCTCTCTCTTCCAATTCTTGGATTACAGAAGAACTCAACTATTTACCCAATTTCCATTCTTTTATTTAAGCCCAGCTCTGCTAGTGAATGCAGCCTGGATCTGCCATGCTGCTAACTGGATTATTGAACCGCTTTGTTCTCACATACCAAGGTCCAGGACTCCATCCCGAGGATGGTATCTAGGTCTTGGTGGGCATGGGTGAGTCGGGCAACGGAACTGCTATACCTGTTGCCTTCTCCTACATTCTCACTATCAGCTATTGAACTGCATTGACTTGGCCGCGCTAATAGATTGCCGCCTTGGTTGGGAACTGTTGAATGGAGAGCTGCCTCTATCGGCATGAACAGGGGACATGGAAGGTCCCTATCAATTCTGAATGAATCTCTGTAGCAAGCCACAGATCAGAAGATTCCGCTCACAACCCTCCTAAATAACATGTTTGGAAGCAGCGTTTGGGGCTTTTGCTTTTTAACAACTTGTATTTATGTGGTGCCTTTACCCTAGTAAAATTATCCAAAGCACTTTACAGGAGTGATTATCAAACAACATTTGACACCGAGCCACTTAAGGAGATATTAGGACAGGTGACCAAAAGCTTGGTCAAAGTGATAAGTTTCAAGAAGAGTCTTAAAGGAGAGAGAGGTGGAGAGGTTTAGGGAGGGAATTCCAGAGATTAGGGGGGAGAAATTCGGTTGGTAGTGCCACCGATTAGCGCCTAAAGAGGCCGAGAAGTGGGGCGCTAACCAACTAGCACCCGACCACAGCGAACCCAGCACCTCTCCCCATATTGAGCAGACATTTAGCGCCGGCGCTAAATCTTAGCGCCCGCTCACGGACGCCGGCAGATTATGACGTCATTTGAGTGTGCAACGCCTTTTGGGCGCCCCAGACCGGAAATTCAGTGGTGCCCCCCTCCGTACCACCTGGCGCTAATAAGGACAGCTTACCTGGAGCCTTCCCCAGTCGCTCTCGGGCTGGAGGGGCGTTATTTAAAGGGCACTGGTGTTGTTTAAAAGCGGCAGCCTTTTTGGCTCACAACTTCTTCGAGAGTTAAAGAGAGTTGCTGAGCTGCACACTGATAGCCATTTGACCACTGAGCCAGCGCTGGCAGAGGAACTTCAGCCTTCTGACCATCACCTTGCTGTTGGTGAGCATTTCCAATGGCAAAACTTTCTTTGTGCACTTATTATGGGGGCTGCATTGGAGGGGAACGTCCTGCTGCTGAATCATCTGAAAGGGCACAGAGATGCAGGGAGAGAGCGGTGGGCATGGCCAGACGGAGGAGGGCCAACAGACGTCGCCACACCAGACATTACGCTGCCAGGGTTTTCCGACAGCAGTTTTCCCACATGAACATGGCGGAGCAGCAGTGTATCAGAAGGCTGCGCTTTAGAAAGGAGGTGGTGACTGAGCTGTGCCACCTGCTTCAGCCAGATCTGCAGCCTCAGATAAGGTGCAGGACATCTCTGCCAGTGGCTGTGAGGATGACTGTTGCCCTAAACTTCTATGCAAGCGGCCCCTTTCAGGCCGCAACTGGGGACATAGCCAACATCTCGCAGTTTGCGGTGCTTTGCTGCATCCGTCAAGTGACTGATGCCCTGTTTAAAAGGAGGCGGCAGTACATCTCCTTCCCAATGACCCCGGACAAGCAGCGG
Source organism: Somniosus microcephalus (assembly GCF_052327205.1). Taxonomy (NCBI): domain Eukaryota; kingdom Metazoa; phylum Chordata; class Chondrichthyes; order Squaliformes; family Somniosidae; genus Somniosus; species Somniosus microcephalus. Next base: position 7,534,536 of record NC_141016.1, read on the forward strand.
GAGTGTGCAGAGGGCTTCGCTGCAATAGCGGACTTCCCCATGGTGCACGGTGCCATTGACTGCACGCACGTGGCTTTGCGGGCGCCTGTAGAGAATCCGGAGGAGTTCCGCAGCCGCAAGGGGTTCCATTCCTTGAATGTCCAGCTGGTCTGTGACCACCGACAGCTGATCCTCGCAGTGAATGCGCAGTTCCCAGGCAGCAGCCACGACGCCTTCATCCTGCGCCAGACTTCTGTTGCAGACCTTTTTGAGGCCCTGGCTCACCCAGGAGGCTGGCTTCTCGGGGATAAGGGCTATCCTCTGTGCCTGTGACTGATGACTCGCCCCTTTAAGAGCTGGCCAGTGCCAGTGTGTGTCGGGGAAAGTGATTATTGACAGCTCCTGCGCTGTGCCCCGCCGCCACGAAATTGGGTTCCGCCGCCAGGTTAGCGCCTTAAGAGTATTGTGCAGTGCCTGATTTAGCGCCGCAATCACCTTCAGGGGCGCTGCAACCCAATATCGCGCAAAGTGGCGCTAAATTGCGCCTGTCGCTAAACGTTGCGCATCGCCAGGACTAGCGCCCCAAACGGGGCGATACCGAATTTCTCCCCCTATGGCCCAAACACCTGAAGGCACGTCGCCAATGATGGGGCGGTGGAGATCATGGATCACAGGAAGCCAGAGTTGGTGGAGCGCAGAGATCTCGGAGGGTTGTCGGAGGTTACAGAGATAGGGAGACCGACGGGGCTGTGGAGGGATTTGTATTTTCATACCACAGAATACACACGCTCATAAAAACCACCAAAGTAATGTTTAACAGAAATCCTGGGGTCTCTCGAGGAGATCAAACTCCTTCCTTTATATTTAAACAATCGATCTGTTTTTGTCCAGCTGCTGGTTCAGAGACACTCCCCCTGTCTGCAGCCGTCCGGTCAGAAAGTAAACACTCAGCTGGCGTTAACTCCAGTTCAACCACCCGTGTGGCAATTTGCACTTTGTGACTTTGAAGCTGAAGGATAAAAGTCTCCGCCACTGGACACAGGACAGAAGTTGCTCTCTCCGTGACTGGATAGCGGGGGTCTGGTTGGTGCGATCATGGTATGTTTGAGTCCGAGACAGATCGTCTTTGTCGGTGCGAGGGATTATTGCGTCTCGGAAGATTTCGAAAGTTGAAGTTATCTGCGGGAATGCTTTGAGTTGCTGCAGGATGATAATTATGATCAGGTATTGTTTGAGTGAACTTGCTCAATTTTAATGGAAATGTCAGACTGGTGCAGGAGAGGCTGTCGTTTGGAGGTAAGGAGTTGCGGCACACGGTTTAGGCAGAGTAAAGGGAGCTTTGCTCTGTACTTGACCAGGGTGTAGCCAAACTGCCTGGCTGTCTAAAGTAAAGATATCTTTCCAGCATTGCCATCCGTCACCTTTTTAACGTGTAAACTTCAATTCTTTCACAAAAACCTTAAAGAAAAACTTGATTGTGAACTTGATTTCACATACTGTGGAATTTATAAAATGTGCGGTGAAAGTGTAGCCCTTCAAATACTCGAACGCGTAACATGTTCTCCTGAAATTACAGTTGCCAACTCTGGTTGGACGTATTCCTGGAGGTTGCATCACATGACCTCCAGTCTCCAACAGTCCCGCCCCCCACACTCCGCCATTGGTCGAAGGACACGTCCATCCTTGAGGAGCACCGCCTGCTCTTGCCCATTGGAAAACCAACAGACCCCCAATTGGATTACTGTCGGCTGTCAAACAGCCTTTTTCACCCAATATCCAATATTTTATAACTAATAAATGATAGTGTTTGAATTAATGAATAAACAACACTTTCTTTAATGTCCCTATGAGCTGTCTCCTGAGTTGCTCACAGTCCTGGAGATTAATTCCTGGAGGCTCCAGGGCAATCCTGGAGTGTTGGCAACCCCTCCCTGAAATGGTCATGTGCCCAAAACATAAGCCAACTCCCAAGTGCAACCCCGTAGAGGCAATGAACGGAGATGTCACCTTCTGCATCCCCGGGGTGAACAATTGGTCGGCAAGGACAGATATGAGTTTGCAGCATCAGGCAAAGGCCATTGGGCCCAACAATCCTGTCCCTTTTATTGCTAGATCACCCCAACCAAACCACTTCTCAGCTTCTGCCCTCAATCCTCTCCGGCTGTCCTCAACACATCTCACTGTCTCTTGATTTCGCCCTGGTGGATTATCGCACAACACTCTGGGTGAGGAACTTCCTTCCAATTTCCCATCTGACTGGGAAATAGTGTAATATAAGTGACATGACCGATTTCCTAATCATATTCTTTTTCCTTACCCCAGAAATTCTTTGTGTGCGTCGCTCTGCTGCTCCTGGCTGTTGAACATACAGAATCCTGCCACTTTCATCATGCAGAAGACTTAGGTACATACGGAACTGTTCCAAACTCTGCCCTAAAATGGGGAGGGGTGTGTGATGAAACTGGGCCAGGTGCAAGGACTGGGGCGGGGCTTTTTGTACTCGAGCTTCTGTGACTCGTTTTTCTGATTGAGGCATGTGGGGCAGCTCCAACTTATAGTCCGGGTGTGTTCGCTACCTGTAGACCATGTAATAGTGCATGGTGTTCCAGAGATGTGGCATTTCTGTATGGGTTAGATGACAATACGAGCACTCCCGTGTATAGTTAACCAACGCACTCGCCATCACACTTGTTTTAGAGCTTGCTTGTCTTCGTTCAGTTGACCCCCATCCACGTCTGAAATCCAGTTCCATCGACACTGGCAACTGTTACACTTATATTGGTGTGGCAAAAACACACTCATTTTATGCCCAGGGATCCAAGAACATTCCTGACAAGGAATAACGAAAGCAATAGAAGTGAGTCCTTGGAGGGTAATCACTCCAATGGGCTTACTCCCATCAGGGGGCCATCTAATGTAACATTAACCACATTGCAAGTACCATCCACATCATCTGCTTCCCAAGTAACTATTCTCAATCCGTGAGTTGTACAGTGTGGCCTGTTTCAAGTGCACTCCGTCCCTTGTAAATGGGGCAGTAGTGGCCTAAAAATGGTGGCATCAACTCTACCTTGGGTAGGATCCTGAGAAGGGTGGAGCGTGGCGAGAGAGCATTGGTAATATGCAAATCGACGAGTTCCCTCAGAGTGCTGGTTCTGGGCCCGTAACTTACTGGTTGTATGTAACATGATGCCCGTGTCTCAAAATTGGCCAGGGGGTCACAGCGGTAACCAGGAGAACTATACTCCCGCAGACTGTGTAAACTTAAACCTGAGCGTGATGTGGTGGGCTGTGGGCATGGCAAGTGGCGAGCCCGATCCTGACATTCAGCCCCCACATCCACACACATTTCCCGGTGGGGCTACTGGATGGATAGAAGCCTCTTTGCCTGTGCCAACCAAGGTGAAACCTTTGCCAATTGCAGCTCAGCACTCTGGCCCAGGCCAACTCAATCGGGAAGAGATCCTGGCTCTTCCCCAGATCTGAATTGCTCAGCGCCAGGGTGAGCGAGGATATTGTACCAACCCAGCCACCCAGCAGCTTGTCGAACTCGCAAAAGGATCGATTCCACTGCGCCCCCCCCCCCCCCCGGCCCATGGTATCTTTTCACTCATTGATGGGACATTGACAGACCAATCCCTGTCTTTATCGCCTACAGATGCAGAAGGACGTCTTCTCTCAGCGAACTGCAGAGTTGAGTCCGAAGGGATCATGCGCAAAAGTGGGGAAATCTGGATGACCTCGGACTGCGATAGATGCAGTTGCTCAAATGGAGACATTAGGTGTTGCACAGTGTAAGTGTTCCTCTGCTATTTTGTGCACAGTCGTAGCCTTGACGTGTTATTCTGCAGCGGTGCAGCTCTATTTAAATTAACTCACTTCTTTAGAAGCCACAAAGTCACTGGTATGTAGAGGCACACGGAGAGTTGGAGGTTTATCAATGCTGCTGGGGGTGGTCTGCAGATCAGCAGACACTTGCAGGTCAGAAGAAAGCAGCACAGAATGACTGGCTTACTTCCTCTCTTTTTTGCATCTAGTGTGCATGTCACAAGAATGTAAGATCAAGATATAGGCACAGATGAAATGGGGGGGATGGGGAGTTGGTAGGGATGGGGCGTGGGTAGGACGGGGAGAGAGAGTTGGGGTGGAGAGGTGGATGGGGTGGGGTAGGGGGTGCGGTGGATAGGCTAAGGCCTAGCAGAAAGGGAGAGGTGGATGTGATGGGCCAGGAGGAGAGAGAGTGTTGGGATGGGGAGGTTGGGTGAGATGGGTTGGGGTGGGATGTGGCGGGGGTGGGATGGGCTGTGGAGGTTGATGGGATGGGGAGGTGGAGGGTTGGGTGGTTTGGGATGGGGTGGGATGTGGCGGAGCTGAGGAGGGGAGAGGTGGATGGGGTGGGGGCAGGTGAACATTGAGCTTCATTAATAACGTAAGCTTGAGGAACATAAGGACATAAGAAATAGGAGCAGGAGTAGGCCAATCGGCCCCTCGAGCCTGCTCCACCATTCAATAAGATCATGGCTGATCTGATCCTAACCTCAAATCTTCTATCACTGTGCATCCACCCGAACCCATGTGATCTCCCGGGAGAGGCGAAAAACCAGATAAAGACCCAATGGCCAATTTGGGAGAAAAAAATCTGGGAAATTCCTCTCCGACCCATCTAGGCGATCGAAATTCTTCCAGGAGATCACTCTGTCCCTATATTTTCTACAGTACTTACCTTCTGTAAAGGCGATCTCCACCCCAGCCAGGAACAGGAATAAAACCATCTCCTGAAATCTAACACAGAATTAGAACACAGTAGGAGCAGTACCAGGCTACACGGCCCCTGGGCCCACTCCACTACCCACAGGGCCATGACCATTCCAAACCTAGACTCATGTCCAATTTCCTGCCCGCTCCCCATAACCCTTAATTCCCTTTACTTCTAGGAAACTATCTATTTCTGTTTTAAATTTATTTAATGATGTAGCTTCCACAGCTTTCTGGGGCAGCAAATTCCACAAACCTACCACCCTCTGAGTGAAGAAGTTTCTCCTCATCTCAGTTTTGAAAGAGCAGCCCCTTATTTTAAGATTATGCCCCCTAGTTCTAGTTTCACCCATCATTGGGAACATCCTCACCGCATCCACCTGATCAAGCCCCTTCACAATCTTATATGTTTCAATAAGATCGCCTCTCATTCTTCTGAACTCCAATGAGTAGAGTCCCAATCTACTCAACCTCTCCTCATATGACCACCTCCTCATCCCCGGGATTAACCGAGTGAACCTTCTTTGTACTGACTCAAGAGCAAGTATGTCTTTTCTTAAGTATGGACACCAAAACTGTATGCAGTATTCCAGGTGCGGTCTCACCAATACCTTGTACAACTGCAGCAATACCTCCCTGTTTTTATATTCCATCCCCCTAGCAATAAAAGCCAACATTCCATTGGCCTTCTTGATCACTTGCTGCACCTGCATACTAACTTTTTGAGTTTCGTGCACCAGGACCCCCAGATCCCTTTGTACTACAGTATTTTCCAGTTTCTTGCCATTAAGATAATAACTTGCTCTACGATTTTTCCTGCCAAAGTGCATAACCTCACACTTTCCAGTATTGTATTCCATCTGCCAAATCTCTGCCCACTTACTTAGCCTGTCTATGTCCCTCTCACTCACTACTTTCCGTCCCATCTTTGTATCATCTGCAAACTTTGATATGTTACACTCGGTCCCCTCCTCCAAATCGTTAATATAGATTGTAAAGAGTTGGGGACCCAGCACTGACCCCTGCGGAACGCCACTAGTTACTGGTTGCCAATCTGAGAACGAACCATTTATCCCAACTCTCTGCTTTCTGTTAGAGAGCCAATCCTCCACCCACGCCAGAATATTACCCCCAATCCCATGATTTTTTATCTTGAGCAAAATCTTTTGTGTGGCACCTTGTCAAATGCCTTTTGGAAGTCTAAATACACTACGTCCACTGGTTCCCCTTTATCCACCCTGTATGTTACTTCTTCAAAAAACTCCAGCAAATTTGTCAAACATGACTTCCCCTTCATGAAACCATGCTGAGTTTGTCCTATTAAATTATGTTTATCCAAATGTCCCAATACTGTCTCCTTAATAATGGACTCTAACATTTTACCAACCACAGATGTTAGGCTAACAGGTCTATAGTTTCCAGCCTTCTGCCTACTACCCTTTTTAAATAAGGGTGTTACATTAGCAGTTTTCCAATCTGCCGGGACCTTTGCTGAGTCCAGTGAGTTTTGGAAAATGATTACCAATGCATCCACAATCCCTACCGCTACTTCCCTCAAGACCCTAGGATGCAAGCCATCAGGTCCAGGGGATTTATCCGCCTTGAGTCCCATTATTTTACCAAGTACCACTTCCTTAGTGATTTTAATCGTATTTAGTTCCTCCCCCCCGAGAGCCCCCTGTTTGTCCAGTGTTGGGATATTCTTAGTGTCCTCTACTGTAAAGACTGATACAAAATAATTGTTCAGTGTTTTTGCCATCTCCATGTTTCCCACCATTAATTTCCCGGTCTCATCCTCTAAGGGACCAACATTTACTTTAGCCACCTTTTTTCTTTTTATATAACTATAGAAACTTTTACTGTCTGTTTTTATATTTTTTGCTAATTTACTTTCATAATCTATCTTCCCTTTCTTAATCAATCTTTTAGTTATTTTTTGCTGTCTTTTAAAGACTTCCCAATCTTCCATCCTCCCACTAGATTTGGCTACCTTATATGCCCTTGTTTTTAGTCGGATACTATCCTTAATTACTTTACTTAGCCACGGATGGCTATCTTTTCTTTTACACCCTTTTTTCCTCAGTGGAATATATATTTTTTGGAAGTTGTAAAATAACTCCTTAAATGTACACCACTGATCATGTACCGTCTTACCCTTTAATCTATTTTCCCAGTCCACTCTAATCAATTCCGCTCTCATACCTTCATAGTCTCCTTTATTCAAGCTCAGCACGCTTGTTTGAGATCCAACCTTCTCACCCTCTAATTGAATATGGAACTCAACCATGTTATGGTCACTCATTCCAAGGGGATCCTTTACTAGGACATTTTTAATTAATCCTGTCTCATTACACAGGACCAAATCTAAGGTTGCTTGCCCCCTGGTCGGTTCAGTTACATACTGCTCAAGAAACCCATCCCTAATACATTCAATGAACTCATCCTCAAGGCTGCTCTGCCCAATTTGATTTGTCCAGTTAATATGATAATTAAAATCCCCCATAATTATAGCTGTTCCCTTATTACAAGTCTCAACTATTTCCTGATTAATACTCCGTCCAACAGAGTTGCAACTGTTCGGAGGCCTATAGACTACACCCACTAGTGTTTTTTTCCCCTTATTATTCCTTATCTCCACCCAAACTGTTTCACTATCCTGCTCCTTTGACCCAATATCATTTCTCTGTATTATAGTGATTCCTTCCTTTATTAACATAGCCACCCAACCTCCTCTCCCTTCCTGCCTGTCCTTCCTGATTGTTAAATAACCTGGTATGTTTAATTCCCAGTCATGGTCACCCTGCAGCCATGTTTCTGTAATGGCCACAAGATCATACCCATATGTCGTTATTTGTGCCGTTAACTCATTCATTTTGTTACAAATGCTACGTGCATTCAGATAAAGAACTTTCAAATATGTTTTGTAACACTTAGTTCCTGTTTTTTCCCTTTTTAGTACTTTACTTTTTGCTCCATACCTTCTGTCCCTTCCTGACACATTCTGTTTTTTAATTCCCCCACTGCTACCTAAGTCTATTACCTTCTCTGTTGTCATTTCTATTATTTGCTCTCTAGAAACCTCCCCCCCCACTAATTAGTTTAAAGCCCTCTCTACAGCCCTAGTTATATGATTCGCCAGGACTCTAGTCCCAGCACTGGCCAAGTGGAGTCCGTCCCAACGGAACAGCTCCCTCCTGCCCAGTATTGGTGCCAGTGTCCCAAGAAGCAAAACCCATTTCTCCCACACCAGTCTTTGAGCCACACATTTAACTCTTTAATTTTATTTATCCTAGCCATATTCGCTCGTGGCTCAGGTAATAACCCAGAGATTATTACCCTTGAGGTTCTGTTTTTTAATTTGACCCCTAGCTGCTCATACTCCTTTAACAGAACCGTCTTCCTTGTCCTATCTACGTCGTTTGTACCAACATGGACCACGACAACTGGATCCTCCCCCTCCCACTCCAAGTTTCTTTCCAGCCCAGAAGAGATGTCCTTAACCCTCGCACCGGGCAGGCAACACAGCCTTCGGGACTCCCGCTCTTGACTGCAGAGAACCCTATCTATCCCCCTAATGATACTATCCCCTACCACTACAACATTTCTTTTTACTCCCTCCACTTGAATGGCCCCTTGTACCACGGTGCTGTGGCCAGGTTGCTCATCCTCCCTGCAGTCCCCGCTCCCGCCCTCGCAGGGAGTAAGAACCTCAATCCTGCTGGACAAGAACAAGGGCTGCGTCTCCTTCAACACTACATCCTGGATCCCTGTACCTTCCTCACTCGTAGTCACACCGTCCTGTCCCTGACCACGGACTACATCTGCAGTAATTAACTTCATAGGTGTGACCATCTCCTGAAACATAGAGTCCAGGAACTTCTCCCCCTCCCTGATGTGTCGCAGTGTCTGAAGCTCGGTCTCAAGCTCCATAACATGGAACTTGAGTTCCTCTAGCAGCAAACACTTGTCGCAGATGTAATCACCGCGAGCCTCAATGGGGACCACCGGCTCCCACATCTCGCAACAGTAACACATCACCTGCTCCATTCTATATAATTAATTAAATTTCTTATTATTAGTTATGAAGACCCTGCCCGGATATAGATGATAATGTCACACCACTATTCAAAGGACTTACCAACTTAAAGGTATAAAAGAGAAGAGAAGGAAGAAAACCAACCAACCAGCTGATCACCAACCTCCTCCTTGAATACTGTCTGTGGGGCCTGTTTGGTTGACTCGTCTCGCTGCTCCGCCTCCACAGTGTTGTCCAAGCCTGGGAGTGGGGAACAAAACAGAGCAAAAAACACACCCTCACCTCCCACTTGTCCGAACTCTCCCACTTAGCAAAACTCCAGCACCACTCAATGCCACAGCACTCCGTGCACTGCACTAGCCCCTCCCCTTTTATACCCGGATTCTACTTCCGGTTTAAACTGCCCAAGAGTTTAAAAAACCCTTAAAAAATTAAACTTACTTCAAATAATTGACTTCTTAACACACTAAAATTCACAAAATACACTTAAATGATTTTTCTCCCACTTAGCAAAACTCCAGCACCACTCAATGCCACAGCACCTCATCTTTCGATTAAGCACTTTACAGCCTTCTGGACTCAACATCAAGTTCAACAATTTGAAACTAGAACCCCTGCCCCCATTTTACATGATGTATGATTTTTGCCATTCCCATTTGCAACATTTTATCTTTCGTGCCTCTTACATAAGCACAGTATATTCCTTCAATTCCTTCCTCCCCTCCCACCACCCCCCCCCCCCACCCTGCCCCCCTCTCTGCACCTGCTTAATATGTTACATCTCCAGCTTTTTCCAGTTCTGATGAAGGGTCCCAGACCTGAAACGTTAACTCTGTTTCTCTCTCCACGGATGCTGCCTGGCCTACTGAGTATTTCCAGCATTTTCTTTTGTTATCCCTGCACATTTACCCCTTGCTGACGGTAGATTAATAAAGCTCTGCATTGCTTACCTTTGATTTTCTGATCTATGTTCCAGGTATGCCACACCCACCAATTACCCAGACGATTGTGTAGCAGTTTTTGAGCAGCAGAATTGTCGGTACAGTGTCCACAAGAAGAACGACCCTTCTGTTGAATGTCCAGTGTGGGGAAGTGTTATGAAATGAGCTTGAATAAAACACACAACTCTCTTCCAATGTAGAAATATTTGCTTCATAGAAGAACCGAGTATCATTGGGGAATGGGAGCATTTCTCCTCCATGCAATGGCTCTATTACAATAAACATATTTCACAGCAATCATATTCTGGGGTTATTACTCTTACCCACTGCAGGTATTTCAATTACAAATATTTGCGAGAGAGTGAAAGAGCGAGTGTGTGAAAAAGAGTCTACAAAGCGTAACACTGTAAATACATGCACTTCAAACAAGTCCTCTCTGACCTGTGACAAACGCCTTTCAGTCCAGCAAGAACAGGCAGTCTGTGTACTCTAGAGATAACACATATCCAGCAGCAAGATAAAGGCTTAGCACTGATCCAGCCCGAAAAGTACACCCTGCAATACTCTTGTAGGAAGTTGTAAGCCATTTGTATCAAGTTCCTGGGTCCGTTAATTGAGCACATGGGTTAACAGCCCCAATCTTTTCTTAGGCAGTCCCTCGGAACCGAGGATGACTTGCTTCCACATTAAAAATGAGTTCACAGGTGACAGATGAGTCCAATGCGAGACCTACAGTCTCTGTCATAGGTGGGCAGATGGTGATTGAAGGGGTGGGTGGGTGGAGTGCTTGGGTTGAGGTGCGCTCCTTGCGCTGCCTGCGCTTGGCTTCCGCTTGCTCCCGACGAAGAGACCTGAGGTGTTCGGCGCCTTCTCGGATGCTTCTCCTCCACTTTGTGCAGTCTTGGACCACGGATTCCCAGGTGTCGATGGGGATGTTACACTTTTTCAAGGAAGCTTTGAGGGTGTCCTTGAAGCGTTTCCTCTACCCACTTGCCGTGCCAGAGCTCCGAGTAGACTGCTTGTTTTGGGAGTCTCGTATCGGGCATGCGGACAATGTGACAAGTCCGTCGGAGTTGATTGAGCGTGGTCAAAGCTTCGATGCTGGGGATGTTGGCCTGAGCAAGAACACTGACGTTGGTGCGCCTATCCTGCCAATGGATTAGCAGGATCTTGCGGAGGCAGCGTTGGTTGTACCTCTCCAGTGCTTTGAGGTGCCTGCTGTACATGGTCCGTGTCTCTGAGGCATACAGCAGGGCAGGTATCACTGCTGCGTGGCGGGAGCAGGTTGGTAGAGGACCTTTGTCTTATGGATGTTTAGTGTAAGGCCCATGCTCTCGTACGCTTCGGTGAAGGTGTTAACAATGTTTTGGAGTTCGACCTCCGAGTGTGCGCAGACGCAAGTGTCATCTGCATACTGTAATTCAACGACAGAGGAGGGGACGACCTTGGGTCTGGACTGGAGGCGACGGAGGTTGAACAGTTTCCCGTTTGTTCTGTAAATTAGCTCCACTCCAGTGGGGAGCTTACTGAGGGTGAGATGGAGCATTGCAGCAAGGAAGATCGAGAAGAGCGTTGGTGCGTTGGTGCGATAACACAGCCTTGCTTGACCCAATAAAACTACAGAGAAAGGGATTTGTACAACTTCATTCCCAGGCCTGTGATCTGAATGGTAGCCCCGGAATCGCACTGGTCATCACTCGCTTTGTAACTTACTCCCAAGTATCTGAACAATGTTTGTTCGGATGGCCGTATAATTGGCCCAGAATTTGCTGGGCAACTAACGGCAAGTTAATGGCGCTCACCATTATTAGTGTGTGAAGCATCCAGCAACATGTGGCGAGGTAGAGATACCCTGCGAGTTGCGAATTGCCACGAGTTGCTGGACGATTTGTGCCGCTCTGCCATCAGCAATGTTCTCGTTAAGATGCACAGCTGCCTGGCCCTGCAGTGCTCTGGAGGTCCCACGCAGACCGGTCACTGGCTTTTGAATGGAAAAACTGCTCTTGTGTGGAAATTTGAATGGGCCGCGCAGCCCGTTAAAGGGACCCCGCACCCAAAAACATACTAGAGGGAACATTGGCCGTTAGACTCGCCAAAATGGCAGCTCATCCTCAACCTCATGAGTTCAAGAAATTGCTGCATTTGAGCATTAATTGCACGTTAAATTCATTGCAGAAAGTTAGGGCTGGCACTTAACAGCATAAGGACACTTTTAATGATGAGATTTGTGTTCCTGCAATGCCATTCAACTTCTCTGGCCCAGAAAGGGAACAATTGAAACTGTGGAGTCTCATTCCTGCAGGAAGTAAATTATTCTGAGAAGTTTTTAAAAGTGAACTTTTCTTAAAAAATTCTTACATTTCCTTCCTGTCTCTTTTTTCTCTCTCTCTCTCTATCCAATCTCTCTTTCTCTCTATTTATTTCACTGTCTGTACCGGATTTGACTCTAATTCGCCCTATTTACTTGTGCATATAATCTCGGCTGACACTCCTGTGAAGTACTGAGGGAGCGCTGCACTGTCGGAGGTACCGCCTTCCCGTCTGCTCTCTCGGTGAAGGTAAAAGATCCCATTGCACTATTTCAAAGAAGAGCAGGGGATTTATCCTCAATTAACATCACAAAAAAAAAGATTACCTGGTCATTATCACGTTGCTGTTTGTGGGAGCTTGATGTGTGCAAATTGGCTGCTGTGTTTCCTACATTACAACACCGACCACACTTCAAAAGTTTTTCATTGGCTGTGAAGTGCTTGGGATGTCCTGATATCGATAAAGGCGCTATACAAATGCAAGTTCTTTCTTTTATACAATACACCATGGATAACCAGGTCCTCATGGTCTCTATTATACTCACCTAACCTCCTGAGGAAAGGATCTTCAAACCATCTCCCTACTCCCAACGTTACCTCAGGTGAAACTCCATGATACCCACTGAACCTTATCCCACATCCCCTTCAACCTGTAGGGAATTTATTACCTTCGGTGAAACAATGAAGTTAACAAATATAACCTGACAGGACCATGACAGGGCATCGTAGCTGCAGTGTGTACTATCCACAGGACACACTACAGCAACTCGCCAAGGTTTCTCCGACAGCATCTCCCAAACCCGTGACTTCCACCACCTAAAAGGACTAGGGCAGCAGGCGCATGGGAACACCATCACCTCCAAGTTCCCCTCCAAGTCACACACATCCTGACTTGGAAATATATTAGCCGTTCCTTCATTGCCGTTGGCTCAATATCCTGGAACTCCCTCCCTAACAGCACTGTGGGATCACCTTCACCACACGGACTGCAGCGGTTCAAGAAGACGGCTCACCACCACCTTCTCAAGGGTAATTAGGGATGGGCAATAAATGCTGGCAATGTCAGCGACGCCTGTATCCCATGAACGAATTTTAAAAAACACCCTGCTTTTCCGCTCTTCATTCCAAGTGGCTATGATTTGACGTTGGCCTTGGCTAACGTTGTGTGGGCAAAGGATGCAAAGGTTAGCAGCCACCATTTTCATTAACTGAGTCCTCATATCCGCAGGGCTGATATGCCTTTGTCTCAAGAAATCTCCATATCAGCAAGACATATTTGCGGGTGTAAGAGTCTATCTGTATACACACCATGTCGTGGAGTTTTGTGGAAGAATTGGGCTCTGAATTTCACAGAGGATCATCCAATATCCTTCAGCCAGCATTCGATGCAACTCCTGGAGAAACGGCACAAATGGCTGAGAGCATCAGGCAAGCTCAGTGGGTAGCACGCTCGCCTCATAGACAAGGACATGAGTTCAAGTCTCTCTTCATAGACTCGGGCACATAATCCAGGCCCGACAATTCCAGTGCAGTACTGAGGGAGTGCTGCACTGTCGGAGGTGCCATTTTTCGGGTGAGACGCAACACCAAGGCCACGTCTACTCTCACGGGTGGCACTGTTTTGAAGAAGAGAAGGGGAGTTATCCCCGATGTTCCAGTGTTTATCTAGTGATTGACTGAGGCATCCAGTATGTTCAATCCCTAATCTGTACTGAAAGCAGTCGGGGTGGCAGTACCTGTAAAGTAACTGGCATTAGTGCCATTGATTTAAGGGGGTGAAAATCATCAAGGGTAACTGGACTGGAGCTCTACCCAGTGACTCCTTCTGGACGTGTGTGTTGCAGGACATTAGTTCCATACTCACCATCCAGGATCACTGCTGATTAAGTGATGGCCACTTGGCCATGGTGCTGGAGGCAGTCGCCCCCGGTGGAAGTGGACCACAGCACGGAGCAGAAAGGAGAACATTATTGAGGAAGGAAGGCCACTCCCTCTGCTCTGTCGCTGCTCAAGGTGTTGGGACAGATCTTTAATTGGGGTTGGCCATGGTCATCTGATCAGTAATGGCCTCAACCCATTGGTAGGACTTTCACTGCCTGTCCCAGCAAAATTGGATAAGCTGGGTTATTAGTCTATTACTGGTTGAAGGGTCTTTACTGTGCAGTTATATCTGGGGCAACCTCTGAAGTCACGTCTAGGGTCTGCTCACACGTTACGGTGTTGACAGCTCTTCATCTTAGCTTTTGTATCTCAATCATTTGTAAGTTCAACCTAATGGCCTACTGTTGGTGCAGCTCAATCCCTCACTCTGCTCACACTCCTTTAACATTCATGACATCTCCATCTCTCTCTATTTCCATCTCCAGTCATCTCATCCTTATCTACCTTGGACTCATGTTCCTACTAATATCCCACTTACGCTTTTGAATCCAACTTCAGATTGAAAAGAGGGATACGTGTGCCTGTTTATTCTGACGCCCCAGCCACTCGCCTTAGTCCCCTTCATTAATCTGATTTGTACTTGCTGTGGCGATTGTCCTCCCCCTGCCCCCAATCGCCCTCCCACCATACCCACAGGGGTTTCCAGACAGGTGCAGTAATACTGGAGATGTGCTGCACCTGTGACTGTTACCCCCGCTCCTCCTGGCCCACAAGGACACCTGAAACCTCCGAATGATGTCAGACCCTGACTTCTCAATATTAGCGAGGCCCCTGCCTGCGTGCGGTTCCCTGCGATCAAGATGGGCGGCATGAAAAGGGCAGCAGGCGTGAATCAGTCAGGAACACAACGGGAAGTGTTGGTCACCATTTTGATCAACCGTCTGCCCCAACATTCGCCGGGCAGATAGAGTTAAATCGGGCCTTAAACCCCCAACTGCAGAAATCACTATTCTGGACAACTTTGGTGTTGAGCATCAGCAGTGGTTGAGTGGAGTCCGGCTGGCCCCAATGCAGAGTCCTTTGCTCTCCTACATGTCCTTGAGCAACGCATCCATTAGCTTCTTCTAACCTGCCTGCTGTCTCGGAAACATTCAGCCGATGGCACCTGGTGTCTTGATCATGTCAACTACTTGTGATGATATCTTTCGCAACTCTTAATTCACCCCTCTTCTACGCCGTGTCTTCAACCTCTCTTACTTCCAGCTCACCTATCCTCCTCACTGAAGATGTGGCACTGTGCACTTCTGAACAGTTCACACCGCATGCTCTGCCAGTAGGGTTATGTTGAAGGTTATCTAGGTTCTACTAAAAACTGCTTCCTGACAAACCTTCTTGTCTCTTATTGTGATCAAGGTCCCATCTGAACTTTGCCCTCTGGTGTCAATCCAAAGGCACGACACGCTCTCCCCAATGCTTTTCTTCCTTTCTGAAATCAACGGTCAACAACAGAGTTAAGAACATAAGAACTAGGAGCAGGAGTCGGCCATTCGGCCCCTCGAGCCTGCTCCGCCATTCAATAAGATCATGGCCGATCTTCTACCTCATCGCCACTTTCCTGCCCGATCTCCATATCCCTTGATTCCCTTAATATTCAAAATTCTATCGATCTCTGTCTTGAATATACTCATAGACTGAGCCTCCACAGCGCTTTCTCTCATTCCTTTCCCAAGATTTCAAAACTATGGAACTCCTAAACTCCCCTCTCAGTCTTCCCTTCCTACTACAAGGTCTGTAAACCCAGGCTTGGCATCATCTAATGGCAACCACTGGGCACCACACCGTAGGAAGGATATATTGGCCTTGGAGGGAGTGCAGCGTAGGTTTCCCAGGGAGACATTCGGAAACATAATATTTTCTAAATGGCGAGAAACTGGGAACTATGGAGGAGCAAAGGGGCCTGGGAGTCCAAGGGCACCAATCGAGAGTAAACAGATACAAAAAGCAATGAAAAAGGCTAATAGAATGTTAGCCTTTATCTAAAGGGGGCTGGAATATAAAAGTGGAGGAAGTTGTGGTTTAGTTATATAGAGTTATACAGCACAGAAAGAGGCCCTTCGGCCCATCGCGTCCACGCCGGCCATCAGGCCCTGTCTATTCTAATCCCATTTTCCAGTACTTGGTCCGTAGCCTTGTATGCTATGGCATTTCAAGTGCTCATCCAAATGCTTCTTGAATGTTGTGAGGGTTCCTGCCTCTACCACCCTTTCAGGCAGTGAGTTCCAGATTCCAACCACCCTCTGGGTGAAAAAGTTCTTCCTCAAATCCCCTCTAAACCTCCTGCCCCTTAACTTGAATCTATGCCCCCTTGTTATTGACCCCTCTACTAAGGGAAAATTTTTCCTTTCTATGTACCCTATCTATGCCCCTCATAATTTTGTACACCTCAATCAGGTCCCCCCTCAGCCTTCCCTGCTCCAAGGAAAACAACCCCAGCCTGTCCAGTCTTTCTTCATAGCTGAAGCGCTCCAGCCCAGGTAACATCCTGGTGAATCTCCTCTGCACCCTCTCCAAAGCAATCACATCCTTCCTATAGTGTGGCGACCAGAACTGCACATAGTATTCCAGCTGTGGCCTAACCAGCATTTTGTACAGCTCCATCATAACCTCCCTGCTCTTATATTCTATGCCTCGGCTAATGAATGCAAGTATCCCATATGCCTTTTTAACCACCTTATCCACCTGTTCTGCTGCCTTCAGGGATCTATGTACATGCACACCAAGGTCCCTCTGATCCTCTGTCTTTCCTAGGGTCTTGCCATTCATTGTGTATTCCCTTGCCTTGTTAGTCCCTCCAAAATGCCTCACCTCACACTTTTCAGGGTTAAATTCCATTTTCCACTGTTCCGCCCATCTGACCAACCCATCTATATCGTCCTGCAGACTGAGGCCTCCTCGCTATTTACCACCCCACCAATTTTTGTGTCATCTGCAAACTTACTGATCATACCTTTTACATTCACATCCAAATCATTAATGTAGACCACAAACAGCAAGGGACCCAGCACCGATCCCTGCGGTACCCCACCGGACACAGGCTTCCAGTCACAAAAACAACCTTCGACCATCACCCTCTGCCTTCTGCCACTAAGCCAGTTTTGGATCCAATGTGCCAAGGCACCCTGGATCCCATGGGCTCTTACCTTCTTGACCAGTCTCCTATGCGGGACTTTATCGAAAGCCTTACTGAAATCCATGTATACCACATTCACTGCACTACCCTCATCCACACACCTAGTCACCCCCTCAAAAAATTCAATCAAATTGGTCAGACATGATCTTCCCCTGACAAAGCCATGCTGACAATTGCTGATTAATCCTTGCCTCTTCAAGTGGAGACTAATTCTGTCCCTCAGAATTTTTTCCAATAATTTCCCTACCACTGATGTTAGGCTCACTGGCCTGTAATTCCCTGGTTTATCCCTACTACCCTTCTTGAATAATGGTACTACATTAGCTGTTCTCCAGTCCTCTGGCACATCCCCTGTGGCCGGAGAGGTTCTGAAAATTTGTGTCAGAGCCCCTGCAATCTCCTCCTTTGCCTCACACAGCAGCCTGGGATACATCTCATCTGGGCCTGGGGATTTATCCACTTTTAAGCCTGCTAAAACTGCCAGTACCTCCTCCCTCTCGATGCTAATATGTTCAAGTATATCACAGTCCCCCTGTCCAATTTCTATGTCTATATCGTCCTTCTCCATAGTGAACACAGATGCAAAAAATTCATTTAAAACCCCACCTACATCTTCTGGCTCCACACACAGATTGCCACTTTGGTCCCTAATGGGCCCTACTCTTTCCCTAGTTATCCTCTTGCCCTTAATATACTTATAAAACACCTTAGGATTTTCCTTTATTTTGCTCGCCAGTGTTATTTCATGGCCCCTCCTCGCTCTCCTAATTTCTTTTTTTAAGTATCCCCCTGCACTTTTTATACTCCTCTAGGGCTTCATCTGTCTTTAGTCCTTTGTATCTGCCAAAAGCCCTCCTTTTTTCCTAATCCATTCTCGTATATCCCTTGACATCCAAGGTTCCCTGGGCTTGTTGGTCCCACCCTTGACCTTTACGGGAACATGTTGCCATTGTACTCTCTCAATTTCCTTTCTGAAAGACTCCCATTGCTCTGATGTGGATTTTCCTACAAGTAGCTGATCCCAGTCCACTTTGGCCAGATCCTGCCTTATCATATTAAAATCGGCCTTCCCCCAATTTAGAACCTTTATTTCCAGTCCATCTCTGTCCTTTTCCATGACTACCTTAAATCTCACCGAATTATGGTCACTGTCACCAAAGTGCTCACCTACTAACACTTCTACCACTTGCCCGGCCACATTCCCTAAAATTAGGTCCAGTACCGCCCCCTCTCTTGTAGGACTTTCTACATGCTGGCTCAAAAAGCTCTCCTGGTTGCACTTTAAGAATTCTGCACCCTCTAAGCCTTTCACACTCTGACTATCCCAGTTAATATGGGGGAAGTTGAAATCCCCCACTATTATTACCCTATTATTTGCACAGTTCTCTGAGATTTGCCTACATATCTGTTCCTCTATCTCCCCCTGACTGTTTGGGGGCCTATAGTACACTCCCAGCAAAGTGCTTGCCCCCTTTCAGTTTTTAAATTCTACCCATATGGCCTCATTAGAGGAACCTGTTAATATATCATCCCTCCTTACAGCAGTAACTGACTCCTTAATTAATATTGCGACACCCCCTCCTCTTTTACCCCCCCCCCCCCCCGTCTCGCCTGAAGATTCTATACCCCGGAATATTGAGCTGCCAGTCTTGCCCCTCCCTCAACCATGTCTCCGTGATAGCAACAATATCGTACTCCCATGTGTTCATCAACACCTTCAGTTCATCCACCTTATTCGCAAGACTCCTTGCATTAAAATAAATGCCATCCAGCCTTGCCCTACTCCCTTGTGCCGTTACATATTTGCTCTGCCTTCCAAGCTGACTTGTTTTTTCCTCTATATTTGGCTGTACATCACCCCCTATGATGCTCCACTCTGTATCCCATCCCCCTGCCAAGTTAGTTTAAACCCCCCCCCCCAGCAGTGCTAGCAAACCTCCCCGCAAGGATATTTGTCCCGTTCTGGTTCAGGTGCAACCCATCTGACTTGGACAAGTCCCACCTTCCCCAGAAGCAGACCCAGTGATCCAGGAAACTAAAGCCCTCCCTCCTGCACCAACTCTTTAGCCACGCATTCATCTGCTCTATCCTCCTATTCCTATACTCACTTGCACGTGGCACCGGGAGTAATCCAGAGATTACAACCTTTGAGGTCCTGCTCTTTAATCTGCCTTGGTGAGACCCTATCTGGAGTATAGGTATAGAGGAGACAATCCAAGCTCCACAATCTCTCTCTCTCTCTCTCTCTCTCTTCCAATTCTTGGATTTCAAATGAACTCAACTATTTCTCCAATGTTCATTCTTTTATTTAAGCCCAGCTCTGCTAATGAATGCAGCCTGGATCTGCCATGCTACTAACTGGATTAGTTGAACCGCTTTGTTCTCACATACCAAGATCCAGGACTTCATCCAGAGGATGGTAACGAGCAGGTCTTGGTGTGGCTTGGGTGAGTCGGGCAACGGAACTGCTATACCTGTTGCCTTCTTCTACCGTCTCACTATCAGCTATTGAACTGCATTGACTTGGCCGCGTTAATAGATTGCCGCCTTGGTTGGGAACTGTTGAATGGAGAGCTGCCTCTATCGGCATGAACAGGGGACATGGAAGGTCCCTATCAATTCTGAATGAATCTCTGTAGCAAGCCACAGATCAGAAGATTCCACGAAACCTTCCTGAGTAACATGTTTGGAAGCAGCGTTTGCGGCTTTTTCTTGTAAACAATTTGTATTTATATGGCGCCTTTACCTTAGTAAAATGTCCCAAAGCACTTTATAGTAGCGATTATCAAACAACATTTGACACCGAGCCAATTAAGCTGATATTAGGACAGCTGACCTAAAGCTTGGTCAAAGTGATAAGTTTCAAGAAGAGTCTTAAAGGAGAGAGAGGTGGAGAGGTTTAGGGAGGGAATTCCAGAGATTAGGGTCCAAGCACCTGAAGACACGTCGCCAATGGTGGGGCGGTGGTGATCATGGATCACAGGAAGCCAGAGTTGGTGGAGCGCAGAGATCTCGGAGGGTTGTCGGGGTTGTCGGAGGTTACAGAGATAGGGAGACCGACGGGGCTGTGGAGGGATTTGTATTTTCATACCACAGAATACAGACACTCATAAAAACCACCAAACTAATGTTTAACAGAAATCCTGGGGTCTCTCGAGGAGATCAAACTCCTTCCTTTATTTAAACAATCGATCTGTTTTTGTTCCAGCTGCTGGTTCAGAGACACTCCCCCTGTCTGCAGCCGTCCGGTCAGAAAGTAAACACTCAGCTGGCGTTAACTCCAGTTCAACCGCCCGTGTGGCAATTTGCACTTTGTGACTTTGAAGCTGAAGGATAAAATTCTCCGCCACTGGACACAGGACAGAAGTTGCTCTCTCCGTGACTGGATAGCGGGGGTCTGGTTGGTGCGATCATGGTATGTTTGAGTCCGAGACAGATCGTGTTTGTAGGTGCGAGGGATTATTGCGTCTCGAAAGATTTCGAAGGTTGAAGTTATCTGCGGGAATGCTTTGAGTTGCTGCAGGATGATAATTCTGATCAGGTATTATTTGAGTGAACTTGCTCACTCCACAGGTTGGTGATCAGGGACATTCAGCGGCAGGAGCAGAGAGTTGGGAAAAGTTGCTGGAATACACAACAGTTGGATTAATGTCACCGAGCTGTGCGCAGGGCTGACCCCGAGTGTGAAGAACCTGTGAGCGAGTCGGTGGGGGAGCGAGCAGCCCCTTCCCCAGGTCCTCAGAAATGGGAGATCCGGAGACGGCGATGCCCCAGAACCAGAACCGGCTGAAGTCCAGCACTAATTAACGGGCTCGCTGACAATATTCGGCGGCAGCTCCCAGACCCACAACCTCCACCACCTGGAAGGACAAGGGCAGCAGGCGCAGGGCAAGACCATCAGCTCCAGTTTCCCCCTCCAAGTCACAAGCACCATCCCGACTTAGACATGTAGTGACCGTTCCTTCATGGTCGCTGGGTCAAAATCCTGGAATTCCCGAGCCAACAGCACTGTGGGAGCACCTTCACCACAAGGACTGCAGAGGTTCAAGAGGAAGGCTCACCACCAGCTTCTCAAGGGCAATTAGGGATGGGCGATAAATGCCGGCTTTGCCAGCGATGCCCACATCCCCAGAATGTATTATTTAATGGAAATGTCCGACTGGTGCAGGAGAGGCTGTCGTTCGGAGGTAAGGAGTTGCGGCACACGGTTTAGGCAGAGTAAAGGGAGCTTTGCTCTGTACTTGACCAGGGTGTAGCCAAACTGGGAGGGCTTGATGGTGACACTGGCTGTATAATGTTGTGGTAAACCACTGTATTGTATATTGCCACCTCTGGGTGGCACTGTGTATGGAGGCATGCCTCAGCTGACTCCACCCACCACTGTGTGGGTTTCGTTCAGACTTGTTCAGTCACTCACGAAGAAGCATGGTCTCTTCTTAGCTAATAAAAGCCTTATTCATCTCTTCTTTCGACTCATCATCTCTTCTTCGACTCATCACCTTTTATGAAGTAATTGATAAGCGTATCAATTTTATTAGCTAAAAGTTAAATGGCGACACCTGAGGAGCAACAACAGCAACGGATACAGCAGACATTGCTGAGAGCCCTCAGACCACCACGCCTGGACCTCGACCCTCAAGATGTGGGTGCATCAGCCAAGTTTGAACACTGGCTGAGCTGCTTTGAATCCTTCCTCGCAATCTCACAGGTTACAGAGGAGGATCACAAACTGAAAATTTTGACCGCCCAGGTGAGCCATCAAGTATATATGCTAATCCGGGACTCTAATACGTACGTGGCGGCCCTCGAGCTACTAAAAGGGCAATATACGCACCCAGTGAACACAATTTACGCCCGACACCTCTTGGGATCCCGCAGGCAGCAACCGGGAGAATCGGTAGGGGCATTTGCACGGGCGCTACTGGCACTCTGCAGAGACTGCGATTGTAAAGCGGTAACGGCTGTGGAGCACGCGCAGGGACTCGCCTGTGATGCCTTCGTCAGGGGCCTCCAGTCAGACCACACCCGGCAGAGACTGCTAGAAAGCAAGGAACCCGACCTGAAGATGGCCATTGCCCTTGCGCTCTCGTTAGAGGAGGCCCACCGAAACCTCGAGGCATACCCCCGTAACGGCGCCGAGACATGGCAATCGAAACCGTGGGACACGGGACCGCCGCCCCCGGCACCAACCGCTGCAGCGACCCAACCGAGACAGCAGCCTCCGGTAAGAACTGCTTCGATGCCCAGTAACCAGGCCCAAAAATGCTATTTCTGTGGCCAGTTAAAACATCCCAGAGCGCACTGCCCAGCTAAGACAGCTACCTGCTCGGGCTGCGGGAAGAAAGGCCATTACGCTAACGCCTGCAAGGGGAAGCCAGCCAGCAGCGCAGCGTGCGGGCCGTGGGAGCAGCCATCTTATCCGCCATTTTGTGTACCCCCGGCCGCATGGCATCCGCCGCCATCGTATCCAACGCACTCAACCGCCATTTCGTCACCGGAACCGACCACCGTCTCGGCGGATGACTATAGTGACTCACTAAGCCACATACTGGCCTCCGTGACGCTGGATCAAGGCCACCCTCACCATCTATCCAGCTCCATGATGGATATCGCGGTAAACGGCCGCGCCACCAGTTGCCTGATCGACAGCGGGAGCACAGAGAGTTTCGTCCACCCCGACACGGTACGTAGCCACTCCCTCACGATTCTGCCAACGCACCATCGCATTTCTATGGCGTCCAAGTCCCAGTCAATGGACATCAGCGGCTACTGTGTGGTGACCCTGTCAGTAGGGGGCACTGAATATCAAAAATTTAAACTGCTAGTCCTGCCCCGTCTTTGCGCTGCCGTCCTGCTAGGGTTGGATTTTCAGTGCCACCTTAAGAGTGTCACACTAGCATACGGTGGACCCCTCCCCCCACTCACAGTCTGCAACCAACAACTTTTAAATCGCCCGCTGCAAACCACCTGCAGCCTTTCCACATTAAAAGTCCCCCCCCCTCCCCTGTTCGCTAACCTCACCCGCGACTGTAAACCCATCGCTACCAAAAGCAGGCGGTACAGTGCCGGGGACAGAGCTTTTATCAGCTCTGAGGTGGAGCGGCTCTTGAAGGAGGGCATTATCGAAGGTAGCACTAGCCCCTGGCGAGCCCAGGTTGTAGTCGTTAAAACCACTGCAAAACGCCGCATGGTAATCGACTACAGCCAAACCATAAACCGGTACACCCAGCTGGACGCGTACCCCCTCCCTCGCATATCTGATATGGTCAATCAGATTGCGCAATACAAAGTATTCTCCACCATCGACCTTAAGTCAGCGTACCACCAGCTGCCCATCCGCCATGAGGACCGCCAGTATACTGCCTTCGAGGCAAACGGCCGCCTCTACCACTTCCTTAGGGACCCTTCGGCGTCACCAACGGGGTTTCGGTCTTCCAAAGGGAGATGGACCGAATGGTTGACCAGAACGCGCTGCGGGCAACCTTCCCCTATTTGGATAACGTCACCATCTGCGGCCACGACCAGCAGGACCACGACGTTAATCTAGCAAATTTCCTCCGTACGGCCCAACGGCTGAACCTAACGTACAATAAGGAAAAATGTATGTTTCACACCAAGCGCCTGGCCATCCTCGGCTGCGTGGTGGAGAACGGAGTCATCGGGCCCGACCCCGACAGAATGCGCCCCCTAATGGAGCTACCCCTTCCCCACTGCCAAAAAGCACTGAAGAGATGCCTGGGGTTTTTCTCCTACTACGCCCAGTGGGTGCCCCTCTATGCAGACAAAGCCAGGCCCCTCATCAAAGCCACCTCCTTCCCCCTGACACCAGAGGCGTGTGCAGCCTTCACTCTTATCAAGAACGATATCGCGAAGGCCGCAATGCACGCGGTGGATGAGTCCATCCCCTTCCAAGTGGAGAGCGATGCCTCCGACTTCGCCCTAGCCGCGACCCTTAACCAGGCGGGCAGACCCGTGGCCTTTTTCTCAAGGACCCTCCAGGGCCCCGAGACGAGACACTCCTCCGTCGAAAAGGAGGCCCAGGCTATTGTAGAAGCGGTGCGTCACTGGAGGCATTACCTGGCCGGGAAACGATTTACCCTGCTCACTGACCAGCGTTCAGTAGCTTTTATGTTTAATAATAAGCAGAGGGGTAAAATCAAGAACGACAAGATCTTGAGGTGGAGAATCGAACTCTCCACCTACAATTATGATATCTTGTATCGGCCAGGGAAACTCAATGAGCCCCCAGATGCCCTATCACATGGTACATGCGCCAACGCGCAGAGTGATAGGCTGCAGTCCCTCCACAATGACCTCTGCCACCCGGGGGTCACCAGGTTTTTCCATTTTATCAAATCCCGTAACCTGCCCTACTCCATCGAGGAGGTCAGGACCATGACCAAGAGCTGCCAAATCTGCGCCGAGTGCAAACCGCACTTCTATAGGCCGGACAGAGCAAGCCTGATCAAGGCCACCCGCCCCTTCGAACGCCTGAGCGTCGATTTTAAAGGGCCCCTCCCCTCCGCTGACCGCAATGTGTACTTCCTCAACATAGTTGATGAGTACTCCCGTTTCCCCTTTGCCATCCCTTGCCCAGACATGACCAGTACCACGGTCATCAAGTGTCTGAATGACATCTTCGCTCTGTTCGGGTTCCCCAGCTATATACATAGCGACAGGGGCTCATCGTTCATGAGCGACGAACTTCGGCAGTACCTGCTAACAAGAGGTATCGCCACGAGCAGGACCACCAGTTACAACCCCCGGGGGAACGGCCAGGTGGAAAGGGAGAACGCGACGGTTTGGAAGGCAGTCCTCTTAGCACTAAAATCTAAGGGCCTTCCGACCTCCCGCTGGCAGGAGGTCCTCCCTGCAGCGCTTCACTCCATTCGGTCACTGCTTTGTACTGCCACTAATGCGACCCCTCATGAGAAAATGTTCGTTTTCCCCCGGAAGTCTACATCGGGAACCTCGCTACCGGCATGGTTGACTTCTCCTGGGCCCGTCCTACTGCGGAGGCACGTGAGGACGCATAAAACGGACCCCCTGGTCGAGCGGGTGCACCTCCTACACGCCAACCCCCAGTATGCCTGGGTGACATACCCAGACGGGCGGGAGGACACGGTCTCCATACGAGATCTCGCACCCTCGGGTACCCCTGAATTACCACCGTTATCCCCCTTACCACCGTTATCCCCCTTACCACTGTTATCCCCCACCACCCCTCCCAACCCAACCCCTGCAGACGGCATGCCAAAGCCCCAGGAATCTTCGCCAACCACCCAGACACCAGACCCGACGTCGGATGCTGCAACACCACCGCCGCCACCACGACGATCAGGACGTCAGACAAGGCCTCCTGATAGACTTAACTTGTAGTACCCTTCACCCCGCCGGACTTCACATTAAACAAGGGGTGAATGTGGTAAACCACTGTATTGTATATTGCCACCTCTGGGTGGCGCTGTGTATGGAGGCATGCCTCAGCTGACTCCACCCACCACTGTGTGGGTTTCGTTCAGACTTGTTCAGTCACTCACGAAGAAGCATGGTCTCTTCTTAGCTAATAAAAGCCTTATTCATCTCTTCTTTCGACTCATCATCTCTTCTTCGACTCATCACCTTTTATGAAGTAATTGATAAGCGTATCAAATGTAAAGATATCTTTCCAGCATTGCCATCCGTCACCTTTTTTAACGTGTAAACTTCAATTCTTTCACAAAAAAGTGTAAAGAAAAACTTGATTGTGAACTTAATTTCACATACTGTGGAATTTATCAAATGTGAGGTGAAAGTGTAGCCCTTCAAATACTCGAACGCGTAACATGTTCTCCTGAAATTACAGTTGCCAACTCTGGTTGGACGTATTCCTGGAGGTTGCATCACATGACCTCCAGTCTCCAACAGTCCCGCCCCCCACACTCCGCCATTGGTTGAAGGACACGTCCATCCTTGAGGAGCACCGCCTGCTCTCGCCCATTGGAAAACCAACAGACCCCCAATTGGATTATTGTCGGCTGTCGAATAGCCTTTTTTGTACCCCATATCCAATATTTTATAACTAATAAATGATAGTGTTGGAATTCATGAATAAACAACACTTTCTTTAATGTCCCTATGAGCTGTCTCCTGAGTTGCTCACAGTCCTGGAGATTAATTCCTGGAGGCTCCAGGGCAATCCTGGAGTGTTGGCAACCCCGCCCTGAAATGGTCATGTGCCCAAAACATAAGCCAACTCCCAAGTGCAACCCCGTAGAGGCAATGAACGGAAATGTCACTTTCTGCATCCCCGGGGTGAACAATTGGTCGGCAAGGACAGATATGAGTTTGCAGCATCAGGCAAAGGCCATTGGGCCCAGCAATCCTGTCCCTTTTATTGCTAGAACACCCCAACCAAACCACTTCTCAGCTTCTGCCCTCAATCCACTCCGGCTGTCCACAACACATCTCATTGGCCTAGAAATTCAGTTGGTTGCGCCAGCCGTTAGCACCTTAGGAGGAGTAGATTCCAGGCGCTAGGCAACTTGCGCCCGGGCGAAGCGCGAACTGCGCCTCGCCCCAACTTCACTAGAGATTTAGCGGTGGCGCAAAGTCTGCGCACGCTCAGCTGCGCGCGCAGATCATGACGTCATTTCCTTGTGCAACGCCCTTTGTGCGCCCCCAACCGGAACTTCAGTCGCGCTGCCCCATTGTGCGCCTGGCGCCCCTAGCGACTGTTAAGTGGAACGGTGCTCAGCCGATGCGGGGCACGGGGGGCGCAAATTAAAGGGCACTCATCCTGCAATATAAAAGGCTGCCATTTTGCATCACACCTTCTTGCGAAACGGATCTTTGGAGAGAGACCAAGGTAGATAGCTTTCTGCTTTGGCCCAACACTCGGACAGGTACTTCTGGCTTCAGGCCACAGCTTTCAAAAAGTTTTTGCCTTCATTGACATCTCATTGTTTGCCAGCATATTATGGGGGCTGCAATGGGTGTAAACGCTGGCTTTCTCAATTACATCCAAAGGGCTCAGAGACGCCATGAGAGTCTGGCAGCCCTGGTTAGACGGAGAGGGGGCAACAGGCGTCGGCAAAGGAGGCCTTACCCACCCAGGGTATACCGCCAGCAGTTCTCCTATCTCAACATGTCTGAGGAGCAGTGTGTTCGGAGGCTGCGATTCAGAAGGGACGTCGTCACAGAGATCTGCCAGCTGCTTGCCGGTGATCTGCAGCCACAGCTGAGGAGCAGGACGTCTCTGTCGGTGGCAGTGAAGGTGACGGTGGCTCTCAACTTTTATGCCACCGGCTCCTTCCAATCCGCTACTGGCGACATTGCCAACATTTCCCAGTTCACCATGCATTGCTGCATCCGCCAGGTGACCAATGCCCTTTTCAAAAGGAGACGTCAGTTCATCTCCTTCTCCATGGCCCTTGACAAGCAGCAACAGCGTGCAATGGGCTTTGCAGCATTCGCGGGCTTCCCCATGGTGCAGGGCGCCATTGACTATACGCATGTGGCTTTGCGGGCACCTCTGGAGAATGCTGAGGATTACCGCAACCGGAAGGGCTACCATTCACTGAACGTACAGCTGGTGTGTGACCACAGGCAGCTCATCCTAGCTGTCAATGCCCGCTTTCCAGGCAGCAGCCACGATGCCTTCATCCTCCGACAGACTTCTGTGGCAGACATGTTCCAGGCCCAGCCTCACCCACGAAGATGGCTTATCGGGGACAAAGGCTATCCTCTGTGTACCTGGCTGATGACCCCGCTCCATGCGCCCAGCACCCCTGCTGAAGAGCGATACAACGAGAGCCATCAAGTGACGAGGAACATCATTGAACAATCGGCGTCCTGAAGCAACGGTTCCGCTGTCTCGATCGTTCCGGGGGAGCACTGCAGTATTTGCCGGAGCGAGTCTCCCATTTCGTCATCGTTTGCTGCATGCTGCACAACCTGGCTATCCGCAGGACTCAGCCACTGCCACCACACATTGGAGGACCACCTGAGGAGGAGGAGCAGGAGGAGGAGGAGGACCAGCACAGGAGGGAGGCACAAAGTGCAAGGGCCGCCCGTCGCCGGCTTATTGAACGTCGGTCCTAGGCCCCCTCTCAGGGACTGGCTTGTGCCAATGTCAGCAGATGAATGTAGCCACTCCACAAGCCCTCAGCCGAGCAGGCCAACCAGGACTTAACCAAAAAACCATGCACACTGCAATTTAACAACAAAAATTTATTGAAAACCTCTGCCCTTCCCACATTACATGCTCATGTGGAGAAGCCCCCTCCAAAAACACAAAACTACCAGTCTCGGCCTTACAAAAATAAAGAAAGACACCAGTGTTGGCCTTACACAAATAAAGAAAGACACCAGTCTCAGCCTTACACAATTAAAGATATACACCAGTCTCGGCCTTACACAAATAAAGATAGACACCAGTCTCGGCCTTACACAAAAACAGATAGACACGAGTCTCGGCCTTACACCAAAACAACTGCACAAGTGTCGGCCTTCCAACAAGCACCAGGCATTTGTGCATACCTCTACTTTTTGCCCTGCGAGGGCGATGCCTTGCGCACCCTTGCCTGGCCCCTGCCTGCCCTGCTGCTCCTCCTCAATGGGACCCCAGTGGCTGCAGCAAGGCTGGGGGAAGTCTGCTGAGGGGCAGATGGCGAGACGGCAGATGCCCTTGGGGGTTGGCCTGCACCAGCTCTGGCCTTGGAGGGGCCGGCTGCTGACTGCTCCAACTCTGGCTGGGCGGCAGCAGTGTGTCCAGCAGCTCGTGGCAGCTGCAATGGCGGAGTGGCAGTGTCGGCTGCAGGAATGGTGGCAACCTGGCAGATCGCAGGTGCTCGCTGGTCGCCTGACACATTGGCACTCGCACGGGCCAGCAGTGCAGCATGCGCAGCAACCAGCTGAAGGACAGATTGCTGGGCTGCTGCTGTGCGGCGAGTGCCCTGGCGAGGCCTGGCTGATCCAGCGAGGGTGGCAGCAGTTAGTGCCCGTGTGGCCCTGGTCTGTGTCCGCAATACACCAGCCAGTGAATGGACGGCACGACTGAGCACTTGGCTAGAAGCCACTGTGCTACCGTGAAGTCCTGCAGACTCGTGGCCTGTGCTGCCGCGATGTCCTGCAGACTCCTGGCCTGTGCTGCATTGATGTCCTGCACACTCCTGGCCTGTGCTGCATTGAATTGTTCCAGACTCCTGGCCTGTGCTGCACTGAATTGTTGCAGACTCCTGGCCTGTGCTGACCCGAATTCCTGCACACTCCTTGCCAGTGACTCTATGGAGTCAGGCATCCTTGCCACTGCAGCCATGAGCTCAGTGTGCCTGCGCTCAGCCTGGATGGCCATTTCCTCTAGGAGGCGCACCTCCTCTGCGCTGACCGTCGCAGGACTGGAGGCCGCACTCACCCTCTGGGGAGAAGTCCGCCGAGCTTCCCCACCCCTCCCGCATTGCTGCAGGCCGCTGGGCCCCGGAGCTTCACTCTCCTCCGACCCTTCCCCCCGGCTCCCCTCCAGGGAAGACGTGTTCCCTACATCGGCATGGGCTGGCGCGGCTGAGGGTGGCACTGATGGGCCGGCTTCCTCTTCCTCCTCCTTGTCTTCCAAAGGGCTGACAGTGGCAGCTTGAGGGCCCGCCTCCTCACCTGGTGATTCACCATCTGAAAGCAGGAAGGCACAAGAGTAGCTTTAGAGTGAGGACAGGGCGGCAGCGAGGGAGGCATGAGTGGTGCCATTCACCGCATTGGTCGGACAGTGGCAAAGGATGCTGATCTGATGCGCAAGTGGAACGAGAGAGGTCCAAAAGGTCATGCCCTTACCATTGGTGCCCAGAACAGGGTCGGCATCTCCACTGGCGACGGGGCCAATCAGCCGGCCTCCCATAATGCGCTCCACACACTGGTCGAGGTCGGAGAGCTCTTTGATGTCAGGACGGCCTCCCCCATCTCAGTTTGGTTCTGCCGGTTGTGCGTAACCTTGGCCTGCAAGAGGAAGGACGGCCTCTAAGTACAGTGTGTAGCCCTGATCTTGTCTGCACTGCCTCCCATGGTCGAATAGCTTGGACAGTGTGTAGCCCTGATCTTGTCTGCACTGCCTCCCATGGTCGAATAGCTTGGACAGTGTGTAGCCCTGATCTTGTCTGCACTGCCTCCCATGGTCGAATAGCTTGGACAGTGTGTAAAGTGCTGAATGTGCAAGTGATTTTCATGCCAGTCCCATAGCTGCTGGATGAGGGCTGGCCATTAGGGCTTTCAGGTCCCTTTGCCCATAATGTGAGGTGCACATGCAAGGATGAGGAGGACACTGGAAAGGGTACTCACCCTGACAACCCGAGTGAGGTCGTTGAACATCTTCCGGCATTGCACAGCAGTCCTGGCAACCACGCTGTTGGAAGACACCCTGTTGGACACCTCCCTCCAGGCTTTCCGGTAGGCGCTGGGCAGCGGCCTCTTGCCACCTTCTGGGTACAAAACATGACGCCTGCGCTCCACTCCGCCAACCAGCACCCTCAGGTCACCGTCGCTGAAGCGCTGCGCTCTCTCCCTGGCCTTCTCCATAGCCCTGGGCGTTGTACAGGTGAAGCTGAAGTGGTCAGGCCTAGGTTGAGGGCTGCAGTGTGCAGGGCGTGGCAGGCAAACAAATCGACCCTCCCCCTTTAAGAGCTGACCGGCGCCAGAGTGTCTGCCGTCAATCAAAAACTCGCCGCACCTGCGCTGCGCCCGGCCTCGGTGGTATCGCTCAGCACCGCTGGCTTAGCGCCTAAAGATAGTCGTGCATCGCCTGTTTTAGCGCAGCAGCAACCTCTTGGGGCGATGCGACTGAATATCGGCGAAGGGGGCGCGACTTTGCGCCGGGCACAAACTTTAGCGGCTGCCCGACTTTACCGCCCCAAAAGTGGCTATACTGAATTTCTAGGCCATTGTCTCTTGACTTCGCCCTGGTGGATTATCGCACAACACTCTGGGGGAGGAACTTCCATCCAATTTCCCATCTGACTGGGAAATAGTGTAATATAAGTGACATGACCGATTTCCTAATCATATTCTTTTTCCTTACCCCAGAAATTCTATGTGTGTGTCGCTCTGCTGCTCCTGGCTGTTGAACATGCAGAATCCTGCTACGTGGAAGTTCCAACGGACGTTGGTACATATTGAACAGTTCAAATCAGTTTCAAACTCTGCACTCAAATGGGGAGGGGTGGGGGTGGTGCAAGGACTGAGGCGGGGTTTATAGTGCCCGAGCTTCTATGACTCGTGTGTCTGATTGAGGCTCGTTGGGCAGCTCCAAGCCCTGCCACCTACAGCTCTTGCCCAGCTGTCAGCCGTGGCAGTAGCCCGCTCGCCTTTTGCTTTAGTTGTTGAAGCTGGTTATTGTCCGAATATTTTGACCGGAATGAGATTCATAGTAGCTTTGAAATTTAACCCACCTACTCACAAGTCATCGACTGGGAATATTAGAAAGACTGGACTTCATGGCGATGTAGTCCTCTGCAGCTTGCTACACAACTTATAGTCCGGGTGGATTCGTTACCTTTAGTGTGGAGATGCCGGAGTTGGACTGGGGTGGACAAATGTAAGAAGTCACACAACACCAGGTTATAGTCCAACAGCTTTATTTGTAATCACAAGCTTTCGGAGCGCTGCTCCTTCGTCAGGTGAAGTGGAGAAATGCATAAAGACACAGCTTATATAGTCAGAGAATCATGTCAGATGTTTACAGGTAACCTTTCCAACTGCCATTTATCACACCTCGGCAGAGAGATAATCACAGCAATCAAAGGTGTGAATGGTGTCCAAACAGGTTTGATTGCTGTGATTATCTCTCTGCCGAGGTGTGATAAATGGCAGTTGGAAACATTACCTGTAAACATCTGACATGATTCTCTGACTATATAAGCTGTGTCTTTATGCATTTCACCACTTCACCTGACGAAGGAGCAGCGCTCCGAAAGCTTGTGATTACAAATAAAGCTGTTGGACTATAACCTGGTGTTGTGTGACTTCTTACAATCGTTACCTGTAGACCATGTAATAGTGCACGGTGTTCCAGAGATGTGGCATTTCTGTATGGGTTAGCTGACAATACGAGCACTCCCATGTATGGTTAACCAACGCACTCGCCATCACACTTGCTATAGAAATTGTTTTCCTTCACTCAATTGACCCCCCATCCTTGACTGGAGTCCGGTTCCAGAGACACTGGCAACTGTTACACTCGTATTGTTGTGGCAACAACGCGCTCATTTTATTCCCAGGCCTCAGCGAACATTCCTGACAAGGAATAACGAAAGCATATACAAGAAAAACCTTGGAGGGTAATCACTCCAATGGGCTTACTCCCATCAGGGGGCCATCTAATGTACCATTAACCATAGTGCAAGTAGCATCCACATCATCTGCTTCCCAAGTAACTACTTTCACTCTGTGAGTTTGACAGTGGGGCCAGTTTAGAAGGGCCGACATCCCTTGTAAACGGGGCGGTAGTGGCCTAAAAATGGTGGTGTCAACTCTCCCTTGGGTATGATCCTGAGAAGGCGAGTTCCCTCAGAGTGCTGGTGCAGCGCCTGTCGCTTACTGCTTGTATGTAGCACGATGTATGGGGCTCAAAATTGGCCAGGGGGGTCACAGCGGTATGCTCCTCCCGCGGACTGCCTACACTTAAACCCCAGCGAGATGTGGTGGGCTGTGGGAATGGCAAGCGGCGAGCCCGATCCTGAACTTCAGCCCAACATCCACACACATGTCCCGGTGGGGTCGCTGGATCGATAGAAGCCTCTTTGCCTGTGGCAGACAAGGCAAAGCTGTTGCCAAGTGCAGCCCAACACTCAGGTCCACTCACTCGGGAACAGAACCTGGCTCTTCCCCAGGTCCGAATAGCTCAGCGCCAGGGTGAGCCAGGACATTGAACCAACCCAGCCGCCCAGGCAGCTCGTCGAACCCCCAAATTGATCGATGCCCCCCCCCTCCCCCATGGTACCTTTTCACACTTTGTCGGGACATTGACAGACCGATCCCTGACTTTATCGCCTACAGATGCAGGAGGCCGTCCTCTCTCAACCAGCTGCAGAGGCAATTACGACCGGACCTTGCGCGAAAATGGGGAAAGTTGGATGACCTCCGAATGCAATAGGTGCAGCTGCTCGGACGGTTACATTAGCTGTTGTGCAATGTAAGTGTTCCTCTGCTATTTTGTGCACAGTTGTAGCCTTGGCGTGTTATTCTGCAGCAGTGCAGCTGCATTTAAACTAACCCGCTTCTTTACAAACCACAAAGTCATCTGATATGTCCAGGCACAAGGGGAGGTCAGTTCGAGGTTTATCGATGCTGCTGGGGGGCGGTCTGCAGATTGATAGACACTTGCAGGTCAGAAGAAAGCAGCACAGAATGACTGGCTTACTTCCTCTCTTTTTTGCATTCTTGTGACAGCCTGAAGCATCGCACACTAGATGAAAGATCGAGATATAGGTAAAATAAAAGGGGGGGGGGAGGATCTGGGGAAGGTGGATGAGATGGGGCAGAGGAGAAAGGGAGAGGTGAGTGGGATGGGGTGTGGGAGGGGAGAGAGGGTTCGGATGGGGAGTTGGAGGGGATGGGGCGGGGAGAGAGGGATGGGATGGGGAGGTGGAGGGTTGAGAGGTTTGGGATGGGGCGGGGATGGGGAGGGGAGAGAGGGATGGGATGGGGAGGTGGAGGGTTGAGAGGTTTGGGATGGGATGGGATGGGGCAGGGATGGGGAGGAGAGAGGGATGGGATGGGGAGGTGGAGGGTTGAGAGGTTTGGGATGGGGTGGGATGGGGAGGAGAGAGGGATGGGATGGGGAGGTGGAGGGTTGAGAGGTTTGGGATGGGGTGGGATGTGGCGGGGATGGGGCAGGGAGAGAGGGATGGGATGGGGAGGTGGAGGGTTGAGAGGTTTGGGATGGGGTGGGATGTGGTGGGGATGGGGAGGGGAGAGAGGGATGGGATGGGGGGGCAGGGAGAAGCGCAGCCCCAATTCAAACACTCCATCATGGCGAGGCACCATTTTAGCGCAAGTCTCCGCCGTCAGAAGGGAAGGTGTGGGTGGAAAGATGTCTCTGGATTTGCTTCTCTTGTCGGACACATGATGTCTCCTGCTGCCACTCTCCAATTGGCTACTCAGGAACTGAGGGGGAGGGTACAATTAACGTGCACAATGGTTGTCTATCAGATCATGAGAGATATTGGAGAACGTGTTCTATGTAACCAGGACCGTGCACATTTAACCCTTGCTGTCTGTAGATTATTACAGCTCTGTGTTGCTTACCTCTGGTTTTCTGATCTATATTCCAGCGATGAATGTTACCCCAAAATTGAAATCCATAGGACGGTGCAGCAGTTTTAGAGCAGCAGAATTGCCGGTACAGGAGCCACAAGAAGAACGACTCTTCTGTTGAATGTCCAGTGCTGGGGGTGTTGTGAAATGAGTTTGAATACAACAAGCAGCTCTCTTCCCATGTAAAAACAGTTGCTTCAAAGTACAAAGTACCATTGGGGAATGGGAGACTTGTCTCCTCCATAAAATGGCTCTATTACAATAAACATATTTGACAGCAATCATATTCTGGGGTTGTTACTCCTATCAATGATTTGAATAAGAAATGTGTGTGAGAGAGTGAGTGTGCGTGCGTGGATATGAGCCATCAAGGATCCAACAGGTTACGACGCTCTCTGAGTTCACATATAAAGCAAATAATTACTTGGCTGGACGAAGGGTGGGTTTCCAGAACCAAATATTGGGGGGATTGAGAGGCACAGAAATCGAAGCAAAAAAACTTAAAGTAAGATCATTAAAAGCAGATCATTAAATCAGCTCATTAAAGCCATTCGCATTGTATCTGGACACATTGGCTATTTGTGCTCTCTTCTCCGCACAGTGCGTGAGATCGATCGAGAAGTTCAGGCCGATGAGAGTTGGCTGGCGAGTGAGAGCACAGTAATCTTCAACAGCCGGTACTGGGATATCTCACGTGTCTTTTGCCACCTAAAATGCAGGTACCAAACCGTTTTGAAGTCCCATGAGCTGGTCTGGGGGCCTCCAAAGTCAGGCACAACAGGAAGATTGGAGGCTCGATGAGTCTCGGACTGTCAGTTACAGGGCAAGTTCAGATTTGGCCTCCCTTCAAATCAAACCGCTCTTCGGTTCAAGGCGATTGGCAGCGGGACACAGACCGCCACTAAACTGCAGAGTGGACTGATTAACGCATTTACTCACCCGCGCCTGGACATCATTACCACATGTACTTGTTTGGAGGCGGCGCTGAGGTTTCTGCTCCTGGCACATTTCCGGGCAAATGTAACTGTCCTGGAGTCAGAAGCAATAAAAGCAAACTTGGATCAGCAGGATTTGGTCTATGCTAACGGCACTGATCTCGCTCCAAATGCAACCAGGACCATAAATGGAACAAATTAATCCAGTACACGTCGGTCTAGTGCCACCCACACTCCTGACCAATCAACTACAAGAGTTTGTACAGGGTCGAAGGTCTTCAGGGCACAAATAATGAGTCAGTGGAATGTTTTACTGGCCTTAGAGCGCATTGCTCTCTACTCTCCTCTGCGCTGGTCAATAAACTTGACCCAAGTTGACATTTGGTGCATTGATTTGCTGTTGTGCTTACGGAATGATTTCCCAGTTGGGAAGAGGCGAGGTTGGATCAGAGGCATTGATTGGGTTGCCAGCAGCTCACAACATCCTCTGCAGATTCCAGACAACGAGAAGAAAATAAAGTTAGAAGAGAATAAGCCCCAGAATGGAATTGTGAATGGTGACGTTCAAGTTCTGAATGCTTCATTCGCTCTGGCCCACACCTGCCATGACAATAGCCCGCAGTGCGAGTATGTTAGACGCTTGTATGTGAACTGTACAGCATTACATCGAATTTACAGCCCAGAAACAGGCCATTAGCCGGCGTTTATGCTCCACACGAGCCTCCTCCCACACTTCTTCATCGAACCCTATCAGTATAAACTTCTATTCCTTTCTCCCGCAAGTGCTTTGCAGAGGGTGCAGAAGAGATTTACTAGACTGGTTCCAGGGATGAGGGAATACAGTTACGTGGATAGACTGGAGAAGCTGGGGTTGTTCTCCTGTGAGCAGAGAAAGTTAAGAGGAGATTTGACAGAGGTGTTTAAAATCATGAAGGGTTTGGATAGAGTAAACAAAGAGAAACTGTTTCCAATGGCTGAAGGGTCGGTAACCAGAGGGCCCAGATTTAAGGTGATTGGTAAAAGAACCAGCGGCGACATGACGGAAAACTTTTTTACGCAGCGAGTGGTTAGGATTTGGAATGCGCTGCCTCATAGGGTGGTGGGTACAGATTCAATAGTAGCCTTCAAAAGTGAGTTGGCTAAATACTTGAAGGAGAAAAATTGCAGGGATCTGGGGAAAGAGCGGGGGAGTGGGACTAACTGGATTGCTCTTCGAAAGAGCCGGCGCAGACTCAACGGGCCGAATGGCCTCCTTCTGTGCTGGACTATTCTATGATTCTATAAACTCAAACCGCAGCACATAGAACTGCCAGGAGGGTCAATGAAGTTGCAAAGGTCCCAGGCAGCCTTCTGGTCTGCAGTGTGAAAGGAGCTGGTTGAGGCTCGCTTCATTTATACCACACATGTGTTCTCCAGCGAGGTGCGCAACATCTCACAGGGAAGCCATTGTGTACAGACACACAGTGTGGCCTCGGTTTTCAACGCCCTCCCCTCAGCCGAATCGCCCGGCGAGAATGGCACCTGGGCTGGGTTAAAATCAGGCCCAGGGGCAACTTACCGGCCTGAGGTCGCTCCGCTCCACTCCCGCCCGGCGCCATCTCACCTTCACCGACTTTGAAGTCGGCTGAGGCTCCCAGCCTGGCCCTTCAATCTATTTCATTTCCTGTGCCTTTCCAGTCTTGACAAAGAGTTTGACTCGAAACATTGACTCTATTTCGCTCTCCACGGATGTTGCCTGGCTTGCTGAGTTTTTCCAGCATTTTCTGTTGTTATTTCGGATTTCCAGCATCCGCAGTATTTTGCTATCGTACCCAGGAAATGACTTTTACCAAGTACAAAGAATGATAATTACATCTGCATTTGTTCTCAACCGTACATAATGAGCGAGGAGAGCTGTTTGCAGTCCTGAGTGAGCAGTGAAGCTTTGCAACAATTCACGAGGGACTGACAATTAGTGTGAGCGCAGGTGGACTCCCTTCCGTTATTTGTGACGAATAAAATACATTTTTAAAATAAAAAACTTGGCCCTGGCCTCCGAACCAGGCAGACAGATATTTACAAAAAGTAACACTGCAAATACATGCATTTCAAACAAGTCCTCTCTGACCTGTGACAAATGCCTTTCAGTCCAGCAAGAACAGCCAGTCTGTGTACTCTAGAGATAACACATATCTGGTAACAAGTTGAAGGCTTACCACTGATCCAGCACGAAAAGTACACCCTGCAATACTCTCGTAGGAAGTCGTAAGCCATTTGAATCAAGTTCCTGGGTCCGTTAATGGAGGCACTGATTGGGGCACGGTTAACAGCCCCAATAGACAGCAGAGAAAGGGATTTGTGCAGCTTCATTCTCAAGCCTGTGATCTGAATGGTAGCCCCGGAATCGCACTGGTCATCACTCGCTTTGTAACTTAATCCCAAGTATCTGAACAATCTTTGTTCGAACGGCTGTATAATTGGCCCAGAATTTGCTGGGCAACTAAGGGCGAGTTTAATGGCGCTCACCGTTATTAACCTGTAAAGCGTCCAGCAACTTATGGCCAAATATCAATTGGGATAATGCGAGGGTAAAGGAAAAGGAGGGGGAGGAATTTCTGAAATGTGTTCAGGAGAATTTCCTTGACCCAACTAGGAAGGAGGCATTGCTGGATCTGGTGATGGGGAATGAGGTGGGCCAGGTCGACCAAGTGTCTGAGGGAGAACACTTGGGTACGAGTGATCATCGTATCATAATATTTAGATTAGCAATGGAGAGGAGCAAGGAACAATCTAGCGTGGAACTTCTAAATTGGTATAGGGCTAACTTCAATGGGATGCAAAAGGATCTAGCCATGATAAAAAGGAACCAAAGACTGACAGGAAAAACTGTAGCTGAACAATGGGCGATCTTTAAGGAGCAGATGTTCCAAGTGCAGGCTAGGTACATTCCAACAAGAGGGAAGGGTAAGGGAATCAAATCAAGGGCTCCTTAGATGACAAGGGAGATAGAGAAGGTGATGAAACAGAAAAAGAGGGTGTACAATGAATGTAAGGTGAATTCTTCAAGAGAGAACCAGACCAAATACAGTAAGTTGAGAGGGGAAGTGAAGATGAAAATAAGATTGGCAGAGAGAGAATATGAGAGTAGAATGGCAGTTAACATAAAAGGGAACCCAAAAATCTTCGACCGGCATATAAACAGTAAGAGGGTAGTAAGAGGTGGGGTGGGGCCTATTAGGGATAAAGAAGGTGATATATGCTCAGAGGTGCAAGGCAAGGCTGGAATACTCAATGAGTACTTTGTATCGGTGTTTACTAAGGAGGTGGATGCTGACCAAATATCAGTAGAAGTGGAAAAGGTAGAAGCAATGGAAGGGGTGAAAATTGATAGACAGGATGTACTAGAAAGGCTGGGTATGCTTAGAGTGGATAAGTTGCCTGGTCCAGATGGCTTGCATCCCAGGTTGCTAAGGGAATTGGGGAAGGAGATAGCGGAAGGGCTTGCCATAATTTTCCAATCTTCCTTAGATGCAGGGAATGTGCCTGAGGATTGGAAAGTGGCAAATGTGACACCATTGTTCAAGAAAGGGTGTAAAGGACAATTCTAGTAATGACAGGCTGGTCAGTTTAACATCAGTGGTGGGTAAAGTTTTAGAAATGATAATCAAGGAAAAAATGAACAGGCACTTGGAGAGGTTTAAGCTAATTAAGGAGAGCCAACATGGATTTGTAAAAGGCAGATCGTGTTTGACTAATCTAATTGAATTTTTTGATGAAGTAACAGGGAGAATCGATGAAGGGAATGCAATGGATGTTGTCTACATGGATTTTTGGAAGGCGTTTGACAAAGTACCACATAGAAGGCTGGTTAACAAAATTGAGGCTCATGGAATAGGTGGGTCAGTGGCAGCTTGGATAAGAAATTGGCTTAAGGACAGAAAACAGCGAGTTGTGTTAAATGGCTGTTTTTCAGACTGGAGGATGGTAGACAGTGGTGCTCCCCAAGGGTCAGTGCTGGGGCCACTGCTTTTTTTGATATCTATAAATGACCTGGATATTGAAATACAGTAGAATTTCTAAATTTGCCGATGACACCAAACTTGGGGGTGTGGCAAACAGTGAGGATGATACCAATCAACTGCAACAGGGCATAGAAAGGCTAGCAGAATGGGCAGACAAGTGGCAGATGGAATTTAATACAGAGAAGTGTGAGGTGATGCATTTTGGCAGAAGGAACAGGAAGAGGTAATATACATGTAATGGC
This sequence comes from Somniosus microcephalus, assembly GCF_052327205.1. NCBI lineage: Eukaryota > Metazoa > Chordata > Chondrichthyes > Squaliformes > Somniosidae > Somniosus > Somniosus microcephalus. Next base: position 7,574,082 of record NC_141016.1, read on the forward strand.
ACAGTTTTAAAGAGTGTGCAGTGACAGAGGGACCTGGGAGTTAATGTGCATAGGTCCCTGAAGGTGGCAGAACATACTGAAAAGAGTGGTTAGCAAAGCATATGGGATCTTGTGCTTCATAAATAGAGGTATTGAGTACAGAAGTAGAGAAATTATGCTGAACCTTCATAAATTGCTGGTTAGGCCACAACTGGAGTATTGCGTTCAGTTCTGGTCACCACACTTTAGGAAGGATGTGAAGGCCCTTGAGAGGGTGCAGAGGAGATTTATCAGAATGGTTCCGGGGATGGGGGATCATAGCTACAAGGACAGGTTGGAGAAGCTGGATTTCTTTTCATTAGAGCAAAGGAGGTTGCGGGGTGATTTGATAGAGGTGTACAAGATTATGACGGGTTTGGATAGACTAGACGGGGAAAGGCTGTTCCCACTAGTTGATGGTTCAAGAACTAGGGGACACAGATTTAAGGCTTTGGGCAAGAGATACAGGGGGAATGTGAGAAAAAAAAATTTATGCAGCGAGTGGTGAGGACCTGGAACTCGCTGCCGATGGAAGTGGTGGAAGCGGAGACACTCAATGTTTTCAAGGGGAGACTGGATAGGCACTTGAGGGAAATAAACTTGCAGGGCTACGGGGATAGAGCGGGGGAATGGGACTGACTGGATTGCTCCACAGAGAGCCGGCACAGACTCGATGGGCCGAATGGCCTCCTTCTGTGCCATCATGACTCTATGACTATGAGGTAGAGATACCCCGTGAGTTGCGAATTGCCACGAATTGTGCATAGGCCCCCTGGTAGCAGCTGTGAAGTGCTAGATTGTGTAAATGCAGAGATTAGACAAGTGTGTAGCAAAGCCAGATTGGTTTTAATGGGGGATTTTAACTTTCATATAGATTGGGATAAGCAGACTAGCACCTGTCAGAAAGGTAGTGAATTTCTTGAGTGTGTCCGGGATAGTTTTCTAAAACAATATGTCCCAGAGGCAACAAGGGGGCAAGCCGTATTAGATTTAGTAATGAGTAATGAGCCAGATTTAGTTAACAGCCTAACTGCGTGAACATTTATCCAATAGCGATCATAATATGATCGAGTTCAATGTAGTGTTTGAAAGGGAGAAACGCGAAACAGCGACTTAGATTCTAGATTTACGTAAGGCCGACTTTAGCAGGATGAGACAGTAAACTGGGCAAATCTGTTAATTGGTAAAATGACAGAAGATCAGTGGGAGATGTTTAAAAAATAAATTAATGTGATACAGAACCAGTTTATACCCCTGAGGGGCAAGAGCTCTACTTGTCAATATAAACAGCCATGGACGACTAAAGAGGTAAGGGACAGCATAAAACTAAAAGAAAAAGCTTTCAAAAATGCAAAAAAAACACAGATCCTGGTGAATTGGGAAAGATACAAAGAACAGCAAAGGGTCACAAAACAGGTAGTAAGATCTACAAAAAGGGAGTTTGAAAAGAAACTTGCAAGGGATATCAAAATCAATACAAAGAATTTTTACAATTATATTTGGAAAAAGAGGGTAGTCAGGAGTAACATTGGCCCCTTAAAAACTGAAAGTGGTGATATTGTCAATGATAATAAGGAAATGGTGGACATGTTGAATAATTGCTTTGTGTCAGTATTTACAGTAGTGGAATAGGATAGCATGCCAGAAATCCCAGGGAAACTAATTTTGAATCAGGGACAGGGACTCAATAAAATTCATGTAAGTAAAATAACAGTAATGAAGAAAATAATGGCATTAAAGAGTGATAAATCCCCAGGGCCAGATGGTTTCCATCCCAGGGTTTAAAGGAAGTAGGTGAGCACATTGCAGATGCCCTAACTATAATCTTCCAAAGTTCCCTCGATTCGGGTACCGTTCCTTTAGATTGGAAAATTGCTTATGTCATTCTGCTATTTAAGAATGGTGAGAGAGGGAAACCAGGGAATTATAGACCAGTTAGCCTAACATCTGTTGTTGGGAAATTGCTAGAGTCTATAAGTAAGGATCGGGTGACTGAACACATCAAAAATTTTCAGTTGATGAGAGAGAGCCAGCATGGATTTGTGAAAGGTAGGCCATGCCTGACAAACCTGATTGAATTTTTTGAAGAGGTGACTAAAGTAGTGGACAGGAATGTCTATGGATGTTATTTATATGGACTTCCAGAAGGCTTTTGATAAAGTCCAACATAAGAGACTGTTAACTAAGGTTGAAGCCCACAGAATTGAGGGCAAATTGTGGACCTGGTTAGGAAATTGGCTGAGCGGCAGGAGACAGAGAGTAGGGATAATGGGCAGGTACTCAAATTGGCAGGATGTGGCTAGTGGTGTCCCACAGGGATCTGTGTTGGGACCTCAACTATTCACAGCATTTATTAACTTAGATGATGCCATAGAAAGTCATATATCCAAATTTGCCGATGACACAAAGATAGGTGGCATTGTAGGCAGTGTAGATGAAAGCATAAAATTACAAAGAGATATTAATAGATTAAGTGAATGGGCAAAACTGTGGCAAATGGATTTCAATGTAAGCAAATGTGAGGTCATCCAATTTGGATCTAAAAAGGATCGAACAGGACACTTTCTAAATGGTGAAAAGCTAGAAACAATGGAGGTCCAAAGAGACTTGGGGGTTCAGGTACATAGATCATTAAAATGTCAGGAGCAGGTACAGAAAATAATTAAAAAGGCTAATGGGATGCTGGCCTTTATATCGAGAGGACTAGAATACAGGGGGGTAGAAGTTATGCTGCAGCTGTACAAAGCCCTGGTTAGACCACACCTGGAGCACTGGGAGCAGTTCTGGGCACCACACCTTAGGAAGGATATATTGGCCTTGGAGGGAGTGCAGCGCAGGTTTACCAGAATGATACCCAGGCTCCAAGGGTTAAGTTATGAGGAGAGATTACACAAACTAGGATTGTATTCCCTAGAATTTAGGTAAAGGGGTGATCTGATCAAAGTTTTCAAGATATTAAGGGGAACAGATAGGATAGATAGAGAGAAACTATTTCTGCTGGTTGGGGAGTCTAGGACTAGGGGGCATAGTCTAAAAATTAGAGCCAGACCTTTCAGGAGTGAAGTTAGGAAACACTTCTACACACAAAGGGTGGTAGAAGTTTGGAACTCTCTTCCACAAACGGCAATTGACGCTGGGCCAATTGTTAATTTAAAATCTGAGATTGATAGATTTTTGTTAACCAAAGGTATTAAGGGATATGGGCCAAAGGTGGGAATATGGAGTTAGGTCGCAGATCAGCCATGATCTCATTGAATGATGAAACAGGCTCGAGGGGCTGAATGGCCTCCTCCTGTTCGGAAGTTCCTATGTCGGCAGTTCCTTCATCATAGCTGGGGCAAAATCCTGGAAATTCTAACAGTACTGTGGGAGTACCTTCACCACCACCTTAAGGGCAACTAGGGATGGGCAATAAATGGCAGCCTTGCCAGCAATGCCCACATCATAGAATCATCGAATGGTTACAGCACAGAAGGAGGCCATTCGGCCCATTGAGCCCATGCCGGCTCTCTCTGCAAGAGCACTTCAGCCAGTCCCACTCCCCCGCGCTTTCCCCGTAGCCCTGCAAATTTTTTTCCTCCGTCGCGAGGATACTTTTTTTTTTAAGACTAAAAGGTCTCTGGTGATGACGTACACAGTGCTTTGGGCGAGGACTGAGGCTTGTCTTTGGGGTGATTTTGTGTGACCAGGGAAAAGGGTTTTATCCAGAACAGTTGGGAGGGGATGCACACATTGAAACCACAGTCCCCATCAAATTGGCAAAGTACTATTAGGGACTAACGCCCCGATCCTAGTCCAGAGACAGCACAAGGAACAAAGGGTGGTGAGGTACTCAGTACAGGACAAACAGCACTGCAAGGCTCAGCTGCTCTCCCCGTTCCCCCTGCACCCAATGTACTGTACACAAGGTTCGAATGCAGTGATGCTCTCAGTACTGACAAATAACAATTGTAATTACAAAGAGGACAATATCATAACATACTGTTTTTAAAGTTACAAGGATGTCGTCAGATAGCCTTGACTGGGGCCCCCGTGAGATTCTTTGACAGGCTCCCCAAACAGCAACAAAACACTAAGGTCCTTTTTCTCAGTGCTGTCTCTCTAACAGGAGTGGCTTTTTCCAGCCAGTCAATCACAGATGTTCCTGCCGTTCGTTGTAAATGCAAAACAAAGACGATTTTAAAAGATCAAGAGAAGGCCATTCATTCCATCAGGCACGGGGTCAGCCGTGGCTCAGTGGGCAGCAACTCTCTGACTCAGAAGGCTGTGGGTTCGAGTCCCGCCCCAGTGACTTGAGCACAGAAATCTAGGCTGACACTCCCAGTGCAGTGCTGAGGGAGTGCTGCGTTGTCGGAGGTGCCGTCGTTTGGATGAGACGTTAAATCGAGGCCCCGTCTGCTCTCTCAGGTGAACGTAAAAGATCCCATGGCACTATTTCGTAGAAGAGCAGGGGAGTTCTCCCTGGTGTCCTGGGGCCAATATTTATCCCTCAATCAACATCACTAAAAAACAGATTATCTGGTCAATGGCCCAGAACTTGGGTGTCGGGGGCTTGCCGCGCGTGCAAGCCCCCGATCTGCACTCACCCTGCGCGCTGACATCTGAAGCCCGGGCCTGCTTGCATTTCCTGTCACAGGCCCGGTTCAGATGTCAGCGCGCAGTGCTTACCTGATCCAGCGGCGTAGTTAGTGCGATGTGCCGGCTGGGATCAGGTGAGCACTGTACAACCAATCAGGGGAGGGGAAGGTTCATTCATGAGTTTGAGAGTAAGAACTGTCAAACTCATGAAAACTACGGGGGCCCAAAACACGATTTAAACTTTAAATAAAAATTTAAAAAACATCCCAATCATTAAATTAAGTATAAATAAGTTTAAAAAAATAATTTAAACAATAATTTTTTTTTTTGAAAAAAATAAATTTTTGATAAAAAGGGTCTAAAACTAAACTTACCTTATTGTAGATTCTTTAAAATAATAAACCTGTGGAAATTTTTTTTCTAAATTACACTAAAACACCACTTACCTGTAAAAATAAATACTTACGTGTGCTTTTTACAAGCGTAAAGACCGGAGGCCTTTACACATGCGCAAATCCCCCAAAACAGAGGAAATCCAAGACGCACGCGCTGCCCCCTACAGCGCACGCACTAGCCTCTTCACCTCTTGGGTTAGAGGAGAGGAAATGCCGGTTTTCAGCGCATGCGCTGTGCATGCTGAAAACCGGCATTTCCTCCGGCCAGACGCGTGAGTACCCCTTCCGTACTCACGCGTTTGGGGAGGAATTACTGCCCCATTATCTCATTGCTGTTTGTGGGATCTTGCTGTGTGCAATTGGCTGCCACGTTTCCTACATTACAACAGTCACTAAACTTCAAAAGTTTTTCATTGGCCGTGAAGTGCTTTGAGACATCCTGAGGTCGTTAAAGGCGCTATATAAATGCAAGTTCTTTCTTTCCTCCAATGCACCATGTATAACCAGGTCCTCATGGTCTCTATCCAACTTACCTAACCTCCTGAGGAAAGGATCTTCAAACCATCTCCCTGCTCCCAAAGGTACCTCAGGAGAAACTCCGCGATACCCATTGAACCTTACCCCTAATCCCCCTCAATCTGTGCGGAACTTATTACGCTCGGTGAAACAATTGATGAACATAACCTGACAGGAACAAAAGAAAAAGATATAATTCGGGGTGAGGTCTGTTCCGTGCAGTGACTAGTTTAGTATTGTGAACAATCCCTTCCTTCTGACATAGAATTACATCGGATTTACAGCACAGAAACAGGCCATTCGGCCCAAACAGGTCCGTGCCGGTGTTTCTGCTCCACACGAGCCTCCTCCCACCATTCTTCATCTCACCCTATCAACAGTCTCAAGGGGCAATTAGTGATGGGCAATAAATGCTGGCCTTGCCAGCGACGTCCACATCCCATGAATGACCCTTTATCATCTCACCCTATCTATTCCTTTCTCCTTCATGTGTTTATCTAGCTTCCCCTTAAATGCATCTATACTGTTGTGTATGTACCTTTAAGAGAATAACTGGTCTCAGACTGCAGTACCGGCAGTGACCACCCCTGTATAAAAGGCGCTAGAGAGCCTCTGTTGTTTAGATTCGTTATGGACTTCCACCAGTAAACATCTGTTTGTTTTCACTCCTGCTAGTCCGTGTCTAAATCATTCACGGACTTAACATATACTATTCGCCTCAACCACTCCCTGTGGTAGCGAGTTCCACATTCTCACCACTCTCTGGGTAAAGAAGTTTCTCCTGAATTCCCTATTGGAGTTATTAGCGACTGTCTTATATTAATGACCCCTAGTTTTGGACTCCACCACAAGTGGAAATATCTTCCCTACTTCTACATTTATATAGCACTGTATTCCCATCTCAGAACTGTCTCATCGCATGGCACATACAATGAATCACTCCGCAGTACAGTTATTGTTGTGTATTTCCATGCTGCGCACAGCAAAATCCCACCAGCAGCTACAACAACAACAACTTGCATTTATATTGCACTTTTAACATAGCAAAACATCCCAAGGTGCCAACAGTGGCTTGGGATCACAAATGTCCAGCTTCAATGGAGGCAGACGAGGCCTCAATGTCATGAATGTCTCCTCTAAAAGGATGGCAGAGGCCTGGAGTGGCGGCTTCGGTCCACATCCTTCTGCCCCAGGAGGAGGCTGTGCCAACTGATCAAACTGTCACGCTGGTGTAGGTCACGGCTTCTCACGCACCGATCACGACAACAGATGGAGGCCAATTCACGGTCTTTCCCACAGTCCTTTGCTCAACCGACACGCCACAGAAGACTCGTACTTTAGGGAAGGACGTGAAGGCTTCGGAGAGGGTAGAGAAGAGATTTACTGGAATGGTTCCAGGGATGAGGGATTACAGTTACGTGGAGAGACTGGAGAAGCTGGGGTTGTTCTCCTTAGAGCTGAGAAGGCTAAGAGGAGATTTGACGGAGGTGTTTAAAATCATGAAGGGTTTAGATGGAGTAAAGAAAGAGAAACTTGTTTCCAGTGGCTGAAGCGTTGATAACCCGAGGGCACAGATTGAAGGTAATTGGCAAAAGAACCAGAGGTGACAGGAGGGAAAACTTTTTTACACAACGAGTGATTAGGATTTGGAATGCACTGCCTGATAGGGTGGTGGAAACAGAATCAATAGTAGCCTTCAAAAGGGAATTGGATAAATACTTGAAGGAGAAAAAATTGCAAGGATGTGGGGAAAGAGCGGGGGAGTGGGACTGACTGGATTGTGTATTGATTTCTTTGTGGGTTCAATGATGAGACATTTATGAAAGAGAATGTCTTTTAATCTAAAGTCTGTTCAACTCTTTTTAACAGCATTACAGGAGACACCATGCTAGTGATCCATCTAAAAGCGAAACTAAAACTAAACTCAACTGCTTGTCTCTCACATGACCTCTGCTGGTCAGGCATAAGTAATCAATCAGGCAAACATGTTGGTAAGGCATCATAATCAAACAGGCAAATACCATCACTATTTGCTGATATCTTTGCCTGATATCATTACAGATTGCTCTTCGAAAGAGCTGGCGCAGACTCGATGGGCTGAATGGCCTCCTTTTGTGCTGTACTATTCTATGATTCTATGAATCTATGAAATGATTCAGGCAAGCAAGAGTTAGCAAGAAGGCTGTGGTTCTTATTTCACTTTTAACAAATCCCGAGCAGCTTCACTAACAATTTCCGCAACCAAAAGACTGAAAATTACCTTTAATTACAGGTCAACACCCAGCCGGGACTTTCAACCAGTTCCAAGAATAACTTATTCCAAAGCACTGGTGTCTGACATTATAATTACACAGCAGAGCTTGGGTGGATTTTTTTGGTTGGTTTTAAATATTTGCATATTTTTCTCTTGTCCCCTCACCAGTGTTCTCTGAGATCAGACAAATAATCTGCTCCCAACCCTTTGCTAATGATCTGTGCGAATGGTCACACTCTCGCCTCTGAGTCAGAAGGTCATGGGTTCAAGTCCCACTCCACAGGCTTGAGCCTACAATCTAGGCCGACACTCCCAGTGCAGTGCTGAGGGAGTGCTGCACTGTCAGAGGTGCCGTATTTCGGATGAGGCGTTAAACCCTGTCTGCCCTCTCAGGTGGACATAAAAGATCCCGTGGCCACTATTTCGAAGAAGAGCAGGGGAGTTCTCCCCAGTGTCCTGGGGCCAATATTTATCTCTCAATCAACATCACTAAAAACAGATGATCTGGTCATTATCACATTGCTGTTTGTGGGAGCTTGCTGTGTGCAAATTGTCTGCCGCGTTTCCTACATTACAACAGTGACCACACTTCAAAAAGTACATCATTGGCTGTAAAGCGCTTTGGGACGTTCCGAGGTCGTGAAAGGTGCTATACAAATGCAAGTCTTTGTTTGATTCTTTCTCTGTTCAAAGCCACAAAGAATCTGAAGTGGTCTCTCTCGTGGAGTTTATTGCCATCCTTGCTTTCTGCCCCGCTCTCCCCCAGTGCTCATCAGATGGCTCAGTCAGTAGCACTCTTGCCTCTCAGAGGGCACATAATGTCGGCCGACACTTCAGCGTGGCATTGGCCGAGGCGCCACCCGTCGGAAGAAATATTAAACTGAGGGCCCGTCTCCCTCGTTCAGTTGGCTGAGATGGACGTCAAAAAGGTCCTGTGGCTCTACTTGAAGTTCTCTCAGTGTCTTACAACCTCCCTCCTCACTCAGTACGGCCAAACAATAGATTAACTGGTCAGTCACCTCATTTCTGTTTGTGGGACTACATTGTAGGCAAATCAGCTCAGCATGACAACAGTGACCATGCTTCAGAAGTACCTCATTGGCTGCAAAGCGCTTTGGGACGTCCTGAGGTTGCAACAGGCGCTATATAAATGCAAGTTCTTTCTTTTCTTACAATGGCTGGAGGTTCACCAACAGCATCGCCTGTCTCTTATCTCTGTCCTTCTCCTGACAGGACACAAGGAGCTCTTTCTCCATTCATGTTGCAACTGTTGTGCGGCGGGAGGAGAGGGCTTTTGGTATTGCTCGGTCGAACTGAGGGAGTGCAAGGAAGGTTGCTTCTGGGACCTTTTGCCATCCATGCAGATTGACTGAGATCCTTCTCCAGCATCAAGAGCAGCGCAACGACCGTCCTCGAAAGGGACCTTGCTGAAGATTTCAGAGCAGCGATCATGGCGCAGGTCAGTCTGAGTTCCCATTCAACACTTAACAAAATGTAGGGTGGATTAACAGGACTGTTTGAGCGGTCTGGGGGAGTCTAGAACAAAGGGGACATTAGCTTAGTTCAGAGCCATGCCATTCAGGAGAGAAGTTAGGAAACACTTCTTCACCCCAAAGGGTGGTAGAAGTGTGGAACTCTCTCCCAGAAAGAGCAGTAGATGCAAGCTCAGTTAATCATTTTAAATCTGACAGTGATAGATCTTTGCTAGCCATGGGTATTATAGGATAGGGAGCCAAGGCAGGCGGATGGAGTTAAAATACAGATCAGCCATTGAATGGTGGAATAGGCTCGAGGGACTGAACGGACTCCCATGTTTTGTTTCTCTTACACATTCCAAGATATGCAGGGCTATGGGCAAAGTGCAAGTGGAGTGAGAATAATTGGTAGCTCTTTCAGAGAGCTGGCACAAGCGCGATGGGCTGAACGGCCTCCTTCAGTGCTGTATGATACTATGAACTCTTTCCTTAAGGCAATTGCTCCATGGCTCAGTCAGTGAATTCACCAGCCGAGCCATTTGATCGGGAAGTTCCGAGTCTCGATCACTAGTCTGCGGTGAGGTGATGGAATTCAGCTGGGGTGCCGCAATTTGCCTTTATCCCTGGACTGGAGAGAGAGACCCACAAAGCTTCTCATTGTCCGGCGCCCCTTGCTCGAGAGTCCGGGTGCGTGGTGGCGACCGCAAGGCCGTGGCGTTCTCCAGGCACACAGGGTCGGGAGGAGGCCATTCGTCCGCTCCAACCATTTCCGCCATTTAAGTAGAACATTTCTGGTCTCTACCTCAACTCCACCTTAATCCCAGCAACGTGTAACCTGCGTAGATGCCCTGTCCAGGCACAGGCAGGAAGGACAGTTCCTTGGGTGAGGCAACATGTGCCCCTGGAACCCTGTGCCCTCAAGAAAGGGGGCAACAAAATAAAAGATTACCATCAATTGGTAACTGGTGCTCCAGTGACTGTGTGGAGGTGGCGGGGGAGTGAAATACATCACTGGGGGTGGGGGAGGGGGGCAGCGCAAAGCGGGTGACTTTAGTTTCCGTGAATATTGGACGGTGTTTAAGACGGGAAGCTGAGGCACTCTTGCCCATTTTTGAACAAGGCAAACTTCACCAATAAGGAATTCAGGAGAAACTTCTTTACCCAGAGAGTGGTGAGAATGTGGAACTCGCTACCACAGGGAGTGGTTGAGGCGAATAGTATAGATGCATTTAAGGGGAAGCTGGATAAACACATGAGGGAGAAAGGAATAGAAGGATAAGCTGAAGAGGGGTGGGAGGAGGCTCGTGTGGAGAATAAACCCCGGCATGGAACAGTCGGACCGCTTTATAGTTTCTGTGCTGTAAATTCGATGTGCCCACACCTCGAGAGTGTAGGTGCGTGGTGGCGAGCTCAAGGTTGGCCCCTGCACCGTGGGTGCATGTCTTCAAGTGGATTCGTTTGGAAGGGTATCTGGGGGGGGGTGGGTGCAAGTTCAACTGCCCTCCTTTGCAACTGGCCGTGGGATGAAGTAAAGATTCAGAGAATGGAAGCCCTTCCCTGAGGCAAGTCACATCTGACTGCAAGAGGTAATTACGGGGCTCTCTTCAACACCCACTGCCACACAGGAGTCCTTGTGAGATGGAAACTAAGGCAATGGGAGTGTCAGCCTGGATATTTTTGCGCTCGAGTCTCTGGAGTGGGGACTTGAACCCACAACCTTCTGACTCAGAGGCGAGTGACGTAAGAAAACTACTAGGCACTTGGTCAGAGTATTAAGCAAGGTTTTAATTGACTGTTTCACAACATGGAAGTCTAGTTATCCTTCACTAGTTCCTGTTTACAAAATGTCCCTGAGCAAGCTGGGCCCGTGCCCGAGTATTTATACTCTCCCTGGACAGTGCCGCCAGCAGGCCGCCCAGTATATTTCATAAGTCCTTTCTACATAAATGGCACGATTTATGTCAGCGAGTGTGCTACCCACTGAACCAATGCTACATCAGGGCAAGTTGGTGGTGTTTTTACAGGAAGGTTTACAGAAGAAACAACAACAGCCTCTTGTTACAGCTCCCACCCCCCACACGCTTCAATATATCCTCTTGTTCTTGACAGAGAGTCCTTGTGTGCGCCATGCTGCTTCTGTTGACCTTTGACATGTGCAACGCCGATTGCAAATTCGTAATGAAGACGGAATCAGGTAAGTCAGTGCCTTTATTAAATGATTTGTACCCCCCCCAACCCCCCCGCAACCCCCCTCCCCCCAACCCCCCCCCACTGCCCCCCCCCCAACCCCCCCCCCAACCCCCCCGCAACCCCCCTCCCACCCGCCGTCTCTACTCTTTCTTTCTGGTGTAGAATTTCCCAGGGACAATGTTTTAGAGAGAGGAACATGGAATAGAGAGAGACTGCTGGTGACATGATGAACTATAGACTGGTCACTGACTTCAAGTCACCCAGTGTAAAAGACAGACTTGCATTTAATACAGGCCTTTCACGACCCACAGCGCTTTACAGCCAATGAGGTACTTTTTGAAGTGTAGTCGCTGTTGTAATGTAGGAAACGCGGCAGCCAAAATTGTGCGCAGCAAGCTCCCACCAACAGCAATGTGATAATGACCAATTCATCTGTTTTTTTTTTAAAGTGGTGTTGGTTGAGGGATAAATATTGGCCGAGGACACCGGGGGTAACTCCCCCTGCTCTTCTTCAAAATAGTGCCACGGGATCTTTTACGTCCACCTGAGAGAGCAGACAGGGCCTCGGTTTAACGTCTCATTCGAAAGACGGCACCTCCGACAGTGCGGCACTCCCTCAGTACTGCACTGGGAGTGTCAGCCTAGATTATGGGCCCACATCTCTGGAGTGGGAACTTGAACCCACGACCCCGCCTCAGATGAATGTAAAAGATCCTGCGGCACTATTTCAAAGAAGAGCAGGGGGAGTTCTCCCCGGTGTCCTGGTCAATATTTATCACTCAACAAGTACCACCAAGAAACAGATTATCTGCTCATTATCACATTGCTGTTTGTGGGAGCTTGCTGTGCACAAATTGGCTGCCGCGTTTCCTACATTACAACAGTGACTACACTTCAAAAGTGCTTCATTGAATGTAAAGAGCTTTGGGATGTTCAGAGGTCGTGAAAGGCGCTATAGAAATGCAAGTCCTTTGCTTTTCCCGTAAACACAATTTTTTTTTCGAAAGGAAGAATAATGAAAGTATTTTGCTGACTTATTTCATACTCGATGACATGAATCTTGTCATTCATGTGGAAATGACATGAAATAATACTGGGCGGCCTGCTGGTGGCGCTGTCCAGGGAGAGTATAAATACTCGGGCACGGGCCCAGCTTGCTCAGGACATTCTTTAACAGGAACTAGTGAAGGACACAGCTAGATCTCCATGTTGTAAAACAGTTGATTAAAGCTTTGTTTAACGCTTAGACCAAGTGCATAGTAGTTTTCGTACATCACTTGACATTCCCACTCTTCAATTATATTTAAATATACAGTTGTGAAGCTTACAGCAATGAAAGTATTTCATTTTCAATGACATTTTGCTTGCTGCTGAAGACAGCCTGAATCGCAGCGACGCAGGGCTTTATTTCATTGCATAGTTAAGGGGCCACCATGTGTCACACTGCGGAACAGGCCCCGTGTGTCACACTGCGGAACAGGCCCCGTGTGTCACACTGCGGAACAACAGGCCCCGTGTGTCACACTGCGAAACAGGCCCCGTGTGTCACACTGCGGAACAGGCCCCGTGTGTCACACTGCGGAACAGGCCCCGTGTCTCACACTGCGGAATAACAGGCCCCGTGTGTCACACTGCGAAACAGGCCCCGTGTGTCACACTGCGGAACAACAGGCCCCGTGTCTCACACTGCGGAACAGGCCCCGTGTGTCACACTGCGGAACAACAGGCCCCGTGTGTCACACTGCGGAACAACAGGCCCCGTGTGTCACACTGCGGAACAGGCCCCGTGTGTCACACTGCGGAACAGGCCCCGTGTGTCACACTGCGAAACAGGCCCCGTGTGTCACACTGCGGAACAACAGGCCCCGTGTGTCACACTGCGGAACAGGCCCCGTGTGTCACACTGCGGAACAACAGGCCGCGTGTGTCACACTGCGGAACAACAGGCCGCGTGTGTCACACTGCGGAACAACAGGCCCCGTGTGTCACACTGCGGAACAACAGGCCGCGTGTGTCACACTGCGGAACAGGCCCCGTGTGTCACACTGCGGAACAACAGGCCCCGTGTGTCACACTGCGGAACAGGCCCCGTGTGTCACACTGCGGAACAGGCCCCGTGTGTCACACTGCGAAACAACAGGCCCCGTGTGTCACACTGCGGAACAGGCCACGTGTGTCACACTGCGGAACAGGCCCCGTGTGTCACACTGCGGAACAGGCCCCGTGTGTCACACTGCGGAACAACAGGCCCCGTGTGTCACACTGCGGAACAGGCCCCGTGTGTCACACTGCGAAACAACAGGCCCTGTGTGTCACACTGCGAAACAGGCCCCGTGTGTCACACTGCGGAACAGGCCCCGTGTGTCACACTGCGGAACAACAGGCCCCGTGTGTCACACTGCGAAACAGGCCCCGTGTGTCACACTGCGGAACAGGCCCCGTGTGTCACACTGCGGAACAACAGGCCCCGTGTGTCACACTGCGAAACAGGCCCCGTGTGTCACACTGCGGAACAACAGGCCCCGTGTCTCACACTGCGGAACAGGCCCCGTGTGTCACACTGCGGAACAACAGGCCCCGTGTGTCACACTGCGGAACAGGCCCCGTGTGTCACACTGCGGAACAACAGGCCGCGTGTGTCACACTGCGGAACAGGCCCCGTGTGTCACACTGCGGAACAACAGGCCCCGTGTGTCACACTGTGGAACAGGCCCCGTGTGTCACACTGCGGAACAGGCCCCGTGTGTCACACTGCGAAACAACAGGCCCCGTGTGTCACACTGCGGAACAGGCCACGTGTGTCACACTGCGGAACAGGCCCCATGTGTCACACTGCGGAACAGGCCCCGTGTGTCACACTGCGGAACAACAGGCCCCGTGTGTCACACTGCGGAACAGGCCCCGTGTGTCACACTGCGAAACAACAGGCCCTGTGTGTCACACTGCGAAACAACAGGCCGCGTGTGTCACACTGTGGAACAACAGGCCCCGTGTGTCACACTGCGGAACAGGCCCCGTGTGTCACACTGCGAAACAACAGGCCCCGTGTGTCACACTGCGGAACAACAGGCCCCGTGTGTCACACTGCGGAACAGGCCACGTGTGTCACACTGCGGAACAACAGGCCCCGTGTGTCACACTGCGGAACAGGCCACGTGTGTCACACTGCGGAACAACAGGCCACGTGTGTCACACTGCGGAACAGGCCCCGTGTGTCACACTGCGAAACAACAGGCCGCGTGTGTCACACTGCGGAACAACAGGCCCCGTGTGTCACACTGCGGAACAGGCCCCGTGTGTCACACTGCGGAACAACAGGCCCGTGTGTCACACTGCGGAACAACAGGCCCCGTGTGTCACACTGCGGAACAGGCCACGTGTGTCACACTGCGGAACAACAGGCCCCGTGTGTCACACTGCGGAACAACAGGCCCCGTGTGTCACACTGCGGAACAGGCCCCGTGTGTCACACTGCGAAACAACAGGCCGCGTGTGTCACACTGCGGAACAAGCCCCGTGTGTCACACTGCGGAACAGGCCATGTGTGTCACACTGCGGAACAACAGGCCCCGTGTGTCACACTGCGGAACAGGCCCCGTGTGTCACACTGCGAAACAACAGGCCGCGTGTGTCACACTGCGGAACAGGCCCCGTGTGTCACACTGCGGAACAGGCCCCGTGTGTCACACTGCGGAACAACAGGCCCCGTGTGTCACACTGCGGAACAGGCCCCGTGTGTCACACTGCGGAACAGGCCCCGTGTGTCACACTGCGGAACAACAGGCCCCGTGTGTCACACTGCGGAACAGGCCCCGTGTGTCACACTGCGGAACAGGCCACGTGTGTCACACTGCGGAACAACAGGCCCCGTGTGTCACACTGCGGAACAGGCCCCGTGTGTCACACTGCGGAACAGGCCCCGTGTGTCACACTGCGGAACAACAGGCCCCGTGTGTCACACTGCGGAACAGGCCCCGTGTGTCACACTGCGGAACAGGCCACGTGTGTCACACTGCGGAACAGGCCACGTGTGTCACACTGCGGAACAGGCCCCGTGTGTCACACTGCGAAACAACAGGCCCCGTGTGTCACACTGCGGAACAGGCCCCGTGTGTCACACTGCGGAACAGGCCCCGTGTGTCACACTGCGGAACAACAGGCCCGTGTGTCACACTGCGGAACAGGCCCCGTGTGTCACACTGCGGAACAACAGGCCCCGTGTGTCACACTGCGGAACAGGCCCCGTGTGTCACACTGCGGAACAGGCCCCGTGTGTCACACTGCGGAACAGGCCCCGTGTGTCAAACTGCGGAACAGGCCCCGTGTGTCACACTGCGGAACAGGCCCCGTGTGTCACACTGCGGAACAACAGGCCGCGTGTGTCACACTGCGGAACAGGCCACGTGTGTCACACTGTGGAACAGGCCCCGTGTGTCACACTGCGGAACAGGCCCCGTGTGTCACACTGCGGAACAACAGGCCGCGTGTGTCACACTGCGGAACAGGCCCCGTGTGTCACACTGCGGAACAACAGCCCATGTGTGTCACACTGCGGAACAACAGGCCGCGTGTGTCACACTGCGGAACAGGCCCCGTGTGTCACACTGCGGAACAACAGGCCCGTGTGTCACACTGCGGAACAGGCCCCGTGTGTCACACTGCGGAACAGGCCCCGTGTGTCACACTGCGGAACAACAGGCCCCGTGTGTCACACTGCGGAACAGGCCCCGTGTGTCACACTGCGGAACAGGCCCCGTGTGTCACACTGCGGAACAGGCCCCGTGTGCCACACTGCGGAACAACAGGCCACGTGTGTCACACTGCGGAACAGGTCCCGTGTGTCACACTGCGGAACAGGCCCCATGTGTCACACTGCGGAACAACAGGCCCCGTGTGTCACACTGCGGAACAACAGGCCGCGTGTGTCACACTGCGGAACAACAGGCCCCGTGCGTCACACTGTGGAACAGGCCCCGTGTGTCACACTGCGGAACAGGCCCCGTGTGTCACACTGCGGAACAGGCCCCGTGTGTCACACTGCGGAACAACAGGCCCCGTGTGTCACACTGCGGAACAGGCCCCGTGTGTCACACTGCGGAACAACAGGCCCCGTGTGTCACACTGCGGAACAACAGGCCCGTGTGTCACACTGCGGAACAGGCCCCGTGTGTCACACTGCGGAACAGGCCCCGTGTGTCACACTGCGGAACAACAGGCCCCGTGTGTCACACTGCGGAACAGGCCCCGTGTGTCACACTGCGGAACAACAGGCCCCATGTATCACACTGCGGAACAACAGGCCCCGTGTGTCACACTGCGGAACAACAGGCCACGTGTGTCACACTGCGAAACAGGCCTCGTGTGTCACACTGCGGAACAGGCCTCGTGTGTCACACTGCGGAACAGGCCCCGTGTGTCACACTGCGGAACAGGCCCCGTGTGTCGCACTGCGGAACAACAGGCCCCGTGTGTCACACTGCGGAACAGGCCCCGTGTGTCACACTGCGAAACAGGCCCCGTGTGTCACACTGCGAAACAGGCCACGTGTGTCACACTGCGGAACAGGCCCCGTGTGTCACACTGCGGAACAGGCCCCGTGTGTCACACTGCGGAACAGGCCCCGTGTGTCATACTGCGGAACAGGCCCCATGTGTCACACTGCGGAACAGGCCCCGTGTGTCACACTGCGGAACAACAGGCCCCGTGTGTCACACTGCGGAACAACAGGCCCGTGTGTCACACTGCGGAACAGGCCACGTGTGTCACACTGCGGAACAACAGGCCCTGTGTGTCACACTGCGGAACAGGCCACGTGTGTCACACTGCGGAACAACAGGCCCCGTGTGTCACACTGCGGAACAGGCCACGTGTGTCACACTGCGGAACAGGCCCCGTGTGTCACACTGCGGAACAGGCCCCGTGTGTCACACTGTGGAACAACAGGCCCCGTGTGTCACACTGCGGAACAACAGGCCCCGTGTGTCACACTGCGGAACAACAGGTCCCGTGTGCCACACTGCGGAACAACAGGCCCCGTGTGTCACACTGCGGAACAACAGTCCGCGTGTGTCACACTGCGGAACAGGCCACGTGTGTCACACTGCGGAACAGGCCCCGTGTGTCACACTGCGGAACAGGCCCGTGTGTCACACTGTGGAACAACAGGCCACGTGTGTCACACTGCGGAACAACAGGCCCCGTGTGTCACACTGCGGAACAGGCCACGTGTGTCACACTGCGGAACAACAGGCCCCGTGTGTCACACTGCGGAACAGGCCACGTGTGTCACACTGCGGAACAACAGGCCCCGTGTGTCACACTGCGGAACAGGCCCCGTGTGTCACACTGCGGAACAGGCCCCGTGTGTCACACTGCGGAACAGGCCCGTGTGTCACACTGTGGAACAACAGGCCCCGTGTGTCACACTGCGGAACAACAGGCCCCGTCTGTCACACTGCGGAACAACAGGCCCGTGTGTCACACTGCGGAACAGGCCCCGTGTGTCACACTGCGGAACAACAGGCACCGTGTGTCACACTGTGGAACAGGCCCCATGTGTCACACTGCGGAACAGACCCCGTGTGTCACACTGCGGAACAACAGGCCCCGTGTGTCACACTGCGGAACAGGCCCCGTGTGTCACACTGCGGAACAGGCCCCGTGTGTCACACTGCGGAACAGGCCCCGTGTGTCACACTGCGGAACAACAGGCCCCGTGTGTCACACTGCGGAACAACAGGCCCCGTGTGTCACACTGCGGAACAACAGGCCCCGTGTGTCACACTGCGGAACAACAGGCCCCGTGTGTCACACTGCGGAACAACAGGCCGCGTGTGTCACACTGCGGAACAGGCCCCGTGTGTCACACTGCGAAACAGGCCCCGTGTGTCACACTGCGGAACAACAGGCCCCGTGTGTCACACTGCGGAACAACAGGCCCCGTGTGTCACACTGCGGAACAGGCCCCGTGTGTCACACTGCGGAACAGGCCCCGTGTGTCACACTGCGGAACAACAGGCCCCGTGTGTCACACTGCGGAACAACAGGCCCCGTGTGTCACACTGCGGAACAACAGGCCCCGTGTGTCACACTGCGGAACAACAGGCCGCGTGTGTCACACTGCGGAACAGGCCCCGTGTGTCACACTGCGAAACAGGCCCCGTGTGTCACACTGCGGAACAACAGGCCCCGTGTGTCACACTGCGGAACAACAGGCCCCGTGTGTCACACTGCGGAACAGGCCCCGTGTGTCACACTGCGGAACAACAGGCCCCGTGTGTCACACTGCGGAACAACAGGCCCCGTGTGTCACACTGCGAAACAGGCCCCGTGTGTCACACTGCGGAACAACAGGCCCATGTGTCACACTGCGGAACAGGCCCCGTGTGTCACACTGCGGAGCAACAGGCCCCGTGTGTCACACTGCGGAACAACAGGCCC
Source organism: Somniosus microcephalus (assembly GCF_052327205.1). Taxonomy (NCBI): domain Eukaryota; kingdom Metazoa; phylum Chordata; class Chondrichthyes; order Squaliformes; family Somniosidae; genus Somniosus; species Somniosus microcephalus. The sequence continues at coordinate 7,592,948 of NC_141016.1, forward strand.
CGTGTGTCACACTGCGGAACAGGCCCCGTGTGTCACACTGCGGAACAACAGGCCCCATGTGTCACACTGCGGAACAGGCCCTGTGTGTCACACTGCGGAACAGGCCCCGTGTGTCACACTGCGAAACAGGCCCCGTGTGTCACACTGCGGAACAGGCCCCGTGTGTCACACTGCGGAACAGGCCCCGTGTGTCACACTGCGGAACAACAGGCCCGTGTGTCACACTGCGGAACAGGCCCCGTGTGTCACACTGCGGAACAGGCCCCGTGTGTCACACTGCGGAATAGGCCCCGTGTGTCACACTGCGGAACAACAGGCCCGTGTGTCACACTGCGGAACAGGGCCCGTGTGTCACACTGCGGAACAACAGGCCCCGTGTGTCACACTGCGGAACAGGCCCCGTGTGTCACACTGCGGAACAACAGGCCCCGTGTGTCACACTGCGGAACAACAGGCCCCGTGTGTCACACTGCGGAACAACAGGCCCGTGTGTCACACTGCGGAACAACAGGCCCCGTGTGTCGCACTGCGGAACAGGCCCCGTGTGTCACACTGCGGAACAGGCCCCGTGTGTCACATTGCGAAACAGGCCCCGTGTGTCACACTGCGGAACAACAGGCCCCGTGTGTCACACTGCGGAACAACAGGCCCCGTGTGTCACACTGCGGAACAGGCCCCGTGTGTCACACTGCGGAACAACAGGCCCCGCGTGTCACACTGCGGAACAACAGGCCCCGTGTGTCGCACTGCGGAACAGGCCCCGTGTGTCACACTGCGAAACAGGCCCCGTGTGTCACACTGCGGAACAACAGGCCCCGTGTGTCACACTGCGGAACAACAGGCCCCGTGTGTCACACTGCGGAACAGGCCCCGTGTGTCACACTGCGGAACAGGCCCCGTGTGTCACACTGCGGAACAGGCCCCGTGTGTCACACTGCGGAACAGGCCCCGTGTGTCACACTGCGGAACAACAGGCCCCGTGTGTCACACTGCGGAACAGGGCTCGTGTGTCACACTGCGGAACAGGCCCCGTGTGTCACACTGCGGAACAACAGGCCCCGTGTGTCACACTGCGGAACAGGCCCCGTGTGTCACACTGCGGAACAACAGGCCCGTGTGTCACACTGCGGAACAACAGGCCCCGTGTGTCGCACTGCGGAACAGGCCCCGTGTGTCACACTGCGAAACAGGCCCTGTGTGTCACACTGCGGAACAACAGGCCCCGTGTGTCACACTGCGGAACAACAGGCCCCGTGTGTCACACTGCGGAACAGGCCACGTGTGTCACACTGCGGAACAACAGGCCCCGTGTGTCACACTGCGGAACAACAGGCCCCGTGTGTCACACTGCGGAACAGGCCCCGTGTGTCACACTGCGGAACAACAGGCCCCGTGTGTCGCACTGCGGAACAACAGGCCCCGTGTGTCACACTGCGGAACAGGCCCCGTGTGTCACACTGCGGAACAACAGGCCCCGTGTGTCACACTGCGGAACAACAGGCCCCGTGTGTCACACTGTGGAACAGGCCCCGTGTGTCACACTGCGAAACAGGCCCCGTGTGTCACACTGCGGAACAACAGGCCCCGTGTGTCACACTGCGGAACAACAGGCCGCGTGTGTCACACTGCGGAACAACAGGCCCCGTGTGTCACACTGCGGAACAGGCCCCGTGTGTCACACTGCGGAACAACAGGCCCCGTGTGTCGCACTGCGGAACAGGCCCCGTGTGTCACACTGTGAAACAGGCCCCGTGTGTCACACTGCGGAACAACAGGCCCCGTGTGTCACACTGCGGAACAACAGGCCCCGTGTGTCACACTGCGGAACAGGCCCCGTGTGTCACACTGCGAAACAGGCCCCGTGTGTCACACTGCGGAACAACAGGCCCCGTGTGTCACACTGCGGAACAACAGGCCCCGTGTGTCACACTGCGGAACAACAGGCCACGTGTGTCACACTGCGGAACAACAGGCCCCGTGTGTCGCACTGCGGAACAACAGGCCCCGTGTGTCACACTGCGGAACAGGCCCCGTGTGTCACACTGCGGAACAACAGGCCCCGTGTGTCACACTGCGGAACAACAGGCCCCGTGTGTCACACTGCGGAACAGGCCCCGTGTGTCACACTGCGGAACAGGCCCCGTGTGTCACACTGCGGAACAGGCCCCGTGTGTCACACTGCGGAACAACAGGCCCCGTGTGTCACACTGCGGAACAGGCCCCGTGTGTCACACTGCGGAACAACAGGCCCCGTGTGTCACACTGCGGAACAACAGGCCCCGTGTGTCACACTGCGGAACAGGCCCCGTGTGTCACATTGCGGAACAGGCCCCGTGTGTCACACTGCGGAACAACAGGCCCCGTGTGTCACACTGCGGAACAACAGGCCCGTGTGTCACACTGCGGAACAGGCCCCGTGTGTCACACTGTGGAACAACAGGCCCCGTGTGTCACACTGCGAAACAGGCCCCGTGTGTCACACTGCGGAACAACAGGCCCCGTGTGTCACACTGCGGAACAGGCCCCGTGTGTCACACTGCGGAACAGGCCCCGTGTGTCACACTGCGGAACAGGCCCCGTGTGTCACACTGCGGAACAGGCCCCGTGTGTCACACTGCGGAACAACAGGCCCCGTGTGTCACACTGCGGAACAGGCCCCGTGTGTCACACTGCGGAACAGGCCCCGTGTGTCACACTGCGGAACAGGCCCCGTGTGTCACACTGCGGAACAACAGGCCGCGTGTGTCACACTGCGGAACAACAGGCCACGTGTGTCACACTGCGGAACAACAGGCCCCGTGTGTCACACTACGGAACAACAGGCCCCGTGTGTCACACTGCGAAACAACAGGCCCCGTGTGTCACACTGCGGAACAACAGGCCCCGTGTGTCACACTGCGGAACAACAGGCCCCGTGTGTCACACTGCGGAACAACAGTCCGCGTGTGTCACACTGCGGAACAACAGGCCACGTGTGTCACACTGCGGAACAACAGGCCCCGTGTGTCACACTGCGGAACAACAGGCCCCGTGTGTCACACTGCGGAACAACAGGCCCCGTGTGTCACACTGCGGAACAGGCCCCGTGTCTCACACTGCGGAACAACAGTCCGCGTGTGTCACACTGCGGAACAGGCCCCGTGTGTCACACTGCGGAACAGGCCCCGTGTCTCACACTGCGGAACAACAGGCCCCGTGTGTTACACTGCGGAACAGGCCACGTGTGTCACACTGCGGAACAGGCCCCGTGTGTCACACTGCGGAACAGGCCCCGTGTGTCACACTGCGGAACAGGCCACGTGTGTCAAACTGCGGAACAGGCCCCGTGTGTCACACTGCGGAACAACAGGCCCCGTGTGTCACACTGCGGAACAACAGTCCGCGTGTGTCACACTGCGAAACAACAGGCCCCGTGTGTCACACTGCGGAACAACAGGCCGCGTGTGTCACACTGCGGAACAGGCCCCGTGTGTCACACTGCGAAACAACAGGCCCCGTGTGTCACACTGCGGAACAACAGTCCGCGTGTGTCACACTGCGGAACAGGCCCCGTGTGTCACACTGCGGAACAGGCCCCGTGTGTCACACTGCGAAACAACAGGCCCCGTGTGTCACACTGCGGAACAACAGGCCCCGTGTGTCACACTGCGGAACAACAGGCCCCGTGTGTCACACTGCGGAACAACAGGCCCCGTGTGTCACACTGCGAAACAACAGGCCCCGTGTGTCACACTGCGGAACAGGCCCCGTGTGTCACACTGCGAAACAACAGGCCCGTGTGTCACACTGCGGAACAACAGGCCCCGTGTGTCACACTGCGGAACAACAGGCCCCGTGTGTCACACTGCGGAACAACAGGCCCCGTGTGTCACACTGTGAAACAACAGGCCCCGTGTGTCACACTGCGGAACAGGCCCCGTGTGTCACACTGCGGAACAGGCCCCGTGTGTCACACTGCGGAACAGGCCCCGTGTGTCACACTGCGAAACAACAGGCCCCGTGTGTCACACTGCGGAACAGGCCCCGTGTGTCACACTGCGAAACAACAGGCCCCGTGTGTCACACTGCGGAACAGGCCCCGTGTGTCACACTGCGGAACAACAGGCCCCGTGTGTCACACTGCGGAACAACGGCCGCGTGTGTCACACTGCGGAACAGGCCCTGTGTGTCACACTGCGGAACAGGCCACGTGTGTCACACTGCGGAACAACAGGCCCCGTGTGTCACACTGCGGAACAGGCCCCGTGTGTCACACTGCGGAACAGGCCCCGTGTGTCACACTGCGGAACAGGCCCCGTGTGTCACACTGCGGAACAGGCCCCGTGTGTCACACTGCGGAACAGGCCCCGTGTGTCACACTGCGGAACAGGCCCCGTGTGTCACACTGCGGAACAGACCCCGTGTGTCACACTGCGGAACAACAGGCCCCGTGTGTCACACTGCGGAACAGGCCCCGTGTGTCACACTGCGGAACAGGCCCCGTGTGTCACACTGCGGAACAGGCCCCGTGTGTCACACTGCGGAACAGGCCCCGTGTGTCACACTGCGGAACAACAGGCCCCGTGTGTCGCACTGCGTAACAACAGGCCCCGTGTGTCACACTGCGAAACAGGCCCCGTGTGTCACACTGCGGAACAACAGGCCCCGTGTGTCACACTGCGGAACAACAGGCCCGTGTGTCACACAGCGGAACAGGCCCCGTGTGTCACACTGTGGAACAACAGGCCCCGTGTGTCACACTGCAAAACAGGCCCCGTGTGTCACACTGCGGAACAACAGGCCCCGTGTGTCACACTGCGGAACAGGCCCCGTGTGTCACACTGCGGAACAACAGGCCCCGTGTGTCACACTGCGGAACAACAGGCCCCGTGTGTCACACTGCGGAACAGGCCCCGTGTGTCACACTGCGGAACAGGCCACGTGTGTCACACTGCGGAACAGGCCCCGTGTGTCACACTGCGGAACAGGCCACGTGTGTCACACTGCGAAACAACAGGCCCCGTGTGTCACACTGCGGAACAGGCCGCTTGTGTCACACTGCGGAACAGGCCCTGTGTGTCACACTGCGGAACAGGCCACGTGTGTCACACTGCGGAACAACAGGCCCCGTGTGTCACACTGCGGAACAGGCCCCGTGTGTCAAACTGCGGAACAGGCCACGTGTGTCACACTGCGGAACAGGCCACGTGTGTCACACTGCGGAACAACAGGCCCCGTGTGTCACACTGCGAAACAACAGGCCCCGTGTGTCACACTGCGGAACAACAGGCCCCGTGTGTCACACTGCGGAACAGGCCACGTGTGTCACACTGCGGAACAGGCCCCGTGTGTCACACTGCGGAACAACAGGCCCCGTGTGTCACACTGCGGAACAACAGTCCGCGTGTGTCACACTGCGAAACAACAGGCCCCGTGTGTCACACTGCGGAACAACAGGCCGCGTGTGTCACACTGCGGAACAACAGGCCCCGTGTGTCACACTGCGGAACAACAGGCCCCGTGTGTCACACTGCGGAACAACAGGCCCCGTGTGTCACACTGCGGAACAGGCCACGTGTGTCACACTGCGGAACAACAGGCCACGTGCGTCACACTGCGGAACAACAGGCCACGTGTGTCACACTGCGGAACAACAGGCCCCGTGTGTCACACTGCGAAACAACAGGCCCCGTGTGTCACACTGCGGAACAACAGGCCCCGTGTGTCACACTGCGGAACAACAGGCCCCGTGTGTCACACTGCGGAACAACAGTCCGCGTGTGTCACACTGCGGAACAACAGGCCACGTGTGTCACACTGCGGAACAACAGGCCCCGTGTGTCACACTGCGGAACAACAGGCCCCGTGTGTCACACTGCGGAACAACAGGCCCCGTGTGTCACACTGCGGAACAGGCCCCGTGTCTCACACTGCGGAACAACAGTCCACGTGTGTCACACTGCGGAACAGGCCCCGTGTGTCACACTGCGGAACAGGCCCCGTGTCTCACACTGCGGAACAACAGGCCCCGTGTGTCACACTGCGGAACAGGCCACGTGTGTCACACTGCGGAACAGGCCCCGTGTGTCACACTGCGGAACAGGCCCCGTGTGTCACACTGCGGAACAGGCCACGTGTGTCACACTGCGGAACAGGCCCCGTGTGTCACACTGCGGAACAACAGGCCCCGTGTGTCACACTGCGGAACAACAGTCCGCGTGTGTCACACTGCGAAACAACAGGCCCCGTGTGTCACACTGCGGAACAACAGGCCGCGTGTGTCACACTGCGGAACAGGCCCCGTGTGTCACACTGCGAAACAACAGGCCCCGTGTGTCACACTGCGGAACAGGCCCCGTGTGTCACACTGCGGAACAACAGGCCCCGTGTGTCACACTGTGAAACAACAGGCCCCGTGTGTCACACTGCGAAACAACAGGCCCCGTGTGTCACACTGCGGAACAACGGCCGCGTGTGTCACACTGCGGAACAGGCCCCGTGTGTCACACTGCGGAACAGGCCCTGTGTGTCACACTGCGGAACAGGCCACGTGTGTCACACTGCGGAACAGGCCCCGTGTGTCACACTGCGGAACAACAGGCCCCGTGTGTCACACTGCGGAACAACAGGCCCCGTGTGTCACACTGCGGAACAACAGGCCCCGTGTGTCACACTGCGGAACAGGCCCCGTGTGTCACACTGCGGAACAGGCCCCGTGTGTCACACTGCGGAACAACAGGCCCCGTGTGTCACACTGCGGAACAGGCCCCGTGTGTCACACTGCGGAACAGGCCCCGTGTGTCACACTGCGGAACAGGCCCCTGGTGTCACAGCACTGTTGATACTGTACACTGCGAGACACACAACAGTTCCACGCCCCTTAAGTACATGAGGGGGAATGGAATAGAAGGAAATGTTGATAGGGCTGAGATAAAGTTGGGTGGGAGGAGGCTTGTGTGGAGCCTAAACACTGGCACAGACCAGTGGGTCAAATGACAGCCAATGGGTTCCTGATTTTAAAAATACCCCTGGAATCTTTTACTGATAAGCCTGCACAGCAGAAAGACAGGGTGACATTTGCCAGTCACACCCACCAGTACAGTGGGTGGCATGGTGCGCCTAGCTGGGTGTACAGCCCCGTTCTATGTTGGGTCAAATGGCCTGTTTCTGTTCTGTAAAATTCTATGTAATCCTCATGTAACATTCAATGTGGCACAGTTATTGGCCCAGAAATTCAGGTTGGGGGCTTCCCGCGGGTGCAAGCCTCCGAACTGCACTTACCTAGCGCGCCGGCCGTTGAGCTGTGGGCCCACGTGGGATTCTGATCCTGGGCCTGCTCCAACTGCCGGCGCGCAGTGCTTGCGTATCCCGGGGCGCAGTTAGTTCAAAGCGTCCCCTGGGATCACGTGGGCCATGGAGAGCCAATGGTAGCAGGGAATCTCTATTCATAGATTTGACAGGAAGACCTGTCAAATCTATGAATAGAGTTCGGCCCCAAAACATAACTAAAACTTCAAATAAATGTTAAAAAACACATCACATTTTTTAAATAACTATAAATTACATAAAATAACTACTTTAAACAATAATTTAAATTTTTGAAAAAATTAATTACAGTTTTTAACAGGGCTAAAAATAAACTTACCTTACTTTAAAGTATTTAAAAATAATAAACCTGTGGAAAAAATGTTTTAATTTTACTTAATTCACCACTTACCTTGTTAAAAGCAGGCCTTGCAACTGCTTTTTAGAAGCGTAGCTGCTGGAGACTTACCCTCCTGGAGAAATCTGTAAAAAAACGGATGTTCCAGGCGTACGCGCTGCCTCTCCGGCGCACGCGTTCGACCTGTGAACCCCTTCCTTCAAGGGAACGGAAGTTCCGGTTTCCAGCGCATGCGCAGTGCATGCATGAAACCGGCACTTTTGTTGGGCCTACGCGTGAGTACCCAGCGCGTACTCACCCGTGGGGACCCGAATTTCTAATCTAGAGTTTGCACATCCCTTGGATTGAACAGGAGCGGAGAAGGAAGAGAAAGCAAAAAGGGAAAAAGTGCTGCTGATGCCGGAAATCTGAAACAAAACAGAAATAGGCTGTGGGAACGCTCAGCGGCGACCACTTCTGGAGTGTTAACTCGTGGGTTTCTCGCTCCACAGGTGCTGGCGGACAGGCTGAGTGTTGCTGCCATTTCAATGCTGTTGGTCCAGAGAAAGAAGAGTTGTCATTCGCAGTAGCTCAGTGCTCGACACAAGAGAGCAGCAGCGTCTTTACAAAGAATATTTCACTGGAGGTAGAGGAGGGCAGCGCAAGGGGCACAGGCAGCAAGCACTGATCTCAGGCACCAGGGACATCAGACCCGAGAACGAGGCTGTACACCCAGCTAGGCCACCCACTGTACTGGCAGTTGTGACTGGCGCGGGTCGCCCTGTCTTTCCGCTGCGCAGGTTTATCGGTAAAAGATTCCTGGGGTATTTTTAAAAAAATCAGGAACCCATTGGCTATCAATGCAACAACAACAACTTGCATTTATACAGTGCCTTTAACGTAGCAAAACGTCCCAAGGCGCTGCACAGGAGCGATTATCCAACAAAACTTTGGCACCGAGCCACATAAGGGGATATTAGGGCAGGTGACCTTGTTCAAAGAGGTAGGTTTTAAGGAGCATCTTAAAAGAAAAAGGGAAAGGCAGAGAGTCGGAGAGGTTTAGGGAGGGAATTGCCGAGCTTAAGGCCCGGGCAGTTGAAGGCACGACCGCCAATGGTGGAGCGATGGAAATCAGGGAGGCTCAAGTGGCCAGAATTAGAGGAGTGCAGATATCTCGGGGGGTTGTGGGGCTGGAGGAGATTAGAGAGATAGGGAGGGGGCGAGGCCATGGTGGGATGTAAACAAGGATGAGAATTTTAAAATCGAGGCGTTGCTTAACCAGAAGCCAATGTAGGTCAGTGAGCACAGGGGTGGTGGATGATCGGAACAGCAGGATGAACGATGTCAATTCCCAATTAACAGCCCAGCTCTCTGACGGATTCTGCCACACATCCAATTTTCTGAGGATCTGGAAACCTGTGAATGTTGAGGGAGAAATGTTTGACACTGAGATTTCTTGCTTACAGAGTGCTTGGACAACGGAATGTCATACACCGTTGGTGCAATGTGGAAGAGCGAAGAATGCTACACGTGTTACTGCGGGAAGGTGACTGCAATATGCTGCACGGAGTAAGTCACACGCTGGTTGTTTAGCCACGATAAGAGTGTATTTTGTTTGCCGGGTTTGGTATTGTAGGCTTTGGGGGGACGACCCGGGAAATGTGATCCCATCAGTGATGGCGTGGCTAAGGGACTGAAGTAGAGAGTCAAGCCAAGGCATGGAACCTCACACAACCTTTCGTTGCAGGTGACTGGCGTTGTCACGTTACTGTGGTGGTTCCCCATGGAGCAGGGAGAATCGGTTCACTGAGAATCTTTCAGACTGTGTGTCAGGCACTCCTGGACAAAGCATCATCAGCTAACCAAGAACATCCCGTTCCCTTGTCACTGAGAATTCCGGTGTAGGGAGATTTGCGGGAGTACTTAGCCTAACTGAGATGGCTCTTTGTCAACTATTCTGGTGTATTGGTGCATCAACCACACAGTGTCCTGGCCAAGATGTGTGGGTTAGGTTGATTGGCTATGATAAATTGGCCCTTAGTGTTAGGGGGATTAAATACGTGGGGTTACGGGGATAGGGTGGGATATGTGTTGGTGTAGGGGTTACAGGGATCGGGTGGGATATGTGTCGGTGCAGGCTCGATGGGCCGAAATGGCCTCTATCTGCACTGTGGGGTTTCTGTGATTCTGTGAAGATATGTCCCTCAGCCAACATCACTAAAACAGATTATTCCATTGCTGTTGTGCGCAAATTATCTGCTGCATTTCCTACATTATGACAGTAACTACACTTCAAATGTACTTCATTGGCCATAAAGCTCCAGAACTAGCCACGCCTCTAGCCAAGCTGTTCCAGTACAGCTACAACACTGGCATCTATACGACATTGTGGAAAACTGTTCAGGTATGTCCTGTTCACAAAAAGCAGGACAAATCCAATCCGGCCAATTACCGCCCCATCAGTCTGCTCTCAATCATCAGCATAGTGATGGAAGGTGTCGTCGACAGTGCTATCAAGCAGCACTTACTCACCGATAACCTACTCACTGATGCCCAGTTTGGGTTCCACCAGGACCACTCGGCTCCAGACCTCATCACAGCCTTGGTCCAAACATGGACAAAGGAGCTGAATTCCAGAGGTGAGGTGAGAGTGACTGCCCTTGACATCAAGGCAACATTTGACCGAGTCTGGCATCAAGGAGCCCTAGTAAAACTGAAGGAATCGGGGGGGAAAACTTTCCACTGGCTGGAGTCATACCTGGCACAAAGGAAGACAGTTGTGGTGGTTGTAGGTCAATCATCACAGCCCCAGGACATCGCTGCAGGAGTTCCTCAGGGCAGTGTCCTAGGCCCAACCATCTTCAGCTGCTTCATTAAATATGTTCCCTCCATCATAAGGTCAGAAGTGGGGATGTTCGCTGATGACTGCACAGTGTTCAGTGCCATTCGCCACTCCTCAGATAATGAAGCAGTCCATGTCCGCATGCAGCGAGACCTGGACGACATTCAGGCTTGGGCTGATAAGTGGCAGGTAACATTTGCACCACACAAGTGCCAGGCAATGACTATCTCCAACAAGCAAGCGTCTAACCACCACACCTTGACACTCAATGGTATTACCATCGCCGAAACCCCCATCATCAATATCCTGGGGTCACCATTTAGTCATAGAGTCATAGAGTCATACGGCACAGAAGGAGGCATTTCGGACCATCGAGTCCGTGCCAGCTCTCTGTCGAGCAATCCAGTCAGTCCCATTCCCCCGCTCTATCAACATTGCCCTGCAAGTTTATTTCCCTCAAGTGCCTATCCAGTCTCCCTTTGAAAACATTGAGTGTCTCCACTTCCACGGCTTCTGTCAGCAGCGAATTCCAGGTCATCAACACTCGCTGCCTAAAAAAGTTTTTCCTCACATCCCCCCTGAATCTCTTGCTCACAATCTTAAATCTGTGTCCCCTAGTCCTTGTACCATCAACTAGTGGGAACAGCCTTTCCCCGTCTAGCCGATGCAAACCCGTCATAATCTTGTACACCTCTATCAAATCGCCCCTCAACCTCCTTTGCTCTAATGAAAACAAATCCAGCTTCTCCAACCTGTCCTTGTAGCTAAGATCCCCCATCCCCAGAACCATTCTAGTAAATCTCCTCTGCACCCTCTCAAGGGCCTTCACGTCTTTCCTAAAGTGTGGTGACCAGAACTGGACGCAATACTCCAGTTGTGGCCTAACCAGCGCTTTATGAAGGTTCAGCATAACTTCTCTACTTTTGTACTCAATACCTCTATTTATGAAGCCCGAGATCACATATGCTTTGCTAACCACTCTTTTCAATATGTCCGGCCACCTATGCACATTAACTCCCAGGTCCCTCTGTCCCTGCACACTCTTCAAAGCTCTACCATTAAGTGTATATTGCCTCTCCCTGTTCCTTCTGCCATAATGCATCACCTCACACTTCTCTGTATTAAATTCCATCTGCCACTTGTCTGCCCATTCGGCTAGCCTTTCTATGTCCTGTTGCAGTTGATTGGTATCATCCTCAATGTTTGTCACACCCCCAAGTTTGGTGTCATCGGCAAATTTAGTAATTCTACTCTGTATTCCAATATCCAGGTCATTCATATATATCAAAAAAAGCAGTGGCCCCTGCACTGACCCTTGGGGAACACCACTGTCTACCATCCTCCAGTCTGAAAAACAGCCATTTACCAAAACATGCTGTTTTCTGTCTTTAAGCCAATTCCTTATCCAAGCTACCACTGACCCACCTATTCTACGAGCCTCAATTTTGTTAACCAGCCTTCTATGTGGTACTTTGTCAAAAGCCTTTCAAAAATCCATGTAGACAACATCCATTGCATTCCCTTCATCAATCCTCTCTGTTACTTCATCAAAAAATTCAGTTAGATTAGTCAAACACGATCTGCCTTTTACAAATCCATGTTGGCTTTCCTTAATTCGCTTAAAACTCTCCAAGTGCCCGTTAATTTTTTCCTTGATTATTGTTTCTAAAACTTTACCCACCACTGATGTTAAACTGACCGGCCTGTAGTTACTAGGATTGTCCATACACCCTTTCTTGAACAATGGTGTCACCTTTGCCACATTACAATCCTCAGGCACCTCCCCGAAGATTGGAAAATTATGGCAAGCCCTTCCACTATCTCCTCCCCCAATTTCCTTAGCAACCTAGGATGCAAGCCGTTTTGACCAGAAATTTAACTGGACCAGCCACGTAAATACTGTGGAAATAAGAGCAGGTCAGAGGCTGGGTTTTCTGTGGCGAGTGTCTCACCTCCTGACTCCCCAAAGCCTTTCCACCATCTACAAGGCACAAGTCAGGAGTGTGATGGAATACTCTCCACTTGCCTGGATGAGTGCAGCTCCAACAACACTCAAGAAGCTCGACACCATCCAGGACAAAGCAGCCCGCTTGATTGGCACCCCATCCACCACCTTAAACATTCACTCCCTCCACCACCGGCGCACCGTGGCTGCAGTGTGCACCATCTACAAGATGCACTGCAGCAACTCACCAAGGCTTCTTCGGCAGCACCTCCCAAACCCGCGACCTCTTCCACCTAGAAGGACAAGGGCAGCAGGCGCATGGGAACACCATCACCTCCAAGTTCCCCTCCAAGTCACACACCACCCTGATTTGGAAATATATCAGCCGTTCCTTCATCGTCGCTGGGTCAAAATCCTGGAACTCCCTCCCTAACAGCACTGTGGGAGCACCTTCACCACACGGACTGCAGCGGTTCAAGAAGGCGGCTCACCAACACCTTCTCAAGGGCAACTAGGGATGGGCAATAAATGCTGGCCTTGCCAGCGACGCCCACATCCCAGGAATGAATTTTTAAAAAGCGCTTTGACATGTGCTGAATTCCTTGAAAAGCACTGGAAAAGTCCAATCTTTCTTCCTTTCTCTCATTTAGTACCACAGTGGAGTATGAGCCTAGCTTATGTGTTCAATACGCGGAATGAGCCTTAAACCTTGGCCAAGTAGAAACGATAAAACTCTTGTTGTAACTAATTACAATGGAGGTAGGAGGAGTATGGTTGTGAATTGTGATTGCTGATCCCTGTGTCTCTTTTTCCCTTCTGTTAGGTATGTCCAACCCCCAGATGTCCCGAATAACTGTGAGGCAGTCTTTGACAAGAGGCTTTGCAAATACAAGATCTACAGTAAAGACAACCCTGGTGTCCTTTGTGACTAGTGAATTCTGTGGAGAAACAGGCCTGAACGTGGAGACGCAACGTCAAGGCTCTTGGAAGCTGCTTTGCCCATCGTCTCCAGAGACACCCAGCATAGGCTACGCATCCTTGGACCACAACCAGGATGTCCAGTGATACAGAGATTGAGCCTTGGCTCTTCAGTACCAATAGCTGTCTAAATATCACACTGTAACCCCATCAACTGCCTGTCAACATCTTGAATTAATGAAATAAATTGCCTTTGGTCAGCTTCAACTCATAATGCTAATAGAATTGAGCCGCGTGTGCTTAAAGCCTTCGCTTAATATTCCTTAAGAGCAGGGGAGTTCTCCCCGGTGTCCCGGCCAATATTTACCTCTCAACCAACACCACTAAAAAAAACTGATTATCTGGTCATTACAAAGTATTTACAGCACAGAAACAGGCCATTCGGCCCAACTGGTGCATGCCGGTGTGTAAACTCCACACCATCCTCCTCCCACCCCTCTTCATCTCACCCCCATTAACAGATCCTTCAATTCCTTTCTCCCTCGTGTGTTTATCTAACTAAATGTATCTCTGCTATTCGCCTCAACCACTCCCTGTGGTAGCGAGTTCCACATTCTCACTACCCTCTGGGTAAAGAAGTTTCTCCTGAATTCCTTGTTGGATTTATTGCTGACTACCTTATATTATATGGGATGGCAGGAATGATGTATGAGGAGAGATTGGGTCGATTGGGCTTATATTCGCTGGAGTTTAGAAGAATGAGAGGGGATCTCATTGAAACTTATCAAATTCTAACAGGACTAGACAGACTAGATGCAGGAAGGATGTTCCCGATGGCCGGGAAGTCCAGAACCAGGGGTCACAGTCTAAGGATAAGGAGTAAGCCATTTAGGACTGAGATGAGAAGGAATTTCTTCACCCAGAGAGTAGTGAACCTGTGGAATTCTCTACCACAGAAGGCAGTGGAGGCCAATTCATTAAATATATTCAAGAAGGAGTTGGATATATTTCTTGAGGCTAAAGGGATCAAGGGATATGGGAGAAGGCAGGGACAGGGTACTGAAATTGGATGATCAGCCATGATCTCATTGAATGGCGGAGCAGGCTCAAGGGGCTGAATGGCCTACTCCTGCTCCTATCTTCTATGTTTCTATGTTATGGCCCCCAATTCTGGTCTCGACGATAAGGTCCCACAAACAGCAATGTTATTCTAACATTGCTGTTTGTGGGAGCTTGCTGTGCACCAATTTGCCTGCCGCGTTTCCTATATTACAACAGTGACTACACTTCAAAAGTACGTCATTGGCTGCGAAGCACTTTGGGCTTCACAGCCCTGAGATCCTGAAAGTCGCTGTATAAATGCTTGTTCCTTCTTTAACTGCTATTTTTCCCAGAGACTGGGCTATAACGTACAGCCTCTTTGCAAGATGTGGGAGTGGATTTCACAATTAAGCGTATTGTACACGCTCAGCGGAAGGAGTAGCTTTGCTAAGCATCCGAGAAGAAGCTGTTTTAGTTTTTAATAGCTCATAAATTCTACACTAGTTTTGAGCTCAGAGACTACAGGGATGGAGGGAGTGGCAAATGGGATCATTGCCTTGGTGGAGTAGGAGGTACTCTGTTGAGGCTGGGTGGTGGGGGCGGGGATCAAAGCACAGTGAGTAGAAGACCTTGTGACCGGGCCTGGTCTGTAGGCCTCAGTTCCACACCAGCATGAGACGTTAAACCGAGGCCCCATCTGCTCTCTCAGGTGGATGTAAAAGATCCCATGGCACTATTTGGAAGAAGAGCAGGGGCGTTCTCCCCGGTGTCCTGAGGCCAATATTTATCCCTCAATCAACATCACTAAAACAGATTATCTGGTCATTATCACATTACTGTTTGTGGGAGCTTGCTGTGCGCAAATTGGCTGCCGCGTTTCCCACATTACAACAGTGACTACACTCCAAAAAGTGCTTCATTGGCTGTAAAGTGCTTTGGGTTGTCCGATGGACATCCCCACCGGCACCTGGGAATCCCTGGCCCAAGACCGCACAAAGTGGAGGAGAAGCATCCGGGAAGGCACCGAACACCTGGAGTTTCTTCGCCGGGAGCAAGCGGAAGCCAAGCGCAGGCAGCGGAAGGAGCGCACGTCAACCCAAGCATCCCACCCGCCCGCCCCTTCAACCACCGTCTGCCCCACCCGTGACAGAGACTGTGGGTCCCGCATTGGACTCATCAGTCACCTGCAAACTAATTTTTAATGTGGAAGCAAGTCATCCTCTGTTCCGAGGGACTGCCTAAGAAGAAGGTGGTTCTGAAAGGCGCTATAGAAATGCAAGTCTTCCTTTCTTGACCACTGAGTCACCAGGGGGAACACTGGATAGAGTTCTTTCCAGTTATTGAGGTCTAGATCCTCTGCTTCCGCTACAGGAAATGGAATCCGAAGGAAAACCGGATTGAAAGGATCTGCGACATGGAAGTGTTATCTTTGACAGCAGATGGTACCTTGTGCGCATTGCAGTGATAAACGGGCAGAAACCACCTCGGAATAAGAAAGCAGGCCACAGCTCAACATCCTTTGGGTCTCCCATGTGTCGGACCTCTGTAGATGCCCATCGCCGTATTAAAGAGGTTCCAAACCAACCTACCTACACCTGTAGCTGTCAGCACAAAATAAGAGGGCTCGCTCTCTCCATACTTACTCAGGGAGCTGAGTAGAGGACAAGGCTTTGGGAGCTCGAGTGCGCGAAGGCTGCCTAGTGTGTTTTTAATCCGAGTCTGAGGCTTTGAGCACTTTGCAGATTCACAAAGCTTTCCCACATGTCAGCAGTCTGAGCCTGACCACTGGGTGGCGCTGCTCTCATAGACTCATAGAATGGTTACAGTACAGGAGAAGGCCATTTGGCCCGTCGAGCCCGTGACGGCTCTCAGCACTTCAGCTAGTCGCACTCGCCCGCCCTTTCCCCGTAACCCTACAATTTCTTTTCCTTTTTTCCCCCCTTCGTTCCTGGGATGTTGGTGTCGCTGGCAAGGCCAGCATTTATTGCCCATCCCTAATTGCCCTCGAGAAGGTGGTGGTGAGCCGCCCTCTTGTCCCGCTGCAGTCCGTGTGGTGAAGGTGCTCCCACAGTGCTGTTAGGGAGTGAGTTCCAAGATTTTGACCCAGCGACAATGAAGGAACGGTCGGTATATTTCCAAGTCGGGATGGTGTGTGACTTGGAGGGGAACTTGGAGGTGGTGGTGTTCCCATGCGCCTGCTGCCCTTGTCTTTCTAGGTGGTAGAGGTCGCGGGTTAGGGAGGTGCTGTTGGAGAAGCCTTGGCGAGTTGCTGCAGTGCATCTTGTAGATGGTACACACTGCAGCCACGGTGCGCTGGTGGTGGAGGGAGTGAATGTTTAAGGTGGTGGATGGGGTGCCAATCAAGCGGGCTGCTTTGTCTTGGATGGTGTTGAGCTTCTTGAGTGTTGCTGGAGCTGCACTCATCCAGGCAAGTGGAGAGTATTCCATCACACTCCTGACTTGTGCATCAACAGGAGCTCCACACTGAGCTCGCTAGGAGGTCCACATGGCCCTCAACAGAAAGTCCACACGGGCCTTCAATGGGACGTCCACACTGAGCTCACTAGGATGTCCACACAGCCATCAACAGGAAGTCCACCCGCAGGCCGCTCAGTATTATTTCATAAGTCTTTCTTTCATGAATGACTGACTCATGTCACCCTTTATTCGCCCCCCTGGACGATAACCACTTTGCGCCCCAGAGGCGCTAACGGCAGGCGCAAAGGTGATGAATTTCGCCCCCCAAGAGTCAGAGAATAACTATCCTCTTGTGGAAACATGACTCGATTCCGCTTCCCCAGTGGAGGGCTTTCCAAAATCTGTCTGAGTTTACTTTGGAAAAGAAGTCGGCCATTGAGTTAGAACAAGTAGTAACATTTCTGAAAAACTGGAGAATATCTTCAAGGACAGCAACAGAGAGTGAAAGACAGAGCCAGAGATAAGAGAGAGAGAGAGAAAAAGAGAGAGAGAGAGAGAGAGAGAGAGCGTCAGAGACAGAGACAGAGAGTACTGAAGAACTCCTGTTTAAGGAAGCGACGTCTGTATGAAAAATCTAAATGCAGGACATTTTATACAATCCTCTCTCCTCACTTCAATGATAGCAAAAGTCCTTCCAGGATTTCTCTCCTTTCAGTTAGCCCCTTTCCCCACAGTTCTTGTTTATATTCTCTTCCATATGAATGAAAGAGGTTCAAACAGCCCAGTCAGTCAGAACATGTTTAATAAACATTGCATGAAAATAAACAATGTAAAAATTCAAATGCAAAAGTCCACTTGTCACACTTACAGGTACGTCATTCCTGCCTCTGCAGCCAATGTGGTCGTTTTCCAAGTGAAGTCACTGTTTCCTACATTACAACAGTGACCACACTTCGAAAACTACTTCATTGGCTGTAAAGCGCTTTGGGGCGTCTGGTGGTTGTGAAAGGCGCTATAGAAATGCAAGTCTTTCTTTCTTTCTCTCAGCATCAAGCCTCTTCTCCAATGAAAGGAATTTCAGGGCGGGGAGTTGGGCGTTTTCTTTTATCTTGTTATTTTACCCCCTGAGCCCTTTGCTAAGGACTGCCAGTCCACCACCCTTTCAGCACAGTTCAGTTTGTGCAAATATGTATCCTATTTTTAAAGTTAAAAGCAGTTTGTTTACAATAACATGGAGAAAAAAATATTTCAGTTGATCCAAATGTTTCAGAATGCAGTTAACATTTTTTTTTTTTTAAGGAACTTTGCTCGAGATGAAAGACATTTTGTTGTCCTCTTTCTCATGTAAGCTGGCCATTTTCAGAGGATGTGGAAGCCCATTTGACCGATATAGACCATCATAAGAACATGGGGGAAAAATTCAGTATCGCCCTGTTTGGGGCACCATTATCGGCCGTGCGCAAAGTTTAGCGCCTGGCACTAATTATCGCCTCCGACGGCAAACTTGGCTTTTATTGCCCCTGGAGGTGATTGGAGCGCTAAATCAGGTGCTTCACACCCGTCTTAAGGCGCAAAGGCCGAGGAGTGAGGCGCTACCTCAGAGCACTGGCGAAGCAAGGAAGGGCAAATCAAAATGAACCTGCAAAGTGCTGCTCAGTACTCAAAACTCCTTCACACAGCGTTGAATCTCTCCAGAAGTCTCTCTCTCTCTCTCAGAATGCGTGGTGCAAAAATGTCACCGACAAAAAAGGCAGGAAGCGGTCACCTTTAAATAGCGCTCCCCCAGTCCCTTTCTGACTGCAAAACGCTCCCCTCAACCTGTCGTTGCTAGCGGCAGGCGGTAAGGCAGGGGGCGCCACTCAATATCCGGTCCGGGGCGCTACCGGGGCGTTGCGCATTCGACTGACGTCACGATCTGCCGGCGCAGGAGATCGTGGCGGTCGTGTTTAGCGCTGCCGCAAAATGTCTCGTTAATTTCGTGAGTGGCGGAAACATCGCCGCGCCCGGGCGCTAGTTGCTTTGCGCCCCATTAGCGCCCTCTTAAGGCGCTAACGGGAGGCGCAAACAACTGAATTTTTCCCCCATAGAGTCTACAGAAACCTACAGTCCCTCCATCTAACTGGCTGTTGAATGATTCCAAGGCTTTTGATTCCAGTGCCCTACACACAATCCCAGGTATTGATCACTCTTTGCAGTGCTTCCTGGCACATTCAGCCCCAATTTTAACTCCAGGTGGATTCCCCGCTCAGGCTCTGAGTTAAAATTACAGTCGGGTCTCAATGATGTCATTGGGGCCGCAACGTACCTATGTAAAGAAGGACTCTGTTGGCTCCGGGCGCCTGTCCTCGCCGCCTGCTCAGGAGAGCGGGTTAAAATTGCAGATGTTGCGATCATGGCGGCTTTCAGACAGGTAAGAGCTGGGGGTGATTTTAACCCCCTGGCCGCCAGGTTTCTGCTGAGCGAGTGAGGTTAAAATCAGCCCATGTTTGAAATTGTCCCACTATTGACCACAGTAATTAGGGTTAAAATGACCCGTTTCAACTTGACTCCAATCCTTATTGGGTCAGTAGGGTCTGATATGCATCAAAAGACGCAATCATATTGAAGAATCTCCAATTTAAGCTAGTTAGAAACCTACACTCACCGGCAGGGTTTTGACTTGCCTGATATGGAATGCACTCTCACTCCCCACCCACCTCGTAAGGATACATAGAAACATAAAAGATAGGAGCAGGAGTAGGCCATTCGGCCCCTCGAGCCTGCTCCGCCATTTAATGATATCATGGCTGATCATCCAAACTCAGTACCCTGTCCCCGCTTTCTCCCCATATCCCTTGATCCCTTTAGCCTTAAGAAATATATCTAACTCCTTCTTGAATATATTTAACGAATTAGCCTCAACTGCCTTCTGTGGTAGAGAATTCCACAGGTTCACCACTCTCTGGTTGAAGAAATTCCTCCTCATCTCAGTCCTAAATGGCTTACCCCTTATCCTTAGTCTGTGACCCCTGGTTCTGGACTCCCCCGCCATCGGGAACATCCTTCCTGCATCTAGTCTGTCTAGTCCTGTTAGAATTTTATAAATTTCAATGAGATCCCCTCTTATTCTTCTAAACTCCAGCGAGTATAAGCCCAATCGACCCAATCTCTCCTCATACGTCCCTCCTGCCATCCCAGGTATCAGTCTGGTGAATCTTCACTGCACTTCCTCCATGGCAAGAACATCCCTCCTCAGATAAGGCAACCAAAACTGCACACAATACTCAAGGTGCGGTCCCACCAAGGCCCTGTACAACTGCAGCAAGACACCCTTGCTGATATACTCGAACCCTCTCGCTACGAAGGCCAACATACCGTTTGCCTTCTTAACCGCCTGCTGCACCTGCATACTTACCTTCAGCGACTGGTGCACAAGGACACCCAGGTCTCGTTGCACTTCCCCTTTGCCCAAACTATTACAATAAAGTTATGCAAGTCCAAAGAGGTTTGCTTGGTTGGGCGTAGCCAAGGCTCAATGACCCCCAACTTGAAGGGATGCTACTGGAAATTAACCAGCTAAAACCACACAGCCTCCTTGTGCAGATCGCCCTCCTCTTCTTAGGCAGTCCCTCGGAACCGAGGAGGACTTGCTTCCACACTAAAAATGAGTTTGCAAGTGACTGATGAGTCCAATGCGGGACCTACAGTCTCTGTCACAGGTGGGTCAGCCTCCAGGGTTATCTGGAGAAGTGGGGGTGACTGGTGATCCCTTCCAGTATCCCACAGTGGGCCAGACTGGCTTGTCAATCATTAGCAGTGCCCTGGAGTACTTGAGACCAGCCACCTCTCAGCTGTACCATTGCCATATTTGCCACAAAGGTGCAGACATTTAATTGGCAGGTTCTTGATCTAAAGACCCCCTGCAACCACCCTCGAAAGGATAATTACTAGCTGGCTGTAACCCACCGATAAACATGGAATTTAACCCTCATTGGGTGGCCATCAGGCACTGGGAGTTGCTCACAAGGAACACAACTCACCATATAAAGTGAGAGTGCAAGGTCACCATCCTCCTGATCCCACCATGGCCAAACACCAAAGCCCATTAAATGAAGGATGTGTTAATTTGCAACACCTAAAGCTTTGATTAGACCTCTTAGAGGACAAGTCCTGATTGCTGGAGATGGAGCACGCGGTGTCCGCCGGCGAGCTCGAGCTCTTTCGTGACCGGTGGGCGCCACGGGGACTGGAGTGCATAATCGATTTAAGGGGTCAAATTTTAATTTGATTTATCGGGTTTATTTAAAGGGTTTATTTGTTTAAGGTTTTTTTTGGGGTTTTAAAAAAAAGAGGACAAGTCCTGATTGCTGATTGGTCCCTTTGGAGGATAAGACACACCCTGCAGTTTCTCTGGAATGTGTAATTAGATCCTCCCTGCCCAGGTAATCAGTGACTTTGCAAAGTGTAATTCGAGCCATTCTGACGGCCTACTCCAGACGGAACAGAGCTCGCTTGGAACAGATAGGGCTCACCCTTGCGGGTTAAGACCTTCTCCAACTCCCCAAACAAGTTCCTGCCCCCTGCTCCCCGCCCCCCCACACCGCCCAACTTCCTGACCTCCTCTCCCCAAGTCTCTGACATTCTCGTCCCACCCAAATTCCTGAACTCTTCCCCCAGCCCGAGTCCCTGACCTTCCCCCCAACCCCCCACCCCCCCCGGCCACAGATGGGGCATTGTGGTTGGGTCACGGGTTGTTAACAGGTTTGTTGGGTTTGAAGTGAATAGTGACAGTGTCATGACTTTCGTATTTCGGCCAGTCCAATGACTTGCTGCACACGCACCGAGCTTTCTGAGAAACCAGCAGGTCTAGGGGGAGGAGAGGGAGAACGTGATGCAGGTGTAAAGGAGGTGGGGTTGGAAGAACGTGATCCGTCTTACCATCTTGATCACGTTCTCGCTCTCATCCACCCCCCCCCCCACTGTGCTCTCCATACTCTTTTCCCGCCCCTCACCGAGTTACTGACCTCCTCTCTCCCCCCACTCTGATTCCCCCTCTCTCTCCCTCCGATTCCCTCTCTCCCCCTCTGATCCCCTCTCTCTCTCCGATCCCCTCTTTCCCCCCTCTCCCTCCGATTCCCCTTTCCCCCTCTCCCGCTCTCTCCCCTCTATCTCTCCCTTCCTCTCTCTCTCTTCCCATCTCTCTCTCCCTCCGATTCCCGCTCCCCCATCCTGCTCTCTCTCCCCTCTAGCTCTCCCTCCCCCTCTCTCCCCCATCTCTCTTCCTCTCCCCCCTCTCTCTCTCTCTCCCCTCTCTTTCCCCCTCTCTCTCTCACACCCCCTCTCTCTCTCCCTCTCCCCTCCTTCCCCCTCTCTCTCACCCTTTCTCCCCCCCATTCTCTCTCCCTCTCCCACTCTGTCTCTCTCTCCTCTCTCTTTCCCCCTCACACTCTTTCCCCCTCCTCTCTCTCTCCCCCACCTCTCTCTCTCCCCCCCTCCTCTCTCTCTCCCACTCTCCCCCCATCTCTCTCCCACTCTCTCTCCCCCCTCCTCTCTCCCACTCTCTCTCCCCCCTCCTCTCTCTCTCCCCCCACCTCTCTCTCTCCCCCCTCCTCTCTCTCTCCCACTCCCCTCACTCTCTCTCTCTCTCCTCCCTCTCTCCCACTCTCTCTCCCCCCATCTCTCTCCCACTCTCTCTCCCCCCTCCTCTCTCCCACTCTCTCTCCCCCCTCCTCTCTCCCACTCTCTCTCCCCCCTCCTCTCTCTCTCTCGCCCCCCCCCTCGCTCCGGATCCAGTGATGGACCTTTGTCCCATGGAGCTGAGGAAAATCGGGCCCACACTGCACTACACCCACAACTGTGGGGTACTGCGCATGCCCGGCCGGACCTCAGTGACAGCAGCATGCGAACAAAAATGTTCGTGCAGATAATCACTTGTAAAGGACAGAAAGATTTGTATTTATATGCCACTTTTCACGATGTTAGAATATCACAAGGCACTTTACAGCTAATGAAGTATTCTTGAAGTGTAGTCACTGTTGTAAGTTAGGAAAAACAGCAGCCAATTTGCGAACAGCAAGCTCCCACAAACAGCAGCGAGTTAAATGACCAGATAACCTGCTTTACTGATGTTGATTGAGGGATAAATATTGGCCCCAGGACACCGGGGAGAACTCCGGTGTCCTGGGCCAATACTTATCCCTCAATCAACATCACTAAAACAGAGGGGGGGAGAGAGAGAGAGAAAGAGGGGGGAGTGAGAGAGAGAGAGAGGGGGAGAGGGGGGAGAGAGAGAGCGAGGGAGAGAGAGAGAGAGAGGGGGAGAGAGAGAGAGAAGGGGAGGGTGAGAGAGAGAGGGGGAGAGAGAAAGACGGCACCTCCGTCAGTGCAGCACTCCCTCAGTACTGCCCCTCCGAAAGTGCAGCACTCCCTCAGTACTGCCCCTCCGACAGTGCAGTGCACCCTCAGTACTGCCCCTCCGACAGTGCGGCCCTCCCTCAGTACTGCCCCTCCGACAGTGCGGCGCTCCCTCAGTACTGCCCCTCCGACAGTGCAGAGCTCCCTCAGTACTGCCCCTCCGACAGTGCGGTGCTCCCTCAGTACTGCCCCTCCGACAGTGCGGTGCTCCCTCAGTACTGCCCCTCCGACAGTGCGGTGCTCCCTCAGTACTGCCCCTCCGACAGTGCGGTGCTCCCTCAGTACTGCCCCTCCGACAGTGCGGTGCTCCCTCAGTACTGCCCCTCCGACAGTAGGGCGCTCCCTCAGTACTGCCCCTCCGACAGTGCGGCACTCCCTCAGTACTGCCCCTCCGACAGTGCGGCTCTCCCTCAGTTCCTCACTGGGAGTGTCAGCCTGGACTTTGTGCTCAAGTCTCTGGAGCGGGACTTGAACCCATGCCCTTCTGACTCAGAGGCAAGAGGGCTACCCACTGAGCCACGGCTGAGTTGGAGGTGTGGAGTTTCAGCTACAGCAGCCTGCCTCTCTGCAATGCATCATGTACGAGTGTGTGTTGTCATAAATGGCTAATTACCAGGTAATGACTTCCAGCAGCTGTTGTCCCTAGTGTCAAGGTTTCCTCATCAATGATCTGAGACACACCAGCGGCCTTTGAGGGGACAGCTTGCCTTGTATCACCCACCTTGACATCCAAGAGATTCAAGTCCAAAGCCAGCAACTTGATAGCAAACACCTTTGAGGTACATCTCAGTATTTGTCGCACATCTCAGGTTTGACGATCAATCTATCGGATTCCTCAGCCACATGGGAAACTGAGCCTATATTGGCTGCACCCATGCCACCAGTGCCAACCTTCCTAGCTTTTATTTTAATTGCTTTGGTTTTTTTAATTTCGCTTTTGCCAAGGGTATTTGTCCTTCTTCGAATTTTGTATCTGAAGTCTCAAATGTTCTTTGTACTGATTGTTATAAATCTCATCATTCATCAAGAAACTACTCGTGAAATAACGCTGGACGGCCAGCTGGTGGCGCTGTCAAAGGAGTATAAATACTCGGGCGTCGGCCCCAGCTTGACAGGGACATTTTGTAAGACAAGGAACTAGTGAAGTACAACTAGACCTCCATGTTCTGAAACAAGTTGATTAAAGCCTTGCTTTATACTCAAACCAAGTGTGTAGTGAGTTTTATTATGTCACTGATTATAACATTCATTCTGAGCACGTGAAACCCTTGTACAGTCCAGCTCTAACTTCACTGCAATGCGAGGTTTCAAGGGTCTCCTGATTGTCCACCCCTTTCTTTGTGTACCTGCAACCTCCTCTACACCCCACTCATATACACTAGTTCACACTGGGTGCCACCTATCTTTGTAAGTGATTAATTTGTTCCATGAACTGTGTGCTATCTTATCTAGCTTCCTACTACGTAACACACTGCTGTACATTAGGCTGGAGAGCGTCAACACCAACAACATTTGCCAGTTCCCCTTGGCCCGGCGCTTGTGGAAACAAACCCAGCAAAGGGTTAATCCACGAGGGACACTGCTGGTAAAACCACAACAATCTTGGCTCTGTTCTCTCCACATTGTGTATACAGTATAACTAACGCAGTATTCAGCATGAGTTGACAAATTCAAGAGAGGCTGAGACCAGAGGCAACATTGTGTTAGAGGAAATAAAGCTAGCAGTTCATAAAGAGCAACTTAATGTATTTGTTGCTCTTGACTAAGTTCTTAAGCAGCTTATTGTAATGTCAGCTTGGCTCAGTGGGTAGCATTCTCACCTCAAAGGTTATGAGCTCAAGCCCCACTCCAGGAATTGACCTCAGGTAGCAATCTCCGGATTACTCCCGGTGCCACGTGCTAGTGAGTACAGGAATAGGAGGATAGAACAGATGAATGCGTGGCTGGAGAGATGGTGCAGGAGGCATTGTTGAGAAATTGTTGGCTAGTACTAGAGAAGAAAGTAGTACTAGAGGCGGAAGTAGTACCATATTAGATAGTAGACTGAGTAAGACTACGAAAAATTCAAATATGGGTTTAGAATGCATGTCCGTAAACGCACAAAGTGTGGTGAATAAGGTTGGTGAGCTACAAGCACAATTAGCCATGTGGCAATATGATGTTATGGCAATAACGGAAATGTGGCTTAAAAACGGCGAGGACTGGGCACTTGATATTCAAGGGTATAAGCTGTTCAGAAAAGATAGGGAAGGAAAGCGGGAGGTGAGGTGGCAGTGCTGATTAAGGAAGACATTGGAGTGTTGGAAAGGGAGGATGTCCTTGAGGGGACAAGGACAGAATTCATTTGGTTAGAGTTGAGGAGCAAAAAGGGCATGATCACACTATTGGGGGTATTCTATAGCCCTCCAAATAGTGAGGGAGGTAGAGGAGCAAATCTGCAGAGAAATCGTAGGGATATGCAAGAACTGGTGATATTGGGGGACTTTAATTACCCAATATCGATTGGGATAATGCTAGGGTAAAGGGAAAGGAGGCAGAGGAATTTCTGAAATGTGTTCAGGAGAATTTCCTTGATGAGTATGTTCTTGGCCCAATTAGGAAGGAGGCATTGCTGGATCTGGTGCTGGGGAATGAGGTGGGCCAGGTCGACCAAGTGTCTGAGGGAGAACACTTGGGTACGAGTGATCATCGTATCATAAGATTTAGATTAGCAATGGAGAGGAGCAAGGAACAATCTAGTGTGAAACTTCTAAACTGGAATAGGGCTAACTTCAATGGGATGCAAAAGGATCTAGCCAGGGTAAAATGGAACCAAAAACTGACAGGAAAAACTGTAACAGAACAATGGGTGATCTTTAAGGAGGAGATGTTCCAAGTACAGGCTAGGTACATTCCAACAAGAGGGAAGGGTAAGGGAAAATGCAAAGGCTCCTTGGATGACGAGGGAGATAGAGAAGATGATGAAACAAAAAAAAAGGGTGTATGATGCATGTCAGGTGAATTCTTCAAGGGAGAACCAGACCAAATATAATAAGTTGAGAGGGGAAGTGAAGTTGAAAATAAGATTGGCAAAGAGAGAATATGAGAATAGAATGGCGGTTAACATAAAAGGGAACCCAAAAATCTTCTACCGGCATATAAACAGTAAGCGGGTAGTAAGAGGCGGGGTGGGGCCTATTAAAGACAAAGAAGATTATATATACTTAGTTGCTTAGAATACTCAATGAGTACTTTATGTATCGGTATTTACTAAGGAGGTGGATGCTGACAAAATATCGGTAGAAGTGGAAAAGTTAGAAGCAATTGAAGGAGTGAAAATTGATAGACAGGATGTACTGGAAAGGCTGGGTATGCTTAGAGTGGATAAGTCGCCTGGTCCAGATGGCTTGCATCCCAGGTTACTAAGGGAATTGGGGAAGGAGATAGCGGAAGGGCTTGCCATAATTTTCCAATCTTCCCTAGATGCGGGGGAGGTGCCTGAGGATTGGAAAGTGGCAAATGTGACACCATTGTTAAAGAAAGGGTGTAAGGACAATCCTAGTAACTATAGGCCGGTCAGTTTAACATCAGTGGTGGGTAGAGTTTTAGAAACAATAATCAAGGAAAAAATTAACAGGCACTTGGAGAGGTTTAAGCTAATTAAGGAGAGCCAACATGGATTTGTAAAAGGCAGATCGTGTTTGACAAATCTAATTGAATTTTTTGATGAAGTAACAGGGAGGATTGATGAAGCGAATGCAATGGATGTTGTCTACATGGATTTTCGGAAGGCGTTTGACAAAGTACCACACAGAAGACTGGTTAACAAAATTGAGGCACATGAATAGGTGGGTCAGTGGCAGCTTGGATAAGGAATTGGCTTAAAGACAGAAAGCAGCGAGTTGTGGTAAATGGCTGTTTTTCAGACTGGAGGATGGTAGACAGTGGTGTTCCCCAAGGGTCAGTGCTGGGGCCACTGCTTTTTTGATATATATAAATGACCTGGATATTGGAATAGAGAGCAGAATTTCTAAATTTGCCAATGACACCAAACTTGGGGGTGTGGCAAACAGTGAGGATGATACCAATCGGCTGCAACAGGACATGGAAAGGCTAGCCGAATGGGCAGACGAGTGGCAGATGGAATTTAATACAGAGAAGTGTGAGGTGATGCATTTTGGCAGAAGGAACAGGGGAGGCAATATACACTTAATGGTAGAGCTTTGAAGACAGAGGGACCTGGGAGTTAATGTGCATAGGTCCCTGAAAGTAGAGGGATATATTGAGGGAGTGGTTAGCAAAGCATATGTGATCTTGGGCTTCATAAATAGAGGTATTGAGTGCAAAAGTAGAGAAGTTATGCTGAACCTTCATAAAGTGCTGGTTAGGCCACAACTGGAGTATTGCGTTCCGTTCTGGTCACCACACTTTAGGAAGGATGTGAAGGCCCTTGAGAGGGTGCAGAGGAGATTTACCAGAATGGTTCCGGGGATGGGGGATCTTGGCTACAAGGACAGGTTGGAGAAGCTGGATTTGTTTTCATTAGAGCAAAGGAGGTTGAGGGGTGATTTGATAGAGGTGTACAAGATTATGACGGGTTTGGATAGGTTAGACGTGGAAAGGCTGTTCCCACTAGTTGATGGTACAAGGACTAGGGGACACAGATTTAAGGTTTTGGGCAAGAGATACAGGGGGGGATGTGAGGAAAAATTGTTTCACGCAGCGAGTGGTGAGGATCTGGAACTCGCTGCCGACGGAAGTGGTGGAAGCGGAGACACTAAGGGCTGGATTTTGCCATTAGGGGTGGGTTGGGGGCGGGTCAGGTGGTCGGCGGTTCCTGCTCCCGACTCTGATGTCAGGCGGGGTAATTTAGCGATTTTGCCCTAATTGGGCAATTGATTCCCAGCGTGTGCACCCCTGGCCCAGTGAGTCTTTTGGTCCTGAAACTCGCCTCTGATGACGTCAGTTATGCAGCTTCATTTAAGGGCTGCAAGCAGCCTTGGTTCATTTTCTGCCTTAAAACTTTTATTTGGGATTCTTCTAAGGGATTTGTGCTGCTGATATGTGAACTTCAAGGTCCAAGACCTCACCCCGGTTTGATAACTCCCTCCAGGCTCTGGTGGAGGGAGCCAGAGCTCAGAAGGAGGTGCTATTTCCATCCTCTGGGAGGAAAAAACCTCCCCAGCAGACGAAAGCTGTGTGGCTGCAAGTGGCTCAGGAGGTCAGTTCGAGATCAATGTGCAGCAGAACCTGGCTGCAGTGCTGAAAGAGGTTTAATGACCTTCTTCGCACAGGAAAAGTGAGTATGACATCACCATTCCCCTGAATCTGCTCCCCATCGCCTCTCATCACCAGCACTCTGCATTGTCAACCTCCTCCTCCACATCCCACTTACATCCCTTGCACCCTTAACCATTCCCTCTCTCGCTATGTACACATTCACTGAACTATTCGACTATGCTGGCCTTGCACTCCCTATCACTGTGATGCAATGACAACAACTTACAACACACAGGGAGGGCCCTTGGTCTAGGGACTTCACTCCATCTTTGTGTCCTTCTAAGCATCTATGTTATGGATTCTCTACACTCAATCCATCATTATCACTCAAACTCCACTTGTGTCCCTCAGTGCAGGAAAAGAGAGACCACACTAAGAGGGAGAGGACGAAGACAGGGGGAAGGCCACCCTCAATAGCCCAGCTCACCAGCACTGAGGAGGTGGCCCTAGAGATCAGGGGAGTGGAGGAGGATGTGGAAGTGGGGGACGGACAGACGGGCGCATCAGAGCAAACTGGTGAGAGAGTAGTTTTGCATCTCTCTCATTGACATTGCATGAGTGACTGATATTGATTCTGATGCTCTAACAGATTGACTTACGATCATCTGCACAATTCCATGTGCATGCAACGTTTATATCACATGTCTAACTCTTTCCTTTACTCCCCCACAGGACCATCGACAGCCCCCCTCCCCACTGTCCAGGAGGAACAGCCTGAGCCTGAAGACTTCTCAGAGGAAGCTGCAACCTCTGAGGGCGCAGCGTCAGCAGAATTCAGCACGCCCAGCACCAGCGCAGACACTCACACCTCGGTGGGACCTTCGGGACACAGAGTAGTGTTGTCACCCGGTGTATCACAGCTCACAAGCGAGCATCAGCAGATGGTGGAGACAGGGACAGCAGTGGAGAGTCCTCGTCGGAGAGCGCAGGACTCTCCCAGCTCAGCTCAGCTGCATGTCGACCCTGTGCCTCCGGGTCCATCCAGAAGGAGAGTGGTGATGGAACTCCAGGAACAGGTGCAGGAGTCTCTGGCAGGTTTTGTCTCCAGGGTCACTGTGAGTGTGGAGAGGATGGAGGAGTCCATCGCTAACATGAGCAGAGCCTTTGTGGAGGCATTGGCGCATGAACGCATCACCACGGAAAGGATAGCAACCTCCATGGTAAGGATGGTTACTGTAGAGGAGAGGATGGCTATGGTAGAGGAGAGAATGGCTACGGCTTTGGAGGAGCTGAGTCGTCAGGGTGTTGAAAACATGATCATTGTTCAGAATAGGCTGACATCTCTGGAGGAGCGATGGGCAGCTATTGAGCACAGAAACCAGACCTTCATGGAAGTCCTCTGGAGTAGGACTTCCAGTGCAGAAACGGGTCGTCATGGCCCCCCTGAAGAGCAGCATGGTGCTGTCAAGCCACTGGCCAGCTCTGAAGTGGGGCTAACCCATGAGAGGGATGTTGGTGGCAGACAACAAGGAAGTGGGGCTCCTCTCCAAGTGCTCACACGACCATGCCACTGCAGAGCCCTCAGTCAGAGCCCCACCAGAGTCCTCACCCAACTGAGATGGGCGTCTCAGTCCCTGCACAGCCGCAGGAGCAGCAGACTGTTGGTGAGCCCTCACGGGCTCACAACCCCAGAGGACGCCTACCAAAGGTGGCAAGGCAGGAGCAACATGAAAGTGAGCAAGGTGCCTCCACATCTGCTGAAGCCACAGGGGAAGCACCACGTAGGAGCACGCGTAAGAGGAAGATAAAGCACAAGTAGTCACAAGGGTCGTCACTTGGGTGTTCTGTTGTGTTTAATTGTGAAATGTCATCCTTTACTGAATGTAATAAAATGAAGTGATGGCAAACTGTTGAAGTTCTGGGCTGTGTCATTTCGCAAATGGAACTTCCACATTGAGGGCTCAGGGCAACTTGGATTTGTCAGTATGGTGGTCAGAGTGATAGGAAGCCACAGGTTCTTGTCCATTGTCGATGGTGTGGTAAGAAGGCGTGAGCCAAATGTGTTTGATTGGGCAGCCTAAGCAAATTTGGCCACGATGAGTGCATCCCTTGTGTGATAAAAATAATAACTTCCGGGAAGTTATGTCATCACTTCCTGTGAACTGTGAACTATGAACTATGAACTATGAACTGTGTACATACCTCACTTCCTGTCATATGTACTTCCTGTTGGACTGGTATAAATACTGGTCTGTTCAGTATTGTAAGAGGCTTCTACCAGAGGCATGGTAAAGACCTCTCTTGTATATAGTGTGTTTATAAGTTACTTAAAGCTTACTTTAAAGTTACTTGATGGTAAGTCTCCTTTTTCTTACATCAATTTAAGTAACTTAATATTTACACTGACAAATACTAGACCTTCAGACAAACTCGGAAGTTAAGGATCCAGGGAACCACCCATCATGGAGAAAATCCTTAGACCTATTCGTCTGGACTTGGACCCGAATACACCAGCAGCTGGCAGGGTATGGAAGCATTGGTATCGTACTTTTGAGAATTTTCTGGATGAATGTAAAGCGGATGCTCCTGCTAAATTGAAGATACTTGTCAATTATGTGACCCCAAAAGTGTTCGAATATGTTGATGACTGGGATAATTACAAAGAGGTGATTCGGGCACTTAAGAAACTGTATGCGAAGACCCCAAATGAGGTCTATGCTAGACATCTACTGGCCACAGCCCGACAAGGGCCAGGGGAATCAATTGACGAATTCCTGCAAGATCTTCGCAGGCTCAGCGTAGATTGTAACTTTCAGGCAGCCTCAGCTGAGCTGTACCGCCAAGAAATGATTCGTGATGCTTTCATCTGCGGGATTGCCTCTCCATTTATACGCCAGCGTCTACTAGAAAGTAAAACACTTGAGCTACAAAAAGCTTTTGACCTAGCTTGTTCACTGGATTTGGCAAAGAGAAATGCAGACCTCTATCAGCTGCCCAGATCTCGATCTGCTGCTGTAGCTGCAACCAGACAATTCAAGCGGTCTCAGGTGAACCCTATCATGGGGGAATCTAATTCTGATAATTCTGATGAAGAAGAGGAGGACGACCCCACTTTAGCAGCCTCTTGGCAATCTAGGAAGGAATGCTTCTTTTGTGGAGATGCTTTTCACCCTAGGAAAACCTACCCTGCTCGCAATGCAATCTGCAGTTATTGCGGAAAAAAGGACACTTTGCTAAAGTTTGCCTATCAAGGGCCTCTACGAGGGCCAATCCAGCTAAGGCCTACCGAACTGCCCCAATTAGGGCCTATCAAGATGCTCCAGCTAGGACCTATCAAGCTTCCTCTCGAGCTCTCTCCCGAAGAAGCACACCGAGAGTTTTAGCCACTCTCTGTGCAACGACACCAATTACAGCTGCTTGCCCACAGAACCTGTCTCATGCAGCCACAAAAATTTCAATTAAAGGGCATACCTTAGATGCCTTAATTGACTCAGGAAGTACTGATAGTTTCATTAAGGAACAGATTGTTGCGAAATTGAAACTACATGTCTTCCCATCGGACCAGGCAATTGCGATGGCCCAGTCATCACTTAATACCAGAATCTCCGGCTTTTGTGTTGTTGATATGACACTTCATGGTCGTATGTATCCCTCCACCCGACTTTCGGTGCTCAAGGACTTATGTAGTGATCTCCTCTTAGGGCTGGACTTCCAAAAACAGCATAAGAAACTCACCATTGAGTTTGGTGGATCCAAACCCGGACTTACTATTTCTAATATACCGTCTAAATTACCATTTTGTGCATTATCAGCAGCTTCACTTGATGAACCCTCATTATTTGCCAGTATTCCGCCTCAATGCCAACCGATAATAACGAAATCGCGGCGCTTTAATCAGGAAGACCAATCTTTTATTGCGGCTGAAATCTCTCGACTTCTAGCAGAGGATATCATTGAACCATGTTCGTCGCCCTGGCGGGCTCAAGTCGTCATTGTCAAGAACCCTCTAAAACCTCACAAACAGCGACTATGCATCGATTATTCACAAACCATCAATCAATATACCGACTTGGACGCCTACCCATTGCCACGCATTGATGATATGGTTAATAAACTGGCCGAATACAAAGTGTTCTCAACTTACGATTTAAAAAGTGCCTATCATCAGTTACCCTTGAAGGTCTCAGATAAGCAGTACACAGCCTTTGAGGCTAATGGACGGCTGTACCAATTTCGTCGCCTCCCATTCAGGGTTACTAATGGAGTGGCTGTCTTTCAATGGGCAATGGATGGCCTGGTTAAGCAGGAAAACCAAAGGGACACTTTTCCCTATCTTGATAACATTACCATTGCAGGTCACGATCAACAGGAACACGACTCCAACCTCCAAAGATTTCGGGATGCCCTCCATCGCCGTAATTTGACCCTGAATGAATCCAAATCTGTTGAGTCGCAACCGACCATCAACATCCTTGGCTACTGCGTAGGCAATGGTATCATTAAGCCAGACCCAGAAAGACTTCGCCCGCTCCAAGAGCTCCCGTCACCTAAGAATCCGGCTTCTTTACGTCGGGCTCTCGGTCTGTTTGCATACTACGCTAAATGGATTCCTCATTTTTCGGACAAAATCCAACCCTTACTGCATGCTAGATCATTTCCACTGGGAACAGCGGCTGTTGCAGCCTTTAACCTTCTCAAAAAACAGTTGGAGAAAGCGGCTCTTCACTCCATTGATGAGAATCTCCCTTTCGTGGTTGAATGTGATGCCTCGGAGGTGGCGATCTCGGCTACTCTGAATCAGGAAGGTTGTCCTGTAGCATTTATGTCCAGGACCTTACAAGGTGCCGAGCTACATTATCCTCCGGTTGAGAAAGAAGCCACAGCCATCATAGAGGCAGTACGGAAGTGGAACCATTTTCTAGCTCGCCAGCACTTTACATTGATCACGGACCAACGATCAGTCGCCTTCATGCTCGATAATCGAAAACGAACCAAAATTAAGAATAATAAAATACAACTTTGGAGGATGGAACTGGCCTCTTTTGGTTATACCATTCTCTATCGGCCTGGCAAGGAGAATGTGGCCCCGGACACCCTCACACGGGCATTCTGCTCCACTATGTCATCCTCCACTCTCATGGATGTCCACAATGGTTTGTGTCATCCTGGCGTTACGCGCATGCTACATTTCGTACGATCACGGAATCTCCCTTTTTCCACTGGAGATGTAAAGAAAATATGCTCAGAATGCCGGCTTTGTGCGGAATTAAAACCTCAGTTCTTCCGCCCCTCAGATGGTATACTCATACATGCAACCCAACCGATGCAACGACTTAGCATCGATTTTAAGGGCCCAGTGCCCTCTTCAACTCGGAACACATATTTGCTCACCATGATCGACGAATATTCACGTTTTCCGTTTGCCTTCCCCTGCTCCAATATGCTGGCGTCCACAGTAATCTGCTGCCTTGAGCAGGTATTTTCTCTCTGTGGCATGCCGGCTTATATTCACTCAGATCGGGGTCCATCCTTTATGTCAAGGGAACTCAAGGACTACCTCTCAGAACGGGGAATTGCTACAAGCAAAACAACACCATACCATCCCATCGGAAATGGGCAGGTAGAGAGGTATAACGGTATCATCTGGAATTCCGTACGTCTCGCTTTAAGATCTCGGGGCCTACCAGACCAGCAATGGGAAACAGTGCTTCCGGATGCATTGCACTCTATACGGTCCCTGCTTTCTACAGCCACAAATACTACACCTCATGAGCGGTTCTTTGGATTCCAGCGTCGCTCATCTCATGGGACATCACTCCTGTCATGGCTAACTACTCCTGGACCTGTATTACTCCGAAGATACGTTCGGACGTCTAAAAATGACCCTCTTGTAGACGAGGTCGAACTAACCGATGCCAACCCCACCTATGCAAACATACGATATTCCGACGGCCGAGAATCTACCGTATCATTACGGGATCTGGCTCCCTGCCCACCAGGACCTAGTGGGACATCGGGTGATGGCATTTCACCAGGAAACTCTTGGGACCTATCGGGTACCCCTCTCCAGGATCCTGATCGGACACCAACTAGCTTGGTGCCGGTAGAACCCCGTGCTCAAGGTTGCGACCCTCCCAGTACCGCGCATGAAAGTACTGATCCGCCACAGACCAGCTCTGCACCTCCCTCTGAACAGAGGCAGTCCGACTTTGAACCTATTGGGGCTCGTACTCGAAGCCATGATCTCCCCGACCCTTCACAGGGCAATCCAGGCCACACAGACTCTGACCAATGGCCAACCGCATGTAAGCGGACCAGCGACCCTCTACGACGGGAATCCAAACGGGTGCGACTCTTCCTTGTTCGGCAGCTGCGGACCAAAAGGTAGACCACAGCCTCCTAATCCTGCAGGAGGGAAGAATGTGATAAAAATAATAACTTCCGGGAAGTTATGTCATCACTTCCTGTGAACTATGAACTGTGTACATACTTCACTTCCTGTCATATGTACTTCCTGTTGGACTGGTATAAATACTGGTCTGTTCAGTATTGTAAGAGGCTTCTACCAGAGGCATGGTAAAGACCTCTCTTGTATATAGTGTGTTTATAAGTTACTTAAAGCTTACTTTAAAGTTACTTGATGGTAAGTCTCCTTTTTCTTACATCACCTTGCATCCCGGGCAGCAATGTTCTCGCGTGCTGCTGCCGCCGGTTGATCACCTCCACGAGGTCTTCGTTCTCGCTCTCCTCCTCATCCTCATCCTCATCTGAGGAGGTTATGCGCTAAGCCACTTGTCCCCCAGGCAGCTGCAAGCCACGATGCTGTGCCATGTCTGCTGTGCACAGCAGACCACGACGATTTTGGAGACCTTGGCTGCTGAGTACTGCAGGGCTCCACTGGATCTATCAAGACATCTGAATGGCATCTTCAGCAAGCGATGGTTTGCTCGATAATGGATCTGGTCGAAATGTGGCTGGAGTTGTAGCGCTCCTCAGCTTCGTTGGATGGCCTCCTGAACGGCGTCATTAGCCACGTCTTCAGGGGATAGCCCTTGTCTCCAAGGAGCCATCCGCAAAGTTGGTTTGGTGGACTGACGAGCGGAGGCACGCTAGACTGCTGCAGGATGAATGAGTCATGGCAACTGCCAGGGTACTTGGCGCAAACATGCAAAAATTCCTTCTTGTGGTTACACACCAGCTGCACGTTGAGGGTGTGGAAGCCCTTGCGGTTGACAAAAAGAGCTGGATTGTGATGGGGTGCCTTAAGGGCCACATGTGTGCAGTCTACGACGCCCTGCACCCTTGGCAAGCCTGCCATATTAGCAAATCCAACCGCGCGCATGGTTACACTTGCTTGATCCTTGTTGAAGTTGATGTAATTGTGCGCCTTTGCAAAGAGGGCATCAGTTACCTGCATGATGCAAGTGTGCGCGGCTGCCTGGGAGATGCCACTGATGTCTGCTGTTGATCCCTGGAATGAGCCTGAAGCAAAAAAATTGAGTGCGGTGGTGACTTTTACGGCCACTGGTAAGGGGTGTCCACCCGCTCCTCTGGGCTCCAGGTCTTGCTGCAGTATTGCGCAGATGTCACCCACGACCTCTCGCAAAAGTCTCAGCCTCCTTTGGCACTGCTGCTCAGTCATGTTGAGGTAGCTGATCCTCTGTCTGTAAACTCTGTTTTGGGGGTATCTCCTGCGCCGACGGGCTTCCCTGCGCTGGCAGTTTCTGCCCTGTGCAGTTTCAGGTGGGTGAGCAGCAGGTTGGCGCTCCTGCAGTTGGTGCTGCTGTTGTTCAGGTTTCTGCTGCTGCCGCGGCTGATCTTCATCCGAATCGGAGGTCCAGGAGGAAAGGAAATAAATGGTCCCCGTGCTGCTGGTATTTACCACAGTTGAGGAAGTGCTCAGTCAAGGTGGGGAGAGGGATTTCCCAGGAGGTCACAGTGGAGATGGATCTCAGCTTCAAAACTTCCAAAATCAGTAGACCTGCAAAAAGTTCTCCAAGGCCTGAGAAAAGAAAGTTCTGCCACCTGCAAATGATCCTTGTTGAAAACTCCATTTTTATGGTGGAGCTGTTAGGAAGTCAACCACTTGTGAACCTGGCAGGATTAGCTGGTGTGTTCCAGGAGAGACGTGCAGCACGCTGGAAATGTGGTAAACTTTGAAAGGCCTCTCAAAATGGGATTCTAGAGGTCGTTAAGTAGCAGATGAGTGCCTTAAGGGCCTATCCCGCCGCTTGGAGGCGGGACCGAAACCGAGTCTGCAAGCCCGCCTTTGGGAAAGTTGCGCAGAGGCGGGTTGAAGGCGGGATCGGAATCCGCCGCCATTTTTTGCAACATTCTAACCTGACCCGCCTTCAAACCCGCAACCTCGGGGCTGGCAAAATCCAGCCCTCGATGTTTTCACGGGGAGACTGGATAGGCACTTGAGGGAAATAAACTTGCAGGGCTACGGGGATAGAGCGGGGGAATGGGACTGACTGGATTGCTGTGCAGAGAACCGGCACGGACTCAATGGGTTGAATGGGCTCTTTTTCTGTGCCGTTATGACTCTATGACATAATCTAGGCTGCCACTCCAAATCCAGTGCTGCACGGCACGTCTTTTGGTTGAGATGTTAAACTGAGGCAACGTCAGGCGGGGTATTAAAAAAAAAAATCAATCTTGGGCTAGGGGCATCGCTGGCATTTATTGCCCATCCCTTGAGAAGGTGGTGGTGAGCCGCCTTCTTGAAACGCTGCAGTCCGTGCGGTGAAGGTGCTCCCACAGTGCTGTTAGGGAGGGAGTGCCAGGATTTTGACCCAGCGACGATGGAGGTAAGGCGATATATGTTCAAGTCAGGATGTTGTGTGATTCGGAGGGGAGCTTGGAGGCGGTGGTGTTCCCATGTGCCAGCTGCCCTTGTCCTTCGAGGTGTGCAGGTTGGAGGTGCTGTCAATGAAGCCTTGCTGCAGTGCATCCTGTAGATAGTACACACTGCCGGTTCAGGTGGATGTTAAAAATCACAAGGCATTATTTGAAGAAGAGTGGAAAAGAGAGACTTGCATTTACATTCAAGTCATTTCAATTCACCGCCCACTCCCACTCAGACCTCACCGTCCTCGGCCTCTTGCATTGTTCCACGGAAGCTCAGCGTAAGCTCGAGGAACAGCACCTCATCTTCCGATTAGACACTTTACAGCCTTCCGGACTCAATATCGAGTTCAACAATTTCAGATCATAACCTCGGCCCCTATTATATTTTTATATATTTTTTATCCACACTTTTGGTTTGTGCCTTTTCCTTTCCTCTCTCTCCCACACGGCAGCTGTCTCTCATTCCGCCAGCACATTTCACACTTCATTTAGAGCCATTGTTTGTTTCTCTACCTGCCCTCTTACCATCTCGTCTCGCCTTGAATATCTCTTAATGTCTCTTCACCTCTCACAGACCTTCCCTTTTGTTGTTTCATCCCCTCCCCCATTTCCCAGCCCCCAAACTTGCTTTTTCATCCGTTTCATTTCCTGCTTTTTTCTCAGTTCTGACAAAGGGTCTTCGACCTGAAACGTTAACTCTGTTTCTCTCTCCACGGATGTTGCCTGGCCTGCTGAGTTTTTCCAGTGTTTTCTGTTGCATTTACATGGTGGCTTAACACATCTGAAAGTGCTTCATGTGCAATGAATGACTTTGAAGTAAATCCACTGTCGTTATTTAGGCAGCAAGATCCTACACACTGGAGTGAGATGAATGGCCAGTTAATCTGCTTATTATGGTGTTAATTCCAGGAGGAATATTGTGCAGGACCTCACCAAAACTCCTGGACTGTTTTAGATCATGGGCACCTGAACTATTGGAACAGGCAATCGGGGCCTCAGTCCAACACCTGATCAGAAAGAAGGGCACCTCCGACAGTGCAGCACTCCCTCAGTACTGTCCCTCCGACAGTGCGGTGCTACTTCAGTACTGCCCCTCCGACAGTGCAGCGCTCCCTCAGTACTGCCCCTCCGACAGTACGACGCTACCTCAGTACTGCCCCTCCGACAGTGCGGCACTCCCTCAGTACTGCCCCTCCGACAGTGCGGCGCTCCCTCA
The DNA here is from genome assembly GCF_052327205.1 of Somniosus microcephalus. Lineage (NCBI taxonomy): Eukaryota > Metazoa > Chordata > Chondrichthyes > Squaliformes > Somniosidae > Somniosus > Somniosus microcephalus. The sequence goes on from NC_141016.1 coordinate 7,631,391, forward strand.
GTACTGTCCCTCCGACAGTGCGGCGCTCCCTCAGTACTGCCCCACCGACAGTGCGGCGCTCCCTTAGTACTGCCCCTCTGACAGTGCAGCGCTCCCTCAGTACTGCCCCTCCGACAGTGCTGCGCTCCCTCAGTACGGCCCCTCCGACAGTGCGGCGCTCCCTCAGTACTGCCCCTCCAACAGTGCGGCACTCCCTCAGTACTGCCCCTCTGATAGTGCGGCGCTCCCTCAGTACTGCCCCTCCGACAGTGCGGCGCTCCCTCAGTACTGCCCCTCCGACAGAGCGGCTCTCCCTCAGTACTGCCCCTCCGACAGTGCGGCACTCCCTCAGTACTGCCCCTCCGACAGTGCGGCGCTCCCTCAGTACTGCCCCTCCGACAGTGCGGCGCTCCCTCAGTACTGCCCCTCCGACAGTACGGCGCTCCCTCAGTGCTGCCCCTCCAACAGTACGGCGCTCCCTCGGTACTGCCCCTCTGACAGTGCAGCGCTCCCTCAGTACTGCCCCTCCGACAGTACGGCACTCCCTCAGTACTGCCCCTCCGACAGTGCGGCGCTCCCTCAGTACTGCCCCTCTGACAGTACGGCACTCCCTCAGTACCGGCCCTCCGACAGTGCGGCGCTCCCTCAGTACTGCCCCTCTGACAGTGCGGCGCTCCCTCAGTACTGCCCCTCCGACAGTGCGGCGCTCCCTCAGTACTGCCCCTCTGACAGTGCAGCACTCCCTCAGTACTGCCCCTCTGACAGTGCAGCACTCCCTCAGTACTGCCCCTCCGACAGTACGGCGCTCCCTCAGTACTGCCCCTCCGACAGTACGGCACTCCCTCAGTACTGCCCCTCCGACAGTACGGCGCTCCCTCAGTACTGCCCCTCCGACAGTGCGGCGCTCCCTCAGTACTGCCCCTCCGACAGTGTGGCACTCCCTCAGTACTGCACTTCAGGGCCAGCCGAGATTGTGTGCTCGGATATTGAAGTGGGGCTTGGACCGACGGCCAGGGCCAGAGGGGCACCAGCTTTCTCCTGATGTCCTGACCCCAGCGTTCCTTCCTCAACCACCAGCAGCAATAAACAAACAACACCTTGTATTTATATATCGTCTTTCACATAGTAAAACGTCCCACGGCGCTTCACAGGAGCGATTATCAAACAAAATTTGACACCGAGCCACATGCGGAGATATTAGGGCAGGTGACCAAAGATGGTCCAAGAAGGAGGTTTTAAGGAACTTCTTAAAGAGGAGAGAGAGGCGGAGAGGCGGAAAGGCTAAGGGAGGGAATTCCAGAGCTTAGGAATAAAGAACAAAGACACCATAAATAAACAATAAAGAATAACCGGGCATTTGTTTCATCCTGGACCGTGGGATCCGCCCACGACAACTTAGAACAAAGCTCGACTGAATGTTACAGCCTTTGGTTTTAGGTAAAGTGACATTTGGACGCGATGGAAAATAAAAGCCTTTTGTTTTTGGCCTGCAACTTTTATCAGGCCAATCACCAGAGAATAAGACGCGATTGTTGCTCGTGGAATTTGCAGAGTTCAAGACAGAACAGAACTCGGATACGTTGGGCAATCAGTCTGAGAACTCGGTGCTCCACGAGTAACAGTGACAACGTCATAGAGTTAATAAGAGCCTTCAGCAAATACTGTTTGACGTAATAAAACTCACTATGCACTTGGTTTGAGCATAGAGCAAGGCTTTAATCAACTTGTTTCAGAACATGGAGGTCTAGTTGTATTTCACTAGCTCCTTGTCTTACAAAATGTCCCAGGCAAGCTGGGCCCACGCCCAAGTATTTATACTCCTTGGACAGCGCCACCAGCTGGCCGTCCAGCGTTATTTCATAAGTAGTTTCTTGATGATGAGATTTATAACACTGTTGGAGTGATTATACGGACTTTAATTACTCAAAATACTTGAAAGGTTCAGACTGTACAGACGCCAGCTGAACCACCCGGATGGTTGAGTTTCCAGGGCTGATTTATGAAATTCAAAAAAAGTGTTTTCAAAGTTCCCTTAGATGGCTCAGTCGGTAAAGCAAGGATCGCAATGGAGCCAGGCTGGATGGCGGGTTCCAGACTCACCGTCCGGTCTGTACTGAATGGGCTGATCTCCGACCTGCCAACATCAAAGCACGTGCGCACGTTGGCTACTCGACTGGTAAGAAAGGTGACCGACCACCCCAGCAAAGGGTTAATCCCTTCGGGAGAGGAGGGAAGGAGAGCTCATCTCTAGGAAAGAAAACCTGAAGGGAGGTCTAAGGTTCATGCGAGCAATGATGGAGAGGGAAAGACCCATTGGTCCATGCAGCATGTCCCACACAATTGTGATACCTTGTGTAGCACAATATATCTCCTCACCGCCCCACCCCACCCCAAACCATGTGATTTCCTTGGAGGGGCCAAAAACCCAGGCTAATTTGGGCAGGTGAAATCTGGGAAATTCCTCTCCGACCCATCCAGGCGATCGAAACAAGTCCAGGAGATCATGCCGGCCCTGAATTCCCTGCAGTGCCTACCTTTTGTAAGAGGTAATGTCCGCCCCGGCCAGAAACAGGTCCAGGTGTCGCTTGAAGGAATCCAGCGAATCAGCGTCCACAGCACGAGCTGACCGCCTGTTCCAGAGGTCCGCGATTCTCTGGGAAAAGAACCACCCTCCTGACATCTAACCTTGATCTGGCCTTACGCAACCTAAAATTGTGATGCCTGGTCCTCCCTGACCTATTTAATTGGAACAAACTGTTAACTGGAATAAAATCTATTCCCTTCATCATCTTATAAACCTCAATCAGTCTAATGCCAGCAAGTGTTGTGGGGGGCGGGGGGGGGATAAAAAAAAATAGAGTAGGAGAGAAAGCCAGATAGCTATGACAACAAACCTTGAGTGCAAAACCTTGCCGGTTTTACTCAAAAAGGGGACTGAGGGAGGGAAGGAGTTCCACAGTTTTAAAGTTTAGACTCAGAGACAGTGGGCTGAATGTTTGAATTTCGGCAGGGTGTTAAAGTGGGCGATATTGGCTTGGCCTCTTGCTTTACACCCCGCCTGACGTTGCTTTCCGATGACTTCAATGGAGAGAAAGAAATTCGGGCGGGGTGTATAACGGGGTGGCTAATTGCAGAACAGGCTTGAGGGGATAAATGGCCTCCTCCTGTTCCTACGTTCCCCTGATCCGATATCACCCGTCTTGCACCCCCCGCCGAAGTCAAACGTTCTGGCAAGTGGAACAAATCTCGACTTCGCCACATTGAGGATGCGAGAGAGGAGGAAGAGTGTGTTAGACAGTGTATTGGGGATTCAAGAGGAACAATGACCCTAGAACTGAAGATACTGAAAAATAAGAAAATGTGAGACAGTAGGGAACAAAGCTGAAGACTAGTTTTTCCTGTCCCAACAAAGGGGAGAAAGAACTGGCCTCAAAAAGGTTAAAAGATAAGCCACAAAAAAATATAGGCCCTGAATTTCTGGCCTTGTCTCGATTTCCCACCAGAGAGAACCCAGAGAAACAGTGTAAACTGCCGAGAGGCTAAATCAGAGCAGCAACAAACAGAGACAACTAGAGGAAGCCTTAGACCCTCAAATTAGAGAATGCTGAGACAAAAGAAGGTTCTGCTGGCCAATGATCATCCAGAACCCATTTCTGAACCTTATCTGACCACCTTCCATCTTTTTCCTGCCCCAAATCCATAAGATGTCTACTCCGCATCCTCCAAACGTCTTCCTTCAGCAACACGTTGACCAGCTCATTCCTCGGCACATCTTCCGTCTCCGCTGACGATAGCTCACTGTCCCTCACCTTAACGTTTCCTCACTCTGCACCCCACCTCACTGCACTTTCCTTTCTGCCGCAGCATATTCTCCATCAATGCAACTTTCTTCCAAATATTTTTATCCTTTCAAGCCTGGATAATTCAGCAAACAGCCACGCTTTCAGCCCTTCCTACAGTTTACAGCGATCCAAAGTACATACTTGCCACTCCCTGTTTTTTTCTGTTGATGCACAGAGATGAGGAAAGGGAATATACATTAAATGGCAGGACACTGAGTAGTGTAGAGGAACAAAGGGACGGACCTTGGAGTGCATTTCCACAGATCCCTGAAGGTAGCAGGCCAAGTAGATAAGGTGGTTAAGTAGGCGTATGGAATGCTTGCCTTTATTAGCCATGGCATAGAATACAAGAGCAGGGGGGTTATGCTTCAACTGTATAAAACACTAGTTAGGCCTCAGCTAGAGTACTGCGTGCAGTTCTGGTCACCACATTACAGGAAAGATGTGATTGCACTAGAGAGGGTACAGAGGAGATTTACAAGGATGTTACCGGGAGTAGAGAATCTTAGCTATGAGGAAAGATTGGATAGGCTGGGTCTGTTTTCCTTGGAACAGAGGAGGCTGAGGGGAGACCTTATTGAGGTGTATAAAATTATGAGGGGCCTAGATAAAGTAGATAAAGGACCTATTTCCCTTAGCAGAGGGGTCAAAAACCAGGGGGTACAGATTTAAAGTAATTGGTGGAAGGTTTAGAGAGGATTTGAGGGGAAATGTCTTCACCCAGAGGGTTGTGGGGGTCTGGAACTCACTGCCTGAAAGGGTGGTAGAGGCATGAAACCTAACCACATTTAAAAAGTACTTGGATGTGCACTTGGGATGCTCTAACCTGCAGGGCTACGGACCAAGAGCTGGGAAGTGGGATTAGGCTGGAGAGCTCATTGTTGGCCGGTGCGGACATGATGGGCTGAAATGGTCTCCTTCCGTGCTGTAACTTTCTATGATTCTATGATGATAATTATCATACCTTTTCCTTTAAGCACTGATCAACGCCAGTTAAGGGGAAGCTAGATAAGTCTTCTTCTTAGGCAGTCCCTCGGGACCGAGGATGACTTGCTTCCCCATTAAAAATGAGTTCTCAGGTGACTGATGAGTCCAATGCGGGACCTACAGTCTCTGTCACAGGTGGGGCAGACGGTGGTTGAAGGGGCGGGTGGGTGGGGTGCTTGTACCCGCTGCCATACTTGCACCTGCTGCCATGTACCCACAGCCAATTCCATTACCCAGAGCTAGATAAGTACATGAGGGAGAACGGAATAGAAGGATATGTTGATATGGGGGGGAAAGATGAAGTAAATAGAGTGCGAGGAGGCTTGTGTGGAGCATAAAACACCGGTATAGACCTGTTGAGCCGAATGGCCTCTTTCTACGTTGTAAAACTCTATGTAATTCCATGTAAGTTCTCTCATCTTGAAACTTATCAGCACTCTCTGATCCTTAACCTTAGCCTTACCTCACTCTGCACATTCCTTTATGATAGCACCTTCCAAAGGTCGGTAGGTTCCTCTGCTATTGAGAAATACCCCTCCAGTATATCTCTCTCTGGATCTTCACTACTGTTCACACCTTATCATTGAATTTCTACAATTTGCCCTGAATCTCGATCACTCACAACTAAAGCTGCCTTTGTTATTGAATTCCTCAGACAATCAATTAAATCCCTCTCGCTTGTCACTTCCTGATGATTCATTCCTTTTTGAAGGTGAATTTCACACAGATCTGAAAGCTAATTTATTTTGAAGGTGTTCCAACAAGAGACACTTATGATACACTCTACCTTAAATAAGTAAATGTTGTGGGACAAGGGAGGTTTGGGGGTGCGAAACAGTGTATAAGATTGGGTGACCGCTTTGCGGACACCTCCGTCCAGTCTGTAAGGGTGACCCCGAGCTTCCGGTCGCCTGTCACTTTATTTCTCCACTTCACTCCTGTAGTGTATGTGCCTTTAAGAGAGAACTACTTTTACAGCTCCTGTATACTGTAGTACCGGCAGTGACCACACCTGTATATAAGCCTTGAGCATGCCTCTGTACTGTCAGTCTTGAGACTACCCTACTCCAGTAAACACCTGTTGATTGTTAAGTTACAGCCTCCGTGTAGTTATTGGGAAACATCATACTTTAAGAATCACGGATTCAACAACTCCCACTCTGATCTCTCAGTGCTCAGCCTCTTACATTGTTCCAGTGAAGCTCAATGTAAGGTCGAGGAACAGCATCTCATCTTTCAATTAGGCACTTTACAGCCTTCTGGACTCAACATTGAGTTCAACAATTTCAGACCATAACCTCTGTCCCTCTCTTTTTTTTCATTTTTCTCTCTCTCTCTGTCGATCATTCTGCCATTTACACTTCATCTAGAGCCATCTTTTGTTTCTTAACTTGTCCCATTACCATCTCCTTTTGCCTCGCACCTTCATCCCTTTTGTCTCTTAATCTCTCCTGCCTTCCATCCTATCACAGACCTTCCCTCTTGTTCTTTCCTCCCCTCCCCCCCTTTCCCTTGCCCCTACACTTGCTTATAAACCTGTTCCATCTCCAACTTTTTCCAGTTCTGACGAAGGGTCATCGACCTGAAACGTTAACTCTGTTTCTCTCTCCACAGATGCTGCCTGACCTGCTGAGCATTTCCAGCATTTTCTGTTTTTATTATAAGTTGCAGGCCTGATGCTCATACTGAGCCACTGAACTCCCGATCTGAGCTGCATTGCAGGATGTCATTGAGCAAAGGCACGGTACCTCCCAGGAAGGCTAAAGAGAATGGAAAACAATAGGAGGAATCCCCACTGGAGCACTCCAAGTCCTGAGAGGAAGATTCCCTCTGTGCTCTACAGGTAAAGAAAGAACTTGCATTTGTATAGCGCCTTTCACACCCTCAGGAGGTCACAAAGCACTTTACAGCCAACGAAGTACTTTTGAAGTGTAGTCACTGTTGTAATGTGGGAAATGCGGCAACCAATTTGCGCACAGCAAGCTCCCACAAACAGCAATGTGATAATGACCAGGTAATCTGTTTTAGTGATGTTGGGTGAGGGATAAATATTGGTCAGGGCACTGGGGAGAACTTCCCTGCTCTTCTTCGAAATAGTGCCATGGGATCTTTTACGTCCACCCGAAAGGGCAGACGGGGCCTCGGTTTAACGTCTCATTCGAAACACGGCACCTCTGACAGTGCGGCACTCGCTCAGCACCGCGCTGGGAGTATCAGCCTAGCTTTATGTGCTCAAGTCCCTGGAGTAGGACTCGAACCCACAACCTCCTGACTCAGAGTGCGACTCACTGAGCCCCGGCTGACACTGTATACCACCTTTCACAACCTCAGGAGGTCGCAAAGCGTTTTACAGCCAATGAAGTACTTTTTGAAGTGTAGTCACTGTTGCAATGTAGGAAACGCGGCAGCCAATTTGCGCACAGCATCACACAAACAGCAATGTGATAATGACCAGATAATCTGTTTTAGTGATGTTGATTGAGGGATAAATATTGGCCAGGACACCGGGGAGAACTCCCCTGCTCTTCTTCAAAATAGTGCCATGGGATTTTTTACATCCATCCGAAAGGGCAGACGGGGCCTCGGTTTAACATCTCATCTGAAAGACGGCACCTCTGACATTGCAGCACTCCACCGGAGTGTCAGCCTAGATATATGCTTATGTCTCTGGAGTGGGGCTTGAACCCACAACATTGTGACTCAGAGACGAGAGTGCTACCACCTGAGTCATGGCTGATCAAGCTATCACCATGCCTGTCTGGGTCTGGGTCAGCTTCAGCTCCAGTGCCAATCTCAGGTACTGTGTTGGACTCCTGTCTTTTGAAAATTAGCACATCATCAGGTTTGGTGAAAACCTAGGGTTAAGCATATAAGCAACTCCGGATTACAGAAAAGCTGTTCAACCCATGAGACCCATCCCTTGCCCAGATCATATAAAAAGCTACACTATCATAGTCTCTTCTGGTGTCTATTTCTATGTAATCGTTTTATTGAAAATAAGCCAGACTTAAATTTTAGCCTGAAAGTAATTGTCTTTGACAGTGAAGTATTTACCATGATGTGGAGATGCCGGTGTTGGACTGGGGTGGACAAATATGAGAAGTCACACAACACCAGGTTATAGTCCAACAGCTTCATTTGAAATCACAAGCTTTCGGAACACTGCGCCATGTTCTTCGCGGCCTTCAACATGTCATTGATGACGACGAACACCTCGCTAAGGCCATCCCCATGCCACCACTACTCGCCTTCAAACAGCCGCCTAACCTCAAACAGACCATCGTTCTCAGCAAATTACCCAGCTTTCAGGAGAACAGCGACCACGCCACCACACAACCCTGCCACGGCAACCTCTACAAGACATGCCAGATCATCAACACAGATACCATCATCACACGTGAGGACACCACCCACCAGGTACATGGTACATACTCATGTGACTCAGCCAACGTTGTCTACCTCATACGTTGCAGGAAAGGATGCCCCGGAGCATGGTACATCGGCAAGACCATGCAGACACTGCGACAACAGATGAACGGACACCGCACAACAATCGCCAGGCAGAAGTGTTCCCTCCCAGTCGGGGAACACTTCAGCAGTCAAGGACATTCAGCCTCCGATCTTCGGGTAAGCATTCTCCAAGGCGGCCTTCGAGACACACGACAACGCAAAATCTTCGAGCAGAAACTGATAGCCAAGTTCCGCACTCATGAGGACGGCCTCAACCGGGATCTTGGGTTCATGTCACGCTACATGTAACCCCACCTGATGTAGAGTCATCCAGACTCGAGTCGTCGTTGGCTTGTTCTCTCTACACAGATGCGGCCGGACCTGCTGTGATTTCCAGCAAAAAAAATCTTTTTTTTTTATTGTTCTTTGCTTGGTTTTTTTTTGTTTGTTTTTCATACAGACCCCAGCATCTGCAACATTTGACCCCTGGTGACCCCACCTCATTGTTCTTTGATGTAATGTTTTCCTGATTGACCTGTTTGGACACCATTCACACCTTTGATTGCTGTGATTATCTCTCTGCCGAGGTGTGATAAAGGGCAGTTAGAAAGATTACCTGTAATCATCTGGCAGTTTTCTCTGACTATATATGCTGTGACTGTATGCTTCTCTTCACTTCACCTGACGAAGGAGCAGCGCTCCGAAAGCTTGTGATTTCAAATAAAGCTGTTGGACTATAACCTGGTGTTGTGTGACTTCCTACGTTAAAAAAAAGGTTGACGAGAGAGATTTTGTACATTTTCACATAACGTTCTACGGGCATCTACAACACAAAATTGTAAAGGGAGGATTGAAGGAATGGAACATGATTTCCTTGGCTCATATTAAAATGGAAGACAGCCAATTGGCAGGAAAATCAATGGCCTACTTATTTGGCTCAGGAATCGCTCGGCTCCCAGCCAGAGAGAACAATCCTTCCAGCTAATGTTCTGGAGGGAATTTCTTCATTTTTTTAAATTCCCTTCAGGTGCTTCATTAAGTCATGACAGGAAATCCCTAAAACACTACAATAACGTTCGCTATTGCTCGAAATAGGATCCCAAGAGACAGCCAGCTTTCCCCTCGCCCCACCCTACCCTCCTCAAAGCCGCCCCAATACTTCGCAAGATGGAGACTGGCAAAAATTGGGAGTGGAAACTGTTCCAAGCGACAAGAGGTTTAATCCAGTCCCCTTGTAGCAAACTCTCACTGGTACTTGCCCTGCCCTGCCCTGCCCCCCACCCCATATCAACTCGGCTAGCTTTTAATCCGATTTAAGTTACCATGGTGATAATCAATAGCAGCTACTGGAACACTATCTGCGTCAAGCTCATTGCTGAATCTTCCCTGGTATCCAGCTGTCCAATTCAGGGCCAGCCTCCGGCACAGAGCGTGATGCGACCAAACACATCCTTCATGGAATGTCTTATTACACTGTCCCAGTAATTCAGTGTCATTGCTGCCAGCTGTTTAGTGGTGTGTGTGTGTGGGTGCGCGTATAAAGCAATGCAATAACATTTTCCCCTTTGGTAATCAGTTTGTATTTTGTATCCACGCTAAGCGCCACAGATTATCTGGTCATTTGTCTCATTGCTGTTTGTGGGAGCTTGCTGCGCGCGAGTGTTGGCTGCTGCCTTTCCTACGTTGCAATGGGTGACGACCCTGCTAAAGTAGTTCAGTGGCTCTAAAGCGCGTTGGGCTGTCTTGAAAGGTGTTGTGTAAGTGCAAGTTCATTCACATTTTTGGGATTCTGGCATCTGCAAAGTCTGGGCGATGTTCCGACACTGGAACACTGTCAGCAAAGCCTGGGTGGGCTTTGAGTTCACAGCACAACATTGCCCAGCCTCACTCGGAACCAAAGGGCCACAGAGATAGCTAATTTGGGGGCTGGAAGTGTCACCGATATACCCGGTTGGGGGCGGGTGTTCTCGGAGTTGAGGTTGCAGGAGAGGGACGTTGTTGAGGCAGGAGACAGATTGTCTTACTGCGCATCTAACCCATGCTTCAGCTGACTAAGCCTCTACCATTGCAACTCTGTTACTTGGGGGCTGGGAGGTCCACAGGCAGTCATGGGTGGTCATGCTATGTCCACCCACTGTAGAAGCACTCAGTTCTCCTTCCTCTTCCCAAAAATCACATGACTCTGTGGTTAGGTACCCCATCCCATTCATCTGGAGTCAGAAGGCAAGACTCCAAGCCAGATGTGTGAGAACATCTTGGGGGATATTAGCAACAAGGACAGGTTGGAGAAGCTGGATTTGTTTTCATTCGAGCAAAGGAGGTTAAGGGGTGATTTGATCGAGGTGTACAAGATTATGACAGGTTTGGATAGGCTAGACGGGGACAGGCTGTTCCCACTAGTTGATGGTACAAGGACTAGGGGACACAGATTTAAGGTTTTTGGCAAGAGACACAGGGGGGACATGAGGAAAAACTTTTTTACGCAGCGAGTGGTGAGGATGTGGAATTCGCTGCCGACGGAAGTGTTGGAAGCAGAGACACTCAATGTTTTCAAGGGGAGACTGGATAGGCACTTGAGGGCTACGGGGATAGAGCAGGGGAATGGGACTGACCGGATTGTTCTGCAGAGAGCCGGCACAGACTCGATGGGCCGAATGGCCTCCTTCTGTGCCGTTATGACTCTATGGGGGAAAAATTCAGTTGTTTGCGCCTCCCATTAGCGCCTTAAGAGGGCGCAAATGGGGCGCAAAGCAACTAGCGCCCGGGCGCGGCGATGTTTGTGCCGCTCGCGAAATTAACTAGAAATTTTGCGGCGGCACTAAACACTACCGTCACGATCTCCTGCGCCGGCAGATCGTGACGTCAGTCGAATGCGCAATGCCCCGGTAGCGCACCGGACCGGATTGTTTGCCAAAACAAACGGCTGTGACGTGCCTGAACGACTATCGACCTGTCGCACTCACACCCATCATAATGAAGTGTTTCGAGAGACTGGTCTTAGCCCACATCAAAGCCAGTGTTCCTGCCTCCCGTGACCAACATCAGTTTGCCTATCGGGCAAACAGATCAACGGAGGATGCAATCACAACTGCTCTACACTCGGCACTGAATCACCTAGATGGTAAGGAGACCTACATCAGAATGCTGTTTATAGACTACAGCTCAGCATTCAACACTATCGTCCCCAACAAGCTGGCCACCAAACTCCAAACTCTTGGCCTGAACACTTCCCTCTGCAACTGGACCCTGGACTTCCTAGCAAACAGGCCCCAGTCTGTCAAATTAGGTAACCACACCTCCCCCCCCCCTGACCCTGAACACGGGGGCCCCACAAGGATGTGTGCTGAGCCCCCTCCTCTACTCCCTCTTCACCCACGACTGCGTGGCTGTTCATGGTTCCAACACCATCATCAAGTTTGCGGATGACACCACGGTAGTAGGCCAGATCACCAACAACGATGAGTCAGCCTACAGGGAGGAGGTCCAGCATCTCGTGAAGTGGTGCGCCGACAACAACCTGGCCCTTAACACCAAGAAAACAAAAGAAATCATTGTGGACTTCAGGAAGTCAAAAGGCGGAAGTCACACCCCCATCCACATCAATGGGGCTGTGGTGGAAAGGGTGGACAGCTTTAAGTTCCTCGGAGTCCACATCACGGAAGACCTCTCCTGGTCCCTCAATACCTCCTCTCTGGTGAAGAAGGCCCAGCAGCGCCTATATTTCTTAAGGAGGCTGAAGGGATGTAACCTGTCGCCCCTGATCCTCTCTAACTTTTACCGCTGCACAATAGAGAGCATCCTGACAAACTGTATCACAGTATGGTATGGCAGCTGTAGCTACTATGACCGGAAAGCCCTGCAGCGGGTAGTCAAAACTGCCCAACGCATTACCGGCACCTGGCTACCGACCATAGAGCACATATACTAGAAACGCTGTTTACGGAGGTCACGGTCCATCATCAAAGACCCTACCCACCCCAGCCACAGTCTGTTCACCCTCCTACCATCTGGGAGACGCTACAAATGCATTCGTACCCGTACAACCAGATTTAGGAACAGCTTCTTTCCCAGGGCTGTCATCCTACTGAACTCCACAAATAAACTCTAAAGCCTGCACATCTGCCAATGCACTTTATTATGGTCATATTTATGTTAATATACTACAAGCCAAATGTATGTTGAATGTTTAAATGTCTTAATCCAAATGTACACTCTCGGGAGCCGCAAGCCTACATTTCGTTGTACTGCACTTGTGCACTAACAATGACAATAAAAGTTGATTTGATTTGATTTTTGATTTGATATTGAGTGGCGCCCCCTGCCTTACCGCCTACTGCTAGCAACGACAGGTCGAGGGGAGCGTTTTGCAGTCAGAAAGGGACTGGGGGAGCGCTATTTAAAGGCGGCCGCTTCCTGCCTTTTTTTGTTGGTGACATTTGTGCACCACGCATTCTGAGAGAGAGAGACTTCTGGAGAGATTCAACGCTGTGTGAAGGAGTTTTGGGTACTGAGCAGCACTTTGCAGGTTCATTTTGATATGCACTTCCTTGCTTCGCTAGCACTGTGAGGTAGCACCTCGCTCCTCGGACTTTGCGCCTTAAAAGAGATGTGAAGCACCTGATTTAGCGCTCCAATCACCTCCAGGGGCGATAAAAGCCAAGTTTGCCGTCGGAGGCGATAATTAGCGCCAGGCGCTAAACTTTGCGCACGGCCAATAATGGCACCCCACACAGGGCGATACTGAATTTTTCCCCCGATGACTCTATGACAATTGCACCACTCTTGCTTTTTTGGTCGTACACACAACAGTACTTCCAAACCCAGCGAAAGGATCCAGCTGGTTAACAGGCTCCCAATGCTCATCCCTCAAGGATCAGCCAAGACTAAATTGGGCACCGTTCCAATCTGCAAGAAGGAATGGAATTACTTCATAAACTTTCAGTTCTTACATTTGATAAAATCGGAGTCACTTTCACTGTCAACTGTATCTCAGTGGGTAGCACTCGTGCCTCTGACTCAGAAGCTTGTGGGTTCAAGTCCCACTCCAGAGTCTTGACTGCAGATAGGAGGGGTGAGTTGAAGGTTTAGCTAGGATGAACAAATTTAAAAAATATAATACAATTGGCAGGAATATCCATTAAAACCACAAATGGCAGGAAATGTCAAGGAGTTCTGTTGTTGAATGGATGAATCAGATTACTGAAGAAAGAAGCAAAGATATCCCTCCCTTTGTCAGTGCCAGCTGTAGCTCAGTGGGCAGCACTCTCACCTCTGAGTCAGAAGGTTGTGGGTTCATAGAAACATAGAAACATAGAAGATAGGAGCAGGAGTAGGCCATTTGGCCCCTCGAGCCTGTTCTGCCATTTAATGAGATCATGGCTGATCATCCAAATTCAGTACCCTGTCCCTGCTTTCTCCCCATATCCCTTGATCCCTTTAGCCTTAAGAAATATATCCAACTCCTTCTTGAATATATTTAATGAATTGGCCTCAACTGCCTTCTGTGGTAGAGAATTCCACAGGTTCACCACTCTCTGGGTGAAGAAATTCCTCCTCATCTCAGTCCTAAATGGCTTACCCCTTATCCTTAGACTGTGACCCCTGGTTCTGGACACCCCTGCCATCGGGAACATCCTTCCTGCATCTAGTCTGTCTAGTCCTGTTAGAATTTTATAAGTTTCAATGAGATTGGATTCCCACTCCAGGGACTTGAGCACAAAAATCTAAACTGACACTCCCAGTGCAGTACTGAGGGAGTGCTGCACTGTTGGAGGTGCCGTCTTTCAGATGAGACGTTAAACCGAGGTCCCGTCTGCTCTCTCAGGTGGACATAAAAGATCCTATGGCCACTATTTCGAAGAAGAGCAGGCGAGTTCTCCCTGGTGTCCTGGACCAATATTTATCCCTCAATCAACATCACTAAAAAACAGATTATCTGATCATTATTACATTGCTGTTTGTGGGAGCTTGCTGTGTTCAAATTGGCTGGCTGCATTTCCTACATTACAACATTGACTACACTTTTTTAAAAAAAGTACTTCATTGGCTGTAAAGCGTTTTGGAACGTCCGATGTTCGTGAAAGGTACGATAGAAACACAAGTCTTTCTTTCTTTCCCTTGATTGAAGCCACGTTGTTCAGTGACTGGCCAAGAAGGCTTGATTCCCAGTGGGTGATATTTGCTAATCTTGATTGGGCTGGTATCAGGGATGCTACCAGTTAACCCACTGCCGCTGGGTTAGAAAAGGAAATTTTGCCGGGGTTCTCACTCCTGATCCTTGGCCGACCAATCCTTTTGGTATGCCGCCTGTCTGGATATCTCAACTGAGGGCAGGCTCAGGCCTGTCTATATGGATAGGCTCAAACATGGATAGTGCCACTTGGGTGAAGTACCAAATAGTGTCCATCACCTGTGAACCCTCATCTATGCACCAGACTGATACCTGGGATGGCAGGAATGACGTATGAAGAGAGAGTCGGTCGATTAGGCTAATATTCGCTGGAGTTTAGAAGAATGAGAGGGGATCTCATTGAAACTTATAAAATTCTAACAGGACTAGACAGACTAGATGCAGAAAGGATGTTCCCGATGGCGGGGGAGTCCAGAACCACGGGTCACAGTCTAAGGATAAGGGGTAAGCCATTTAGGACTGAGATGAGGAGGAATTTCTTCACCCAGAGAGTGGTGAACCTGTGGAATTCTCTGCCACACAGGGCAGTTGAGGCCAATTCATTAAATATATTCAAGAAGGAGTTCGATATATTTCTTGAGGCTAAAGGGATCAAGGGATATGGGGAGAAAGCAGGGACAGGGTACTGAATTTGGATGATCAGCCATGCTCTAATTAAATGGCGGAGCAGGCTCGAGGGGCTGAATGGCCTACTCCTGCTCCTATCTGTAGTGTATGTACCTTTAAGGGGAGAACTACTTTTTACATCTCCTGTATACTGTAGTACCGGCAGTGACCACACCTGTATATAAACCCTGAGTAGGGATCTGTACTGTAGTTTTAGAGTAACCCTCATCCAGTAAACACCTGTTGATTGTTCCTCTGCAGTCTCTGTCTATTTCTTGAAGGACACCATACATCAAGATTCACGGATTTAACATTGGCGACGAGTCGATTCGAACCTACCTGCAACTCTGCAGAGGAAGGCCGACTCCAGAGGCACGGGCGTTGACCATCCGGCGGAGACTCCAGCGAGGCGGGCTGGCAACAGGTACGGCGCAGACCCTTCCAGCACAGCGGCGGCTAGAGCCGACCGACGGCACAGGAAAAGGCCGAGCAGCGTCGACGGGAGCAGAGAGAGAGGGTAAAGCACACAGGGCGCAGCCGGGGTTCAGGACCGAGCGGCGTCAACGAGAGAGGCGCGCAGGAAAATGCGCAGAGCGCGGCCGGTGTTCAAGGGCTGAGCAGCGTCCACGGGGGAAGAAAGGAAAGCGCAGGAGACGCCATTTGAGCCGCAGCGGAGAAGAAGGGAGAGCGCGGGAGACACCATTTTTGAGCCGCAGCGGAGAAGAAGGGCGAGCGCGGGAGACGCCATTTTGAGCCACAGCGGAGAAGAAGGGAGAGCGCGGGAGACGCCATTTTTAGCCAGTCTAACCACACCCAGGGATGCTGAAGAGTGGCAGTGTCACAGCGTTCGACAATGAAGTCGACGATTGGGCGACATATGTAGAACGCATAGAACTGTACTGCAAGGCGAATGAAGTGCCAGATGCCAGGAAAGCACTGGTATTGTTGAATTCCATGGGTGCAAAAACGTATGGCTTACTGCGAAACCTAGTAACCCCAGAGAAGCCAGTGGAAAAGGATTTTGAAAGCATAGTGGCAATCCTACAGGACCACTTAAACCCCACACTGCTGCTGATAGCAGAAAGATTTAAGTTTCACAAAAGGAACCAGCATAAAGATGAAAGTAATGCTGAGTATTTAACGGAACTGCGCAAGCTATCGAAACACTGCCAGTTTGGAACGGGACTAGCAGATACTTTAAGGGACAAGTTTGTGTGTGGGCTTCAAAGTGAAGGAACCCAGAAACGGCTTCTATCAGAAAAGGATCTTACGCTGGACAAGGCTTTCAGCATGGCAGTATCACACAAAGCAGCCGCACGGGGCGCTGCAGAGATACAACGGAGACCACAAGAATATGGCACAAATGAAATGTCATACGGAACAGTGAAGTGTTATCGCTGCGGCAGAACAACACACGACCATAAGGATTGTTGGTTCAAGGACCAAGTGTGCTACAGTGTGGAAAAGTAGGACACATAGCAAGAGTCTGCAGGTCGGGAAAGGAAACCAGCAGCAAGAAATCTCCACAGGAGAAGTACAAAAAGGTACATAAGGTGACGGAGAGTAGTTCAGACGAACAGAAAAGTGATACAGGCTCCGGAAGCAAGGAGCTGGGTTCTCTGAAACTACATAATGTAATCAAAATGGAGGATCACCAAACTATCTGGGTCACGCTCAAGATAGACGGAGTCCAAGTGAAAATGGAATTGGACACAGGATCAGCCCTAACAGTCATAAACCGAAGGGACTACAAGTGGCTATTTTCACATATACCCTTGAGAGATACAGGGATTGTCTTGAAGACGTATACGGGGCAAAAAGTCTACCCCAAAGGAAAAATAAGGGTGAACGTTATATATAACAGCAAGGAAACACCAAAAATGGACCTATATGTATTGCCAGATGGAGGACCACCACTACTAGGACGTGAATTGATCCGGAAGATACAGCTAGATTGGCATTCCATACAAGCACTGACTGTAGATGCCAAAAAGGATGACGACGTCACACCTGGACGACTGTCAAAAATGCTAACTGATGCACAGGAAGTGTTCCAGGAGGGACTCGGAACACTAAAAGGCATAACAGCGATGATCAAAATAGAGGAAAATGCAAGCCCAAAGTTTTTTAAGGCCAGACTGGTGCCTTATGCGATCCGCCCAGCCGTCGAAGCAGAGCTGGAAGGTTTGGAACATTCTGGAGTACTGTCCAAAGTGGACTGGAGCGAGTGGGCTACACCCATCGTTCCTGTAATGAAGAAGTCGTTGAGTAATACGCCTGGGGAACCAAAGAAGGTTCGCATCTTTGGGGACTTTAAGGTGACAGTGAACCCACTCCTTCACACGGTACAATATCCGCTTCCGCAGATTGAAGATATTTTCGCCTCGCTATCTGGAGGAAAACGCTTCACTAAGATTGATCTGGCCCAGGCGTACCTGCAAATGGAGGTAGAAGAAGCCTCGAAACAGTACCTCACGATCAACACTCATAAAGTTCTCTACCAATACAATCGGCTGGTGTTCGGGGTAGCATCAGCTCCGGCTATTTGGCAAAGGGCAATGGATCAAGTCCTGCAAGGGATTCCAGGGACCCAGTGTTATTTGGACGACATCCTGGTCACGGGCGAAAATGACAGTGATCACCTCGCCAACCTGGAGCAGGTGCTCACTAGATTAAAGGAATATGGGCTCAGAGCTAATCACCACAAATGCGAGTTTTTCCAGAAGCAGATCTCGTATTGTGGCCACGTTATTGATGAAGAGGGGTTACATAAGTCCCCTGAAAAGATTGAGGCAGTAGTCAAGGCTCCAGCACCGGAAAATGTGTCACAACTGAGGTCATTCCTCGGGCTGGTGAACTACTACCATAAGTTCTTGCCGAATTTGTCTACAGTACTACATGATATAATAAAAAGACTCACACATCAAGGAACTTTAAAGTAAGCTTTAAACAACTTATAATTAAACTATATACAAGAGCGGTCTTCACCATGCCTCTAGGTGAAGCCCTTTCACAATACTGAGCAGTTCAGCATTTATACTAGTCCAAACACAGGAAGTGACGTATGCACAGGAAGTGATGTATGCACAGAGTTCACAGTTCACAGTTCACAGGAAGTGATGTGCACATAACTTCCCAGAAGTTATTATTATTATCACATTCTTCCCTCCTGCGAGATTAGAAGGCTGTGGTCTTCCTTTTGTTCCGCAGCCGCCGAACGAGGAAGAGTCGCACCCGTTTGGGTTCCCATCGTAGAGGGTCGCTGGTCCGCTTACACACTGTTGGCCATTGGTCAGAGTCTGTGTGGCCTGGATTACCCTGTGAAGGGTCGGGGAGATCATGGCTTCGTGTACGAGTCCCAATAGGTGCAGAGTCGGTCTGTCTCTGTTCAGAGGGAGGTGCAGAGCTGGTCTGTGGCGGATCAGTACTTTGGTGCGCGGTACTGGGAGGGTCGCAACTTTGAGTACGGGGTTCTACCGGTACCACGCTAGTTGGTGTCAGATCAGGATCCTGGAGAGGGGTACCTGGTAGGTTCCAAGAGGCTCCTGGTAAAATACCATCACTCGATGCCCCACTAGGTCCTGGTGGGCAGGGAGCCAGATCCCGTAATGATACGGTAGATTCTCGGCCGTCGGGATATCGTATGTATGCATAGGTGGGGCTGGCATCGGTTAGTTCGACCTCGTCTACGAGAGGGTCATTTTTAGACGTCCGAACGTATCTTCGGAGTAGTACAGGTCCAGGAGTAGTTAGCCATGATGGGAGGGATGTCCCATAAGATGAGCGACGCTGGAATCCAAAGAACCTCTCATGAGGTGTAGTATTTGTGGCTGTAGAAAGAAGGGACCGTATAGAGTGCAATGCATCCGGAAGCACTGTTTCCCATTGCTGGTTTGGTAGGCCCCGAGATCTTAAAGCAAGATGTACGGAATTCCAGATGATACCGTTATACCTCTCTACCTGCCCATTTCCGATGGGATGATATGGCGTCGTTTTGCTTGTAGCAATTCCCCGTTCTGAGAGGTAGTCCTTGAGTTCCCTTGACATAAAGGATGGACCCCGATCTGAGTGAATGTAAGCCGGCATGCCACAGAGAGAAAATACCTGCTCAAGGCAGCAGATTACTGTGGATGCCAGCATATTGGAGCAGGGGAAGGCAAACGGAAAACGTGAATATTCATCAATCATGGTGAGCAAATATGTGTTCCAAGTTGAAGAGGGCACTGGGCCCTTAAAATCGATGCTAAGTCATTGCATCGGTTGGGTTGCATGTATGAGCATACCATCTGAGGGGCGGAAGAACTGAGGTTTTAATTCTGCACAAAGCCAGCATTCTGCGCACATTTTCTTTACATCTCCAGTAGAAAAAGGGAGATTCCGTGATCGTACGAAATGTAGCATGCGCGTAACGCCAGGATGACACAATCCATTATGGACATCTATGAGAGTAGAGGACGACATAGTGGAGCAGAATGCTCGTGTGAGGGTATCCGGGGCCACATTCTCCTTGCCAGGTCGATAGTGAATGGTGTAAGCAAAAGAGGCCAGTTCCATCCTCCAAAGCTGTATTTTATTATTCTTAATTTTGGTTCGTTTTTGATTATCGAGCATGAAAGCGACTGATCGCTGGTCCGTGATTAATGTAAAGTGCTGGCGAGCTAGGAAATGGTTCCACTTCCGTACCGCCTCTATGATGGCTGTGGCTTCCTTCTCAACCGGAGGATAATGTAGCTCGGCACCTTGTAAGGTCCTGGACATAAATGCTACAGGACGACCTTCCTGATTTAGAGTAGCCGAGATCGCCACCTCCGAGGCATCACATTCGACTATGAAAGGGAGAGCCTCATCGATGGAGTGAAGAGCCGCTTTCTCCAACTGTTTTTTGAGAAGGTTAAAGGCTGCAACAGCCGCTGTTTCCAATGGAAATGATCTAGCATGCAGCAAGGGTTGGATTTTGTCTGAAAAATGAGGAATCCATTTAGCGTAGTATGCAAACAGACCGAGAGCCCAACGTAAAGAAGCCGGATTCTTAGGTGACGGGAGCTCTTGGAGCGGGCGAAGTCTTTCTGGGTCTGGCTTAATGATACCATTGCCTACGCAGTAGCCAAGGATGTTGATGGTCGGTTGCGACTCAACAGATTTAGATTCATTCAAAGTTAAGTTACGGTGATGGAGAGCATCCCGAAATTTTTGGAGGTTGGCGTCGTGTTCCTGTTGATCGTGACCTGCAATAGTAATGTTATCAAGATAGGGAAAAGTGTCCCTTAAGTTTTCCTGCTTAACCAGGCCATCCATTACCCGTTGGAAGACAGCCACTCCATTAGTAACCCCGAATGGAAGGCGACGAAATTGGTACAGCCATCCATTAGCCTCAAAGGCTGTGTACTGCTTATCTGAGACCTTCAAGGGTACCTGATGATAGGCACTTTTCAAATCGTAAGTTGAGAACACTTTGTATTCGGCCAGTTTATTAACCATATCATCAATGCGTGGCAATGGGTAGGCGTCCAAGTCAGTATATTGATTGACGGTTTGTGAATAATCAATGCATAGTCGTTGTTTGTGAGGTTTTAGAGGGTTCTTGACGATGACGATTTGAGCCCGCCAGGGCGACGAATATGGTTCGATGATATCCTCTGCTAAAAGTCGAGAGATTTCAGCCTCAATAAAAGATTGGTCTTCCTGACTAAAGCGCCGTGATTTCGTTATTATTGGTTTGCATCGAGGAGGAATACTGGCAAATAATGAGGGTCCATCAAGTGAAGCTGCTGATAATGCACAAAACGGTAATTTAGACAGTATATTAGAAATAGTAAGTCCAGGTTTGGATCCGCCGAACTCAATGGTGAGTTTCTTATGCTGTTTTTGAAAATCCAGCCCTAAGATGAGATCACTACATAAGTCCTTGAGCACCGAAAGTCGGGTGGAGGGATACATGCAACCATTAAGTGTCATATCAATAATACAAAAGCCGGAGATTCTGGTATTAAGTGATGACTGAGCCATCGCAATTGCCTGGTCCGATGGGAAGATATGTAGTTTCAATTTCGCAACAATCTGTTCTCTAATGAAACTATCAGTACTTCCTGAGTCAATTAAGGCATCTAAGGTATGCCCATTAATTGAAACTTTTGTAGCTGCCTGAAACCGGTTCTGTGGGCAAGCAGCTGTAATTGATGTGGTTGCATAGAGAGTGGCTGAAACTCTAGGTGTGTTTCTTCGGGAAAGAGCGCGAGAGGAAGCTTGATAGGTCCTAGCCGGAGCATCTTGATAGGCCCTAATTGGGGCAGTTCGGTAGGCCTTAGCTGGATAGGCCCTCGTAGAGGCTCTTGATTGGCAAACTTTTGCAAAGTGTCCCTTTTTATCGCAATGACTGCAGATCGCATTGCGAGCAGGGCAGAATTTCCTAGGGTGAAAAGAATCTCCACAAAAGAAGCATTCCTTCCTAGATTGCCAAGAGGCTGCTAAAGTGGGGTCATCCTCCTCTTCTTCATCAGAATTATCATCAGGATTAGATTCCTCCATGATAGAGTTCACCTGAGGCCACTTGAATCGTCTGGTTGCAGTTACAGCAGCAGATTGAGATCTGGGCAGCTGAGAGAGGTCTGCATTTTTCTTTGCCAAATCCAGAGAACAAGCCAGGTCAAAAGCCTTTTGTAGCTCAAGTGTTTTACTTTCTAGCAGACGCTGGCGTATAAATGGAGAGGCAATCCCGCAGATGAAAGCATCACGAATCATTTCTTCGCGGTACAGCTCAGCCGAGGCTGCCTGAAAGTTACAATCTACGCTGAGCCTGCGAAGTTCCTGGAGGAATTTGTTAATTGATTCCCCTGGCCCTTGTCAGGCTGTGGCCAGTAGATGTCTAGCATAGACCTCATTTGCGGTCTTGGCATATAGTTTTTTTAAGTGCCCGGATCACCTCATTGTAATTATCCCATTCATCAACATATTCAAACACTGTTGGGGTCACATAGTTGATAAGTATCCTCAGTTTAGTAGGAGCATCTGCTTTACATTCATCAAGAAAATTCTCAAAAGTACGGTACCAATGCTTCCATACCCTGCCAGCTGCTGGTGCGTTTGGGTCCAAGTCCAGACGAGTAGGTTTAAGGATGTTTTCCATGATGGGTGGTTCCCTGGATCCTTAACTCTGAGTTTGTCCGAAGGTCTAGTATTTGAGAGTGTAAATACTAAGTTGTTTAAATTGATGTAATAAAAAGACTCACACATCAAGGAACTTTAAAGTAAGCTTTAAACAACTTATAATTAAACTATATACAAGAACGGTCTTCACCATGCCTCTAGGTGAAGCCCTTTTACAATACTGAGCAGTTCAGTATTTATACTAGTCCAAACACAGGAAGTGATATATGGACAGGAAGTGATGTATGCACAGAGTTCACAGTTCACAGTTCACAGGAAGTGATGTGCACATAACTTCCCGGAAGTTATTATTATTATCACACTACACCCACTGAACACCCTACTGCAAACGGGGGTACCATGGAAGTGGAATGATGAATGTAAACGAGCTTTCCAGAAGTGCAAAGAATTGATCACATCAAAAGAGGTGTTGGCTCATTTCAACCCAGCACTACCAATTCGGTTGGCGTGTGATGCATCAACCTATGGTATTGGAGCGGTGCTGTCGCACAAATTCCCGGACGGCTCGGAGAGGCCAGTAGCCTTTGCGTCTCGGTCACTAACATCAGCCGAGCGTAACTATGCTCAGATTGACAGGGAGGCCCTCAGCCTAGTGTGGGGAGTGAAAAAGTTCAACCACTATCTGCACGGGCAGAAGTTCACCTTGCTGACTGACCACCAACCACTTGTCTCCATCTTTAATCCAAAGAAGGGCGTTCCGGTGATGACTGCGCAACGGCTACAAAGATGGTCCCTTTTTCTAGGGGCGAACCAATATGAAATAGAGTATAAGGGCACAAAACAGCATGGAAACGCTGATGGGCTATCACGCCTGCCACTGCCTATGGCGGAGGAAGTACCAGCAGTGGACCCTGTCGAAATATTTTATTCGACTATAATTGAACGCTTGCCAGTAACTAACGCGGATATAGAGAAGGAGACCCGAAATGACCCGACACTGTCTTGGGTATATGACTTGACGGTGAAGGGATGGCCAACACATGGCAATGCACTGTTGCCAGCATTCTCATCCAGAAGAGAACAGCTGTCAGTATGCCAGGGGACCTTGATGTGTGGATCCCGAGTGGTAATTCCACCCAAGTTAAGGGAGAGAGTGCTCAATGAGCTTCACGAAGGCCATCTGGGAGGGGTGAAAATGAAAAGCCTTGCTAGGGCTTATGTGTGGTGGCCGGGGATCGATCAGCAAATCGAGGACCTGACAAAGAGCTGCTCAGGATGCCAGAAGGTCCAAAATGCACCACCACATGCCCCTCTACACCCATGGGAGTGGCCCTCCTCTCCATGGCAACGGGTGCATATTGATTTTGCTGGTCCATTCATGGACTCAATGTTCTTAATAGCCGTGGATGCGCACTGGAAATGGCCTGAGGTGGTCAAAATGTCCTCCACCACCACGGAGAAAACGATTGCAGTCCTACGGACCATATTTGCCAGGAACGGCTTGCCAGAGCAGATTTGCTCTGATAACGGACCACAGTTTGTGTCCGAAGAGTTTCGGAAATTTATGAGAAGGAATGGGGTAAGGCATTACACATCCGCCCCGTATCATCCAGCCACAAATGGATTGGCTGAGAGGTTCGTACAAACCTTTAAAAAGGCAGTAAGGGCCATGTGCGATGACGACATTCCACTGCAGCATAAGGTGGACAATTTCCTGTTAGCCTACAGAAATGCGACACATGCAGTCACCAAACAGACCCCGGCCATGATGTTCTTTAACCGAAGGTTGAGATCTCGTCTGGATTTGCTCAGACCAAATGTACGAAGAGATGTTGAGAATAAGCAATTCCAGCACATCAATGAGAAGCCGACAAGGAGCTTCAGTGTAGGGCAACCAGTCTTGGCCCGCGACTACCTAACAGAGAAATGGCAACCAGGAACGATATGCACACGGCAGGGGCCACTAATGTACACAGTGGATGTTGGGGAGAACATTGTGAGACGCCATGTTGACCAGATCCTAGAGTCACAGGAACGAGTCAACCCCATGTCTCGCGTACCTGGTGATGAACCCGATATACAGGTAGCATCTACCCCAGAAACAGTAGTGTCGGAAGCTGATGAACCAACCGACGACAGGGGGCCAGAATCGCCTCCGCACCAAGAGCAAGACACTCAGGAAAGGCGCTATCCAGAAAGGAACAGGAAGCCGCCCCAAAGACTGAATTTATAAATGGACTATTTTCAGTTAATGTTGCATGTTAAAGGTGTTAATTGTTAAATGAATGTTATGGTACTGTTAATCTAAAAGGGGAGGAATTGTAGTGTATGTACCTTTAAGGGGAGAACTACTTTTTAGAGCTCCTGTATACTGTAGTACCGGCAGTGACCACACCTGTATGTAAACCCTGAGTAGGGATCTGTACTGTTAGTTTTAGATTAACCCTCATCCAGTAAACACCTGTTGATTGTTCCTCTGCAGTCTCTGTCTATTTCTTGAAGGACACCATACATCAAGATTCACGGATTTAACACTATCTTCTATGTTTCTATGTTTCTATGTCTATGTCTATGTTTCTGTGTTTCTATGTTTCTATGCCTTTGTTACCTCGAGACTTAACTATACCAACGCTCTCCTGGCCGGTCGGCCTCCCATCTTCCACCGTACATTAACTTGAGGTGATCCAAAACTCTGCTGCCCACAAGCTAACTCGCACCAAGTCCCGTTCACCCATCACTCCTGTGATGGCTAACCTACATTGGCTTCTGTTCCGGCAAAGCCTCAATTTTAAAATTCTCATCCTTGTTTTGAAATCCTTCCATGGCCTCGCAACTCCCCATCTCTGTAACCTCCTCCATCCCTACAACCCTCTGAAGTCTCTGCACTCCTCCAGTTCTGGCCTATTGCGCATCCCCGATTTTCTTCACTCCACCATTGGTGGCCGTGCCTTCAGCTGCCTGGGCCGTAAGTTCTGGAATTCCCTCCCTAAACATCTCCGCCTCTCTCTCCTTCATTAAGACGCTCCTTAAAGTCTACCTTTGTGACCAAGCTTTTGGTCACCTGTCCTAATATCTCCTTAAGTGGCTCGGTGTCAAGTTTTGTTTGATAACACTCCTGTGAAGCGCCTTGGGATGTTTTACTACATCAGAGGAGGTATTTAAATGCAAGTTTTTCTTAAACCGGATAGCCCCATTTTTTTTTAGATATTTGTTTTTTCAATCTCTCCAATGTTGGACTGAGTTAACACTAAATGAGTCAAGGCTTGGTTCGAAACATTAAGCTGCTTTATCCCACAGTAAGGAGACCAGACAGTGCAATAGTTACAATCAGATTCACTTAGTTCCATCAATTCACCTTATTTCTGTGTAACAACATAAAAATAACGAACTAGACTAAACTAACTCACTTCTTGCTTGACTTAAACAAACTTCTTTGCAATCTGACTTATCGAGCCTGCCTTGTCTGGCGCCTTTATGACTCAGCGACCTCTCTGTCACAAAAGCTAGACTTCCCTTAAGTTGCCTACATGTCTTACCACCCGCTTCTCAAAGAGACAGAGCTTTCCAACGCAGTGAGTGAGGGTCATTTTCCGATTACCCAGCCACCTGCTGAGTGTTTCCAGCAGTTTCTGTTGTTATTTCAGATTTCCAGCATCCGCTGTATTTTGCTATTGTAAACACATTGGGCAGGATTTTCTTTGGGCCGTAGAGTCGGGATTGGAGGCGTGTGGGGGTTTAAAATCCTGAAATCGGTGGTCCCGACCCCATCTTGCCCCCAACCCGCCTCCATGCCAGTTTCAAAGAAGGCGGGTGCCCGCCCCGCACTGGGACCCGCCTCCCCGAGGCAGGAAGGGGATTAGTGCTAATTAACTGCCAGTTAACAGGCAGTTTTTAGCCTAATCCCTATTTTCATTGTTGATCACTCCACCATCAGCGTACCATGGCTGCACTGTGTACCATCTACAAGATGCACTGCAGCAACTCGCCAAGGCTTCTTTGGCAGCACCTCCCAAACCCGTGACCTCTTCCACCTAGAAGGACAAGGGCAGTAGGCGTATGGGAACACCACCACCTCCAAGTTCCCCTCCAAGTCACACACCATCCTGACTTAGAAGTATATCGGCCGATCCTTCATCGTCGCTGGGTCAAAATCCTGGAACTCCCTCCCTAACAGCACTGTGGGAGCACCTTCACCACACGGACTGCAACGGTTCAAGAAGGCAGCTCACCACCACCTTCTCAAGGGGCAATTAGGGATGGGCAATAAATGCTGGCTATGCCAGCGATGCCCACATCCCATAAACGAATACAATTTTTTTTTTTTTTTAATATCTTTAGTGTCACCACCCTTGCCTCAGGACCTGGGAACAAGCACAGTACACAAGAAGGCGATAAAGGTGTTACAAAATTAGCTACTGTTAATTATCCTGTGGGTGAGTAATCCATGATCTTGCTCAAGGCTATGTATTTTGCAGCTGTGTCCTTGATTTCTATGCTCACTGTCCACGTTAAATAGCCTGCTTATCTCTCAGTTCATCTTTTTCCCGCAGAAAAACAGGAAGCCCTATCAACAACAACAACAACTTGTATTTATATGGCGCCTTTAACGTAGTAAAACATCCCAAGGCGCTTCATAGGAGTATTATAAGACAACAAATTTGACACCGATCCACATAAGGATAAATTAGGGCAGGTGACCAAAAGCTTGGTCAAAGAGGTAGGTTTTAAGGAGCGTCTTAAAGGAGGAAAGAGAGGCAGCGAGTTTTAGGCAGGGAATTCCAGAGCTTAGGGCTCAGGCAATAGAAGGCACGGCCACCAAAGGTTGAGCGATTATAATCAGGGATGCTCAAAAGGGCAGAATTAGAGGAGCGCAGATATCGCGGGAATGGGAGGGAGGGTGGGTTGTGGGGCTGAAGGAGATTACAGAGATAGGGAGTGGCGAGGCCATGGAGGGATTTGAAAACAAGGATGAGAATTTTGAAATCGAGGCGCTGCTTAACCGGGAGCCAATGTAGGTCAGCGAGCATGAGGGTGATGGACGAACGGGACTTGGTGTGGGTTAGGGCACGGTCGGCAGAGTTGTGGATGACCTCAAGTTCACGTAGCGTGGAATGTGGGAGGCCAGCCAGGAGTGCGTTGGAATATCACCCAAGGATCCCTTTGTAACTCAGGCCAGAAACATAGAAACATAGAAACATAGATTTAGGAGCAGGAGTAGGCCATTCGGCCCCTCGAGCCTGCTCCGCCATTTAATGTGATCATGGCTGATCATCCAAATTCAGTACCTGGTCCCTGCTTTCTCCCCATACCCCTTGGTCCCTTTAGCCTTAAGAAATATATCTAACTCCTTCTTGAATATATTTAATGAATTAGCCTCAACTGCCTTTTGTGGTAAAGAATTCCACAGGTTCACCACTCTCTGGGTGAAGAAATTCCTCCTCATCTCTGTCCTAAATGGCTTACCCCTTATCTTTAGACTGTGACTCCTGGTTCTGGACCCCCCCGCCATCGGGAACATCCTTCCTGCATCTAGTCTGTCTAGTCCTGTTAGAATTTTATAAGTTTCAATGAGATCCCCTCTCATTCTTCTAAACTCCAGCGAGTATAAGCCCAATCGACCCAATCTCTCCTCATACGTCATTCCTGCCATCCCAGGTATCAGTCTGGTGAATCTTCGCTGCACTCCCTCCATGGGAAGAACATCCTTCCTCAGATAAGTCGACCAAAACTGCACACAATACTCAAGGTGTGGTCTCACCAAGGCCCTGTACAACTGCAGCAAGACATCCTTGCTCCTGTACGCGAATCCTCTCGCTATGAAGCCCAACATACCAATTGCCTTCTTAACCGCTTGCTGCACCTGCATGCTTACCTTCAGCGACTGGTGCACAAGGACACCCAGGACTCGTTGCACTTCCCCTTCTCCCAATCTATTGCCATTCAGATAATAATCTGCCTTCCTGTTTTTGCCACCAAAGTGGATAACCTTGCATTTATCCACATTATACTGCATCTGCCATGCATCTACCCAATCACCCAAGCTGTCCAAATCATACTGGAGTTTCTCAGCATCCTCCTCACAGCACACACGCCCACCCAGCTTTGTGTCGTCTGCAAACTTGGAGATATTACATCTAGTTCCCTCGTCTAGATCATTAATATATATTGTGAATAGCTGGGGTCCTAGCACCGATCCCTGCGGTACCCCACTAGTCACTGCCTGCCACTCGAAAAAAGACCCGTTTATTCCAACTCTTTGCTTCCTGTCTGCCAACCAGTTCTCTATCCAAGTCAGTAGCTTACCCCCAATCCCATGTGCTTTAACTTTACACATTAATCCCTTATGCGGGACCTTATCAAAGGCCTTCTGAAAGTCCAAATACACCACATCCACTGGTTCTCCCTTATCTATTCTACCAGTTACATCCTCAAAAAATTCCAGTAGATTAGTCAAGCACGATTTACCTTTTGTAAATCCATGTTGACTTTGTCCGATTCTGTCACTGTTTTCCAGAAATGATCCTTGTTGCCTGCCCCTCAGCTCTTCCCAATGCATGTCCATCTTTCTTGAGATGGGGTGACCAGGACTGAGCCGAGTGCTCCTCAACTGGTTTCACCATACAACATTATCACAATTCGTTTCAGCTGGTCAATTAATGGAACACTAGGATCTTTCAGCATCCTCAATAATGATTAACCTCGTGGATCAGCTGGCAGATATCATCCAGTCAGAAGAGGAGAATGTGACTGAGAACTCACTGCAGAACAAAAGTCTTCCCGCAAAGTATGTTTAAAAATACAAAAGCAAAAGAATGCGGATGCTGGAAATCTGAAATAAAAACAGAAAATGCTGGAACTACTCAGCAAGTCAGGCAGCATCTGTGGAGAGAGAAACAGAGTTAACGTTTCAGGTATTTTTTTCCAGTTCTGACGAAGGGTCATCGACGTGAAACGTTAACTCTGTTTCTCTCTCTACAGGTTAAAAAATATTTCATCAGGCAGAATGGTTCCAGGGATGAGGGACTTCAGATATGTGGAGAGACTGGAGAAGCTGGGGTTGTTCTCCTTAGAGCAGAGAAGGTTGAGAGGAGATTTGATGGAGGTTTTCAAAATCATGAGGGGTCTAGACAGAGTAGATAGAGAGGAACTGTTCCCATTGGCGGAAGGGTCGAGAACCAGAGGACACAGACTGAAGGTGATTGGCAGAAGAACCAAAGGCGACAGGAGGAAAAACTATTTTACGCAGCGAGTGGTTATTATCTGGAATGCACTGCCTGAAAGGGTGGTGGAGGCAGATTCAATAGTGGCCTTCAAAAGGGAATTAGATAAGTACCTGAAGGAAAAGAATTTGCAGGGCTACGGGGAAAGGGCAGAGGAGTGGGACTAGCTGAAGTGGTCTTGCAGAGAGCCTGCATGGGCTCGATGGGCCGAATGGCCTCCTACTGTGTTGTAACCATTCTATGATTCTAACATTAACAAAACACAATTGATATTTATTAGCATCTGCCCTGATTCCACACGCAGAAAAGGTCAAGTAATCAGATCAGGGGCCCAATATTGAAGGTGGTGTTGCTATTGAAAAGCAATTATAGATTTAAGAAGGAAGTATCTTTGACCCTGACTGTTTAAGGGAATAAGAAATAGGCGATGTAGCTTCATAGAATTACATAGAATGTTTAGCACAGAACAGGCCATTCGGCCCATCTTGTCTGTGCCGCTGTTTATGTTCCACATGCGCCTCCTCCGACCCTACTTTGACTCACCCTATCAGCGTATCTTGCTATTCCAAGTTCAATCCCAGTTGGTGCTGAGTGAGCTGACCTCGGTTAGAATGGGAGTAAGCCTCACAGTTCCCTGATTAGGGATGCGATAAAGGTATGGCTGGGATTATCCAGTGATTCCTTTGATGTGGATGTCATGCACGTAGAGGACTGGCCTGAGTTTTGATGTTGCCCCACATACCAATGCTCATTCTTAGCTTTTACCTCCGTGAGCCTAACAGACCAGGTATAAAGTTTAAGTCGACGTTCCTGTTACCTTTAAGTTGAGATATTACAAACAAGCCTAATTCATTGACTGTGAAGTGCTTTGGGACGTCCTGAGGACATGAAAGGCGCTATATAAATGCAGTTCTTCCTTCTGATTTAGGGTCTGTCCATCAATAAGGCAACAGCCCTCTCCAAATCCCCCAAGCCCATGAACTTCAAACTGGACAAAGCAGCAGTAAGTGCAAGTAGATGTGAGTTGCTGAGGTTTGGTGGGTGGCATTGCTAAGGTTCAAGGGCCAGGAATGGTCCATGACTGTAGCTTGGAGAACCCTGGGCCTGGAAGGCTATTGAAACTATCTCCCAGCAAGAGTCGGTGTCGTCAGGAGAGCACAAGAGAGAATAAAAATGAAAAAGCCACCAAACATCCATCCAACATGCCGATACGACCATTGTGAGAATGGAGCCCTTTTGTGATTAAATAGCAAGTTTCCCTGTAAAGCCTCAGTTTTTGAATCAGCTTGTTCCAGTGCATGTGTCATCAGTGAGCCTGCTGTTAGCTACATGACAGGCAGAGTATTTTTAGAAGCAGTTCCATCAAGCCCATTAAAACGTGAAAGAGCACCGTTTTTATTGTGGAAGCTGTATGCTATACCAGTTAATTCAGCAAGGAAGCTGCCTTGTTCTATTTTGCTTCCAACATCGTCCAATCGTATGAGCACAGATGATACTGCTGGGAACTCAAGTTTGAAAATGACTGCTGTATTTCTACAAAATCTATCCAGCGGTATCCATCTATCGCAACAGATCCTGAGCAGCTCGCCTCCCCAGCTGGAGGTTGTCAATCTCATTGTTACAGCTCATTTCAGCTCCTGAATGCCAACTTTCAGGAAAGGATGAACAGGCTGGGTCTCTTTTCTCTTGAAAAAGAAGGCTGAGCGGTGACCTAATAGAGGTCTATAAAATTATGAAAGGTTTTGATAGAGTGGATACAGAGAGAATGTTTCCACTTGTGGGGAAGAGTATAACTAGAGGCCGTCAATATAAGATAGTCACCAAGAAATCCAATAGGGAATTCAGGAGAAACTTCTTTACCCAGAGAGTGGTGAGAATGTGGAACTCGCTACCACAGGGAGTGTTTGAGGCGAATAGTATAGATGCAGTTAAGGGGAGGCTCGACAAACATATGAGGGAGAAGGGAATAGAGGGTTATGCTGATAGATTTAGATGAGGAAAGACGGGAGGAGGCCGTCTATCCTATCTCTGTAAACTCCTTCAGCCACACAACCCCCACCGAGATATCTGCGCCCCTCTAATTCTGCCGTCTTGAGCATCCCTGATTATAATCGCTCAACCTTTGGCGGCCGTGCCTTCTGTTGCCTGGGCCCTAAGCTCTGGAATTCCCTGCCTAAACCTCTCCGCCTCGCTACCTCTCTTTCCTCCTTTAAGTCGCTCCTTAAAACCTACCTTTTTGACCAAGCTTTTGGTCACCTGCCCTAATTTATTCTTATGTGGCTCGGTAAAATTTTTTGTCTTAAAATACTCCTGTGCAACGCCTTGGGACGTTTTACTATGTTAAAGGCGCTATATAAATACAAGTTGTTGTTGGTGGTGAGGCTCCAGTGGAGCATAAACACCGGCATGGACCGATTGGGTCGAATGGCCTGTTTCTGTGCCGTATATCCGATGTAAGGTAATTCCTATGTCATTCCTTTCTGCTGGGAGATGCGCTGGTCCTATATCTCGCCCGGAGAAGAAAAAGACATTGTTGCTGAATTTTGACGGCGAATGAAGCTGTTTTTAAACAAACATGATGTGAGAGACTTCCACAGGGTCCGAAAGCAAAGCTCGGCTCATTGCTTTCTGCTGCTTTCTGCTGTCCAATGCAGCCCACAGATTGATCTTTGGAATCTGCAATCGCCTGACAGGGGCCTCACCCAGAATCCTGATCTCACTCTCTCCCTTCTAATCCCATGAGTCACATGTATTGATTTGTATGTGGGTTCAATGACGACACATTCATGAAAGAGAATGCCTTTTAATCTAAAGCTTGTTCATCTAAGTTAACAGCATTACAGGAGACACCATGTTAGAGATCCATCTAAAACGAAACCAAAACTAAACTGCTTGTCTCTCACATGCCCTCTGCTGGTCAGGCATAAATAATCAATCAGGCAAATATGCTGGTAAGGCATAAATAATCAAACAGGCAAATACCATCACTATTTGCTGATATCATTACATCTCCCTTTCTTAAAACAAAAGTATTTTACTTTTATCTAACAACATGTTTTCTTTGTATTACTCTGCATTTTAACTGTAACACTTAATGAACTTACATTATCATTATCATTATCAAGGTTTTTTAACCTTGCTTTGTGTGTTCACATGAAATATGTAAATACACTAGAACTTGAAGAGAGAATAAGATAACATTACTTCCTTCTATAACAAGAGTCCTTAAACTTGCTCAATGAGTCTCTCAGGAGGCTTCACGTGTCTTGAGGATTTACTGATTGATTGTCCTTGAATCTGAGTTGTTGCCTCAGATGATGATTTCTCAGCTGTGTGATCAGGTTGTTCAACAGTATCAGTCTTTTGACCTGCTGTGTGATCAGGTTGTTCAACAGTATCAGTCTTTTGACCTGCTGTGTGATCAGGTTGTTCAACAGTATCAGTCTTTTGACCTGCTGTGGCTGGTCCCATGAGAAGATCCCGACAATTTCTTCTCAGAACAGCACCCTCATCTGTCTGAATGGTGTATGACCTTGGTTGAACTTCACTCAGGACAGTTCCCTTCTGAGTCCATATGTTTGTTTTGTCTTTGAACCTTATTTGGTCACCAGTGTGGAGTTCAGGTAGGTTTTGTGTTCCTCTGTCATAGTAGTACTTTTGCTTTTCTTTCTGTTGTTCTTTGAACTTCCTCACTTTCTCCCCCTCTTTTGTTTTCAGGAGGTTCTCTGGGATGGGTAGGTTTGACCTTAGCAGACGTCCCATAAGGAGTTGGGCTGGTGACATACCACACTCGAGCGGCGTTGTGCGGTATACAAGCATGCTCTGGTAGAAGTCAGTTCCACTGTCTTTTGCCTTGTACATCAGTCTTTTCACTGTCTGGACCGATTTTTCCACTAGTCCATTGGACTGTGGAAAGTGAGGACTTGACGTTGTGTGGACAAAGTCCTACTCTTTGGCAAAGTGTCGGAAACTTGCATTGTAAAACTGGGGTCCGTTGTCTGTGAAGACCTCGTTTGCCACGCCATGTCTGGAGAATATGGCTTTCATACATGTTATCACAGCATCTGCAGTGGTGGTGTACAGTCTACAAACCTCTGGATACAGGGAGTAATAGTCTGTGACTACAAGATAGTCCTTCCCTTGACATACGAATAGGTCAGCGCCTACCTTCTGGTAAGGTCTGTCTGGCGCTGGGTGTGGCTTTAGTGGTTCTACCGGATTGCTTGCTCGATATTTCAGGCATATTGTGCAGTTTGACACTTCATTTGTCACATCTTGGTTGATTCGTGGCCAGTACATCACCTCTCGTGCTCTTTTCTTACACTTTTCGATTCCCAGATGTCCTCCATGGATCCTTTTTAGCATCTCTTTTCTCAGACTCTTTGGGATAACTATTTTACTTCCTTTGTAGATGATGTCTTCGACCACTGATAGTTCCGCCCTGCAGTTCCAGTACTCTGCCATGTCAGGTGAGCAGTCTTGCTTCATGTTGGGCCATCCATCCAAGATGCTTTTCCTCAGTCGTCTCAGTGTTTCATCTTTGTTTGTCTCAGTCTTTATGAGCTCCATTTTTGCATCTGCTATGGGCAGTGCACTTGTGATCATGTCTACGTAGGCGTTCACTTTTTCATCCATTTTGGTGTTTGCGGGCTCACTTGGGTCAACAGCTCTGGACAACGTGTCTGCTGTATACATCAGCTTACCCGGTGTGTACGCAACATTCAGTGTATAGCGTTGCAGCCTGATCATCATTCTTTGTATTCTAAGCGGACAGCTATTTAGTGGCTTTTGGAACAATGCAATCAAGGGCTTATGGTCAGTCTCTACACTGATTGCTTGTCCTGACACAAACTGGTGAAATCTTTCACAGGCGTATGTGATGCTGAGCAGCTCCTTTTCTATTTGAGCATATCGCGTCTCCGCGTCTGTCATTGAGCGCGATGCATATGCAATAGGTTGCCAGTAGTCATATTTTTGCAGAAGAACAGCACCGAGCCCACTCTGTTATGCATCTGATGATATCTTGATGGGTCTCGCTGGGTCATAAAACATCAGAACTGGTTCCTCTGTGAGCAGTTTCTTTAGATCGCTCCATGACTTCCCGTGCTCATGATTCCATTCCCATTCTATGTTCTTTTCAGTTAGTCTTCTCAGTGGCGCCATCTTTTCTGAGAGGTTGGATATGAATTTACCCATGTAGTTGATCATTCCATTAAACCTCTGCACGTCCTTTTTGCATTGTGGCTTTGGCATATTCTCAATGGCGGACACCTTTCTGGGATCTGGTCTGATGCCCTCACTGCTAAGGATATCTCCCACGAATGTCAGTTCTGTCACCCCGAGCTGGCATTTCTCTCTATTCAGCTTCAGGTTTGTTTTCCTTGTTGCTTCCAGCACTTTTTTCACTCTCTCGTCATGCTCAGTTCTCGTGGTTCCCCATACTATGATGTCATCCATCGATGTATCAACTCCCTCCAGGTGCTCATAGATCATATGGATAGTTTTGTGATACACTTCAGGAGCTGAGGCAATGCCAAATGGTAACCTTAGGAATCTGTATCTGCCAAATGGACTGTTGAACGTGCACAGTCTTGAACTTGCCTCGTCCAGTTTCATCTGCCAAAATCCTGATGATGCATCTAACTTGCTGAAATACTTTGCATTTGCAAACTGTGACATGATTTCCTCATGTGTAGGAAGCTTGAAGTGCTCTCTCTTTATTGCTCTGTTTAGATCTCTTGGATCCAGGCAAATTCTGAGCTTTCCATTCTTTTTGTCCACAATGACGAGGGAACTCACCCACTCAGTTGGCTCATCTATCTTCTGAATCATGTTCAGGCTTTCCATCCTGTCCAACTCTGCCTTCAGTTGCTTTTGAAGAGCAAACGGAACTTTTCTGCATGGATGTATGACCGTTGGCATGCTTTTATCTACTCTGATCGTGTGTTCTCCTGGAAGGCAGCCTAGACCCTGAAATAGGTCGTTGTACTCTTTCATGAGTTCATCATAGACTGTCTCTCCTTCGCTTTCCACAACGAGGACTCTCTTTACCAGGTTCAGTCTCTCACAGGCTATTAAACCTAGTATGGCTTGCACATCCTTTGGCACCACGATTAATGCTAGCGTGTGCTCTCTGTCCTTGTGTGTCACTTTGACAATGCATCTTCCTTTCACTGGTATATTAGTACCTGAGTATCCTGTCACTTTCACTTTTATTCCATGTATCTTTGGTCTGGGTCTAATTTTCTTAAAATCAGTCTCTGATATCACATTAACTTGTGCTCCAGTATCCAATTTAAATGGAATGTGTATGTCATTCACTTTTAGTGTCAACATCCAGTCTCTTTCTTCTTTTTTGTTTTCAGACACAACATCCACATAGAACTCCTCTATCTCGCTTTCATCTACTGCATGGACCTTGCTTTGTTGCGCTTGGTTCTTACAGCAACGGGCATAATGGTTGTTTTTGTTGCAACTATTGCATGTTTTACCATGTGCTGGACACTTTTTTGGTGGATGCTGTGTACCGCATCGACTACATGACTTTTGATTGCCCCTTTCATTTTTGTTCGCTGGCCACGCCTCTTTTTTCACATTGGCGCTCTTTTTGTTAAACGGTTTGTGTCCATTCATTCTCACTGCATCCACGTTGCAGCTACTGTCACTGAACAGCTCCTTTGCCTGCGACTTCACAGTCTCTGTAGCCCTACACAGTGCTATGGCTTTTCCCAGGTCTAGATTTTGCTCTCTTAGCAGTCTTTCCCTTAGACCATTATCTGGAATACCACACACCAGTCTGTCTTTTATCAGCGAGTCTGTCAGTCCCCCAAATTCACATGCTTTGCTTCGGTTTCTCAGTTCAGTCACATACTGATCAATAGTCTCTCCCGTTTTCTGTACACATGTGAAAAATCTGTGCCTCTCAAATGTCACGTTACGTTTAGGTATGCAGTAGGCCTCAAACTGTTCCATTATTTTATCTAGCTTCATTTTGTCTCCATCAGCAGCGAATGTGAAGTTATTATACACCTCCAGTGCTTCATCACCCACGACATGTAAGAACACTGACGATTTCATTTTATCACTTTTCTCGTCAGCTCCGATTGCCGCTAAATACAACTCCAAACGTTGTTTGAACCTCCTCCAATTTTCAGCCACATTACCTGCCAACTGAAGCTTCACCGGTGGGTGTAAACCTTCCATTTTTTCACTTCGTTAGCTATTCTCCAATGGTAAATAACGATGTTCTCTTTTGGCTTGCTAATATGTGGAGAGCTGATTTAACTTCAGATTTTTCCTCTTCATCTCTTTCAATCACTTCTTCTGACACCATGTATTGATTTGTATGTGGGTTCAATGACGACACATTCATGAAAGAGAATGCCTTTTAATCTAAAGCTTGTTCATCTAAGTTAACAGCATTACAGGAGACACCATGTTAGAGATCCATCTAAAACGAAACCAAAACTAAACTTCTTGTCTCTCACCTGCCCTCTGCTGGTCAGGCATAAATAATCAATCAGGCAAATATGCTGGTAAGGCATAAATAATCAAACAGGCAAATACCATCACTATTTGCTGATATCATTACATCACATACATTACAATAATGGTGTAAAATCAATAAATCATTAATAAAATCCAGAGTGTTGGTAAAGGGGCTGTTTTTGTGGAGCCACTCGACAATAATATATGGAAACGAATGACTGTAATATGCTTTATTGCTTCCGACCCAATATTGTACTATCTGGGCCTGTCACAGAGTTGTGCGTCAGTATCAGTGACCAGCCAGTATACGGAGTCAACAGTATTCCAATTTAAGACACTTAAAGCGAGCTGGGAAGTGGCTTTGAGCCCAAGATCAGCCATGATCTTATTGAATGGCGGAGCAGGCTCGAGGGGCCAAGTGGCCTATTCCTGCTCCTATTTCTTATGTTCTTATGTTCTAACTTCAGGGTTTGTGCACGCACGATTCACGTGTATTCTTTGGTGCTAGCTGCAGCTCACTGGGTAGCACTCTCACCTCTGAGTCAGAAGGACAAGGGTTCATAGTCCCACTCCAGAGACTTGAGCTCATAATCTTGGCTGACACTCCCAGTGCAGTACTCAGGGAGGTGCCATCTTTCAGATACAGACCTTAAACCGAGGCCCCGTCTGCCCTCTCGGGTGGATGTAAAAGATCCCGTGGCCACTATTTCGAAGAAGATCAGGGTAGGTTTCCCCGGTGTCCCAGCCAGTATTAATCCCTCAAACAACATCACTTAAAAAAAAGACATTTTCTGATCATAGAAACATAGAAACATAGAAGATAGGAGCAGGAGTAGGCCATTCGGCCCCTCGAGCCTGCTCCGCCATTCAATGAGATCATGGCTGATCATCCAAATTCAGTACCCTGTCCCTGCCTTCTCCCAATATCCCATGATCCCTTTAGCCTTAAGAAATATATCCAACTCCTTCTTGAATATATTTAATGAACTGGCCTCCACCGCCCTCTGTGGCAGAGAATTCCACAGGTTCACCACTGTCTGGGTGAAGAAATTCTTCCTCATTTCAGTCCTAAATGGCTTACCCCTTATCCTTAGACTGTGACCCCTGGTTCTGGACTCCCCAGCCATCGGAAACATTCTTCCTGCATCTAGTCTGTCCAGGCCTGACAGAATTTTATAGGTTTCGATGAGATCCCCTCTCAATCTTCTAAACTCCAGTGAGTATAAACCCAATCGACACAATCTCTCCTCATACATCATTCCTGCCATCCCAGGTATCAGCCTGGTGAATCTTCGCTGCACTCCTTCCATGGCAAGAACATCCTTCCTCAGATAAGGTCACCCAAACTGCACACAATACTCAAGGTGTGGTCTCACCATTATTATCTCATTATCTCATTGCTGTTTGTGGGAGCTTGCTGTGCATAAACTGGCTGCTGCATTTCCTACAGCGACTACACTTCAAAGGTACATCATTGGCTATGCGGTGGGGAAAGAGTTAAAATGACATCGCTGGCAGTTTCACTGAATGGTGTAAGAAAGACAGGTGCTAACATGAAAGGCCACATCTATAAAGATGCGGTCAAGATAGCTGACCTTTGAAGAGAAACTAAACAATTAAATGGAGTCAGGGGGCAGGATTTTCATTGGGCTGTGGAGTCGGGATTGGAGGCGTGCGGGGGGTTAAAATCCCGAAATCAGGGGTCCCGACCCCATCCCGCACCCAAACCCGCCTCCATACCAGTTTCAAAGGAGGCGGGTACCCGCCCCGCACTGGGACCCGCCTACCCGAGGCGGGAAGGGATTAGTGCCAATTAACTGCCTGTTAACAGGTAGTTAACAGGCAGTTTTTAGCCTAATCCCTATTTTTAAGGTTGAAGTGTGGGATTCCTGGCGGCTCCAAACCACGCCAAGTTAGAGGAGGCGGGCCGTCGGGTTGAAGGGCTTCAAGGGGTCGAGATGTCGGTGTTCAGGTGAGTGATGTGTGCATGAGTGCAAAGGTAAGTGTGTTTGGTGTGTCTAAAGTGATTAAATAAGTTTTACATACCTTTTCTTACCTTTTCTGCCTTCCTTCCTTTAGGTCTCGAGAGTCTCTCATCTCACCGGCACAGAAAGCAAAATGGCTGCGAACTGTCAAAAGTCACAGCCTGCAGCTTTCTGTGCAGGAGAGATTTTAACTGAGTCTGTGGAGAAGGACTCAGGTTAGAAGTAAGACTGTCAGTGTTTGACAGCTTCAAACAGCTGTGAAACGCTGATATTTCATCTGTCAAAACCTCTTGACAGATGAAATGTCAATCTGTGATGTCACCTGTTGCCGGGTGGCCCTTAATTGGCCTGCTGAGCCCGCTGGGTGGGCTCAACAAGGTCAATCAAGTTAAAATCGCGTGGATTGGCCGCACCTCGATGG
Source organism: Somniosus microcephalus (assembly GCF_052327205.1). Taxonomy (NCBI): domain Eukaryota; kingdom Metazoa; phylum Chordata; class Chondrichthyes; order Squaliformes; family Somniosidae; genus Somniosus; species Somniosus microcephalus. Next base: position 7,670,663 of record NC_141016.1, read on the forward strand.
AGGCGGGACTACAACCCCGAAAGTTGTAGTCCCGCCTCCAACCCGACTCCTGAATGAAAATCCTGCCCAGGCTGTTCAGCATTTCAACTGCCTTTAACAGCTTTAGTACCTAGGTCACATCCCAAGGTATCTTTTAATTAGCATTCAGCAGTTTGAGTGATTGATTGAGGAGGCAGCTTACAGATGTTTAGATTAAGATTTGTAACCAATCCGGGAAGGTGCATGCGGGCCAAGATCCAATCAGGTTGCAGGAATGAATTTAGCATGAGCCATTTAATGTATAAAAATGTAGTGTGTGCTGTAACAATTTGGAGAAGTCTGGCTAAGACCGAGCAGACTGTCTCCCCACCGGGTGCAATAAAGACAACTTGACTATTGATCTGAAAGCTTTGTGTCGAGTGTTGGTTTAAAATACTCCACAACAGGCTGTCAAGTGCTTTGGGATGTCCTGAATACCGAGTTCCACAGGTCACCTGGTGAAGCTGCGAGGATATGGTTGGCACGGTAACACTGAACACCTCTTGACGGTCACAGCTGCAGGTGCAAAGCTAGTTAGCAGTAACCACCTCCTTTGTTCACTTCACATTGTTTTGATGCATCAGGCCGTGCAAATGCACCTGATGGCTCTTTTCTGATTGCTGAATCACAACACCTGAATCATGCAGCAAGGGAAAGTCCAATCTGCGCCAGGATAACAGGTCAACTCCCTGGCAGTTTTAGCACCTTTCCACCAGTGAATGACACACTGATCCTGTGTACGTAATCATTCACAATGCAATGCCTATGTGCTTACGGAATCATTTGGTTTTTGCCTTCTCTTGAGTTCTGCTTTCTTACATCAAGATATGATGGCTGATTTTCCAAGTGTGAAAGTTAGGAATCTAGGAAGAGGAGTGGGCCATTCAGCCCCTTCAAGCCTGTACCGCCAATCGATGAGATCATGGTTGATCTGTATCCTAACTCCATCCAACCCCCCCCACCCTCCTTGGCTCCATATATCCCTTGATATATGAAGAGACTCAGAAATGAGGCATCTAATGATAACGAGGAGTCATTACTGGTGACTCGAGCAATGAAACATCAAAGGAGAAATTTTTTGGCAGGAAATAAAAGACGCTTTTAGTGTAAGAAGAGACAGGTGTTTTCTCTTATATTCAATTGGATTTCCCTCCCAGTCTCTCCTGAAGGCAGTGATTCTTTTTCAGATATAATTCCATGTGCACCAGCCAGTCCTCTGGTATCTCACTCATTCCTCATCCCTACATTGGCTCCCGGTCCAGCAATGCCTCAATTTAAAAATTCTCATCATTATTCTCAAATCCCTCCATGGCCTCGCCCCCTCCCTATCTCTGCAATCTCCTCCAGCCCCACAACCCTCCAACATCTCTGCGCTCCTCCAATTCCGGCCTCTTGAGCATCCCCCACTTCTATCGCACCACCATTGGCGGCCGTGCCTTCAGCTGCCTGGGTCCCGAGCGCTGGAATTCCCTCCCTAAACCTCTCCACCTCTCTTTCCTTAAAACCTACCTCTTTGGCCAAGTTTTTGGTCATCTGTCCTAATATCTCCTGGCTCGGTGTCAAATTTTGTTTGATAATCGCTCCTGTGAAGCACTTTGAGATGTTTGGGGTTGGATCGGGTGGATGCGGGGAGGATGTTCCCGATGATGGGTGAAACTAGAACTAGGGGGCATAGTCTTAGAATAAGGGGCTGCTCTTTCAAAACTGAGATGAGGAGGAACTACTTCACTCAGAGGGTGGTAGGTCCATGGAATATGCTGCCCCAAAAAGCTGTAGAAGCTGCATCATTACATAAATTTAAAACAGAAATAGACAGTTTCCTAGAAGTAAAGGGAATTAAGGGTTACGGGGAGCGGGCAGGAATTTGGACATGAGTCTAGGTTCGGATCGGTCATGGCCCTGTGGTTAGCGGAGCGGGCCCAGGGGCCGTGTAGCCTGATCCTGCTCCTATTTCATGTGTCTAATTCTGTTAGATTCAGGAGATGGTTCTGTGATAGTGGATTGGCGGTTAGGATCAGATCAGCCATGATCTTATTGAATGGCGGAGCAGGCTCGAGGGGCCGATTGGCCTACTCCTGCTCCTATTTCTTATGTTCTTATGTTTTACTACATTAAAGGCGCTCTATAAATACAAGTCATTGGTGTTCATGTTTGAAGCCGTTAAGCTATTTAATCAAACGTAATTATAGTTGGATCCTACCCTGTCCTCATGCAATGTCCATACGAATGCACTTTCCAGCTCGTTCCCTTCCCATCCAGGAATGCTGGGGCCAATTTTAATATCTCCCCAGTACTCTGGATCAGAAAAGCTAACAGGAGTCGTGAACCTGAACTCTCCTGGTGTCTTTGGCTCAGTAACACACATTGATTCATCAGCGCAGTGACAGTCACTATTTTCACTGTTACCTCGGAACGTCCTTGGAGCCGAGAGCAGGAAATAACATGGGGACCTTCAAAAACTATCTTAAGGACAAGTTAGTCAACGGTTCACTGGGAACAACAGGAAATTGGACAAGATAACAGAACAATAGCCCTCAGCAGGTGGGTGCATTGTGTAGCAGTAGTGGTGGAAGTTATGTAGAACATGACGTACCATTGACCTACTTCACTAATCTGGCTGAAGACCATCTGAGTCACAATGTCAGTCCATTGTTAGTTTGTCTGTTGTGCCTCGCTCTCTTGTTCATCAGTGAACTGGACTTGTTCCTCCCAGTTTCCTCAGAAGGTCATAAGATAATTATGCATAATTCAGCTCATCTAGCCCAAAAGACCCTACATACTCCCTCAATTGATCCTGAAATGATTCTAGGGTTTAGCTTCCACTAATCCACCAAAGTCCCAAGTATTGACCACTCTTTGAGTGAAGAACTTCCTAATAAGCCTTCTACTAAATCGCACCAGTCCTTGGAGGCTATGGGACAGACCAAGGTATTATGGATGGATTCGACCTTGTTCTCACCGAACCTGCCTCCCCAACAACCCCCCGCCCCCCACTCGCAATTTCCAGCATAGGTGGTCAGCGCAGTTCCTGACCAGGGGCCTCCGGCCAATATCAGGACCTCTGTTGCTGCCCCTAGCACTGACTGAGGATCTGGACGGGAGAGCTTGCCGGCTTGTAATGTTCAGTGGCACAGAAGTTAATTGTTAGTCCAGCGTGTTAATCCTCTTGAGCACGATGGCTCGCGTACCAAGGCGTTCGGGCACTTAGGGCACATTCCGTTAAATAAGCAGCGCGCAGGCAAAGGTCACAAGCATCTTTAATTAAAGGGCACATTAGGCTTTCAATAGGAATAAAAGATCTGTGAATGGGAACACAAATCTCCTTAGAATAGGGCGAGGTTTATTTTGCCACAACAGACATACATTCTGAGGACAGCGTCCATAAACACAAGTCTCCGGCTCAGGCTAACCTGGACGGTGATGGAATTTCCATCGCATTATTTAAAAAAAGCAGAATGATTTTACAAGAAAGGGGCAGTGATTCACACCAGAGCTTGTTACCATCATATTGCCAAAAAAGGACTTCTTTTAAGGGAAAATGAGATAAATGTTAGAAGCAGAACAAAATACAGAGATTTAAGGTGATTGAAAGAAAAAGACTTACATTTCTATAGCGCCTTTCACGACCACCGGACGCCTCAAAGCGCTTTATAGCCAATGAAGTACTTTTGGAGCGTAGTCACTGTTGGAATGGGGGAACCAGATTGGCAAAAGAACCGGAGGTGACTTGAGGAAATATATTTTTTTTACACAGCAAGTTGTTGTGATCTGGAACGCGCTGCCTGAAAGGGCGATAGAAGCAGATTCAATAGGCACTCCATCCACCACCTTCAACATTCACTCCCTCCACCACCGGCGCACTGTGGCTGCAGTGTGTACCATCTACAAGATGCATTGCAGCAACTCGCCAAAGCTCCTTCAACAGCACCTTCCAAACCCACGACCTCTACCACTTAGAAGTACAAGGGCAGCAGACGCATGGGAACATCACCACCTACAAGTTCCCCTCCAAGCCACACACCATCCTGACTTGGACCTGTATCGCCATTCCTTCACTGTCGCTGGGCCAAAATCCTGGAACTCCCTTCCTAACAGCATTGTGGGTGTACCTACACCATATGGACTGCAGCGGTTCAAGAAGGCGGCTCACCACCATCTTCTCAAGGGCAATTAGGGATGGGCACTAAATGCAGGCCTAGCCAGCGACGCCCACATCCCATCAATTAATTAAAAAAAATAGTAACATTTAAAAGAGAATTGGATAAATATTTGAAGGGAAAAAAATTACAGGGCTACGGGGAAAGAGCAGGGGATTGGGATTCATTGGATAGCTCTACCAAAGAGCCGGCACAGGCACGGTAGGCCGAATGGCCTCCTTCTGCGCTGTATGATTCTATGATTCTATATGGGGAGAGTGCAGGGCAGTAGGATTGGTTCTAGCAAAGAGCCAGCACAAACAGGATGGGCTGAATGGCCTTCTTCCGGTTCTAATTACGGTTGCACGGGTTAGACTCCAGTGTGCCAAGCAGCAGAAATGAACTTATACCAAATTCCAGATGGTATAATCTGTGAGAAAGTCATGAGCTTGTACAGGCATGTTGAGGGCCAGAATTAATTTAATACTTGTTTCATTTGATAAGCTTTCAATCTCCACTCGATGTTTTGCTGTTTTTGATGCAACGTTCAATGAACGTTCCCAGTGAGAGTTTGAGAGGATTAGTTCAAACAAACCGAGCTTTAGGCTCTTTGAGCCCAGCGGGTGCAAGAAAGGATTTAGTGATTGCAAAGGGATCTATGAAGTCCTGGTAGATGTGAAAACCAGAATCAAGCCAAGTCTATAAATTCAAAAGCTTACATGACCCTTATGATTAAGAAATTTTCAGATGATACAAAAAAGGTGGTAGAGAAAAAGCGGGGAATTATAGACCGGTAAGCCTGACATCGGTAGTGGGGAAAATGCTAGAGTCTATTGTAAAAGATGTAATAGCAGAGCACTTGGAAAGCAGTGACAGGATCGGACAAAGTCAACATGGATTTACAAAAGGTAAATCATGCTTGACTAATGTACTGGAAATTTTTGAGGATGTAACTGGTAAAATAGATAAGGGAGAACCAGTGGATGTGGTGTATTTGGACTTTCAGAAGGCTTTCGATAAGGTCCCACATAAGAGATTAGCGTGCAAAATTAAGGCACATGGGATTGGGGGCAAGGTATTGACTTGGATAGAGAACTGGTTGGCGGACAGAAAGCAAAGAGTTGGAATAAACGGGTCGTTTTCCGAGTGGCAGGCAGTGACTAGTGGGGTACCGCAAGGATCGGTCCTAGGACCCCAGCTGTTCACAATATATATTAATGATCTGGACGAGGGAATTGGATGTAATATCTCCAAATTTGCAGACGACACAAAGCTGGGTGGGAGGGTAAGCTGCGAGGAGGATGTTGTGAAACTCCAGTACGATTTGGACAGGTTGGGTGATTGGGCAGAAACATGGCAAATGCACTATAATGTGGATAAATGTGAGGTTATCCACTTTGGTGGCAAAAACAGGAAGGCAGATTATTATTTGAATGGCAATAGATTGGGAGAAGGGGAAGTGCAAAGAGACCTGGGTGTTCTTGTGCACCAGTTGCTGAAGGTAAGCATGCAGGTGCAGCAGGCGGTTAAGAAGGCAAATGGTATGTTGGCCTTTGTAGCAAGAGGGTTCGAGTACAGGAACAAGGATGTCTTGCTACAATTGTACAGGGCCTTGGTGAGACCATACCTTGAATATTGTGTGCAGTTTTGGTCGCCTTACCTGAGGAAGGACGTTCTTGCCATGGAGGGAGTGCAGCGAAGATTCACCAGGCTGATACCTGGGATGGCAGGAATGACATATGAGGAGAGATTGTGTCGATTGGGCTTGTACTCGCTGGAGTTTAGATGACTGAGAGGGGATCTCATCGAAACCTATAAAATTCTGTCAGGCCTGGACAGACTAGATGCAGGAAGGATGTTCCTGATGGCCGGGGAGTCCAGAATCAGGGGTCATAGTCTAAGGATAAGGAGTAAACCATTTAGGACTGAAATGAGGAGGAATTTCATCACCCAGAGAGTGGTGAACCTGTGGAATTCTCTGCCACAGAGGGCGGTGGAGGCCAGTTCATTAAATATATTCAAGAAAGAGTTGGATATATTTCTTAAGGCTAAAGGGATCAAGGGATATGGGGAGAAGGCAGGGACAGGGTACTGAATTTGGATGATCAGCCATGATCTCATTGAATGGCGGAGCAGGCTCGAAGGGCCGAATGGCCTACTCCTGCTCCTATGTTCTATGTTAATTGGGCGTGTGGTTGATAATGAAGAGAAAAGCTGCAGACTGCAGGAAGATAACAATGGACTGGTGAGGTGGGCAGAACAGTGGCAAATGGAATTCAATCCAGAGAAGTGTGAGGTAATGCATTTGGGGAGGGCTAACAAGGCAAGGGAATACACTGGCCCAGAACTTGGTGTCAGGGGCTTGCCGCGCGTGCAAGCCCCCGATGTGCACTTACCCGGCGCGCCGACATCTGAAACCTGGCCCGCAGTGGATTTCCTGTCAGTGGCCCGGTTCTGATCTCGGCGCGCTGTGCTAACCTGACCCAGCGGCGTAGTTAGTGCGATGTGCCGGCTGGGATCAGGTGAGCACTGTTCAGCCAATCAGGGGAGGGGAAACTTCATTCATAAGTTTGATAGTAAAGACTGTCAAACTCATGAAAAGTACGGCACCCCAAAACACTACTTAAACTTTAAATAAAATTTTAAAAAGCATCCCAATAATTAAATTAACTATGAATAACTTAAAAAAACTATTTTAAACAATTAATCAAATTTTTTAAAAAAATAAATTTTTTAATAGGGTCTAAAACTAAACTTACCTTACTGTAGATTCTTTAAAAATAATAAACCTGTGGAAAAAAAAATTCTAAATTGTACTAAAAGACCACTTACCTGTAAAACTAAGTACTTACGTGTGGTTTTTCAATGCATAAAAACCGGAGCCCTTTACACATGCGCAAATCTGTAAAAATACAGGAAATCCAAGTCGCACGCGCTGCCCAATACCGTGCATGCGTTCAGCCTCTTAACCCCTTGGGTCAGAGGACAGGAAATGCCGGTTTTCAGCGCATGCGCTGTTCATGCTGAAAACCGGCAATTCCTCCTGGCACACACGTGAGTACCCTGTCCGTACTCACGCATTGTGCCCGGAATTACTGGGCCACTATAAATGGCAGGACACTGAGAAGTGCAGAAGATCAGAGGGACCTTGGAGTGCTTGTCCACAGATCCCTGAAGGTAGCAGGCCAGGTAGATAAGGTGGTTAAAAAGGCATCCGGGATACTTGCCTTTATTAGCTGAGGCATAGAATATAAGAGCAGGGAGGTTATGCTTGAACTGTATAAAACACTAGTTAGGCCACAGCTAGAGTACTGCGTGCAGTTCTGGTCACCACATTACAGGAAGGATGTGATTGCACTAGAGAGGGTACAGAGGAGATTTATGAGGATGTTGTCTGGGCTGGGGAATTTTAGCTATGAGGAAAGATTGGAGAGGCTGGGGTTGTTTTCTTTGGAACAGAGGAGGCTGAGGGGAGATCTAATTGAGGTGTATAAAATTATGAGGGGCCTAGATAGAGTGGGTAGGAAGGACCTATTTCCCTTAGCAGGAGGGTCAATAACCAGGGGGCATAGATTTAAAGTAATTGGTCGGAGGTTTAGAGGGGATTTGAGGAGAAATTATTTCACCCAGAGGGTGGTGGGGGTCTGGAACTCACTGCCTGAAAGGGTGGTAGAGGCAGGAACCCTCATCACATTTAAAAAGTACTTGGACATGCACGTGAAATGCCGTAACCTACAGGGCTATGGACCAAGAGCTGTAAAGTGGGATTAGGGTAGATAGCTCTTTGTCGGCCGGCACGGACAAGATGGGCCGAATGGCCTCCTTCTGTGCTGTAAATGTCTATGTTTCTGTGACCCTGTTGTTGAATGCACTTCCAATACAACGGATGACGTCGAAGTGCAGCGACCGTTGCTATGTCGGTGAATAGGGAAGCCATTGCGTGCACAGCAAGATCCCACAAACAGCAACCGGACGACTGAATAGCTAATTGGTGTCAGTCTAGGCAGCCAGAGCTCCAGAAGAACAATGAATTGGCTACGTTCAAGGTCGAAGCCATTGATCTTCTGTTGGTCAATTCGGACAACATTGCAGCAGGAATTTTGATTACCCAATATCGACCACCGATGTTTGTAAAGGTTTAATATTAAAACCCAAAAAGGATAGGACTGCACAGCAGAGAATAAATGGTGATGAGAAATATACCCTTTTTGAACCAAGATAGAATAACCTGGAAGGACTGGGCTCAAGTGTTAGCTTCCTCAGGGTAGTCGCTCTCTTGGCTCTGGTTATGTAAGCACTACAGAACCTCAGCAGATTATCTGGGACATTACAGTGCAGGGCGAAGGGTGTTCCTTCCTTCAGATGAGACGTTGAACTAAGTCGCTGGCTGCTTCTTCAGATGGACCTTAAAGATCCTACGAGGCTATTTGAAGAGCAGAGAATAATCCTGCTTTAATACATCTGATGGCTGTAGGTGGGATTTCAGTCTGTACCATGCATTTGCCTACATATATTACACTCCAAAACCCCTTGCTCATGAAGCCTTTTGATAACGATAAGGCACTTTCATCACAAACCACAGCTTTGTTCGACATTGAACTGGGGGCAAACTACACACAACCCGATTCCTTGAAACCACAACACTGGCATCAAAGAGCTCGTAAAATCGCTCTGAGAGAGAGGAGTGAGGAAGATGTGGTCCACTTATCACAAGAGATCACAGCCATCAAAGGGTAAAGTGTTGAAGCTTGCTTTGCTGCCGTCACCCTCGTGACCTTTCCATGCAGTCCTTCTGTCGAAACTCCTAATTCTGTCTAAAACACTAGGGGGGTGGATTAGCACCGGACATCTGGTGCCTGGTATAATGAGCAACAAATGTGATTCTGCCTGTTTTGCTAGGTGTCCCACACGTTGGACGAATCACGTTTAACAACCTCCCCCCACACAGTATCACTTGGCACAAGGAGTGGGCCTTTGGCGTAGCAGTAGCATCCCTACCGCTGGGCCAGAAGGCGTAGGGTTTCGAACCCCGCTCCAGACAGTCCCGGCAAGTGGAGTCGGAGCTCCGGCTCTAAATTCTGGGTTGACATCCAGCGGGATACTTGCGCCCATGGGTGCCCCCCCCCCTTGTATGGGTTGTGGGACCCCGTAAAACCCTCCCGCCATAGGACTAACCACCCTCATGGCTGGTACGAAGATGGTTACGGTCACGGAAGTAGCGTTAATCGCGGCCAGAAATCCTTCCACCACTTCATACAGTTCCCCAAAGGGAACAGTGTGAAGACACGTACGACGACGATGACTTGGCACAAAATGTCTTTCGTTTTCCAAAAGTGCTGACTCGGAATAGTATCCCAGTAAGAGTCAGCGCCTTCCGAACAGTAAAGACATTTCAGTGGGATACTGTTCCACAGATACTCTGTTACAATGCCTATTGCTGCTGTGTAAGCCAAGAAAGGCAGGTGTAACCGTCAAGCCCCATCCTGTTCGCACCTGACCTTCACACACTTTGCTCTTCCCAGTTGGAGTCACTGGCCAGTACATGTCCACAATCTACTTGACCATGAGGCATCAGAATCGAGTCTGATCTGCAGTACGATAAAGGGGTCACAAAGCAGTCAGAAGTGTGAACCCCAGCTGATTTACTCCCCTTCCTAGCCTATTGTGTCAGCCAGGGCTCAGTTGGTGGCACTCGAACTCACGACTTTCTGACTCTGAGGCTAAAGACCCACTTGAGGGACTCAAGGTCATAATCCAGGACCAAAGGAGTGCTGCACTGTCAGAGGTGCCACTTTTCAGATGAGCTGTTAAACCAAGTCCCCCATCCGCCCTCTCAGAGGGATGTAAAAGATCCACTATTTTAAAGAACAGCAGGAAAATCCTGACCACTATTAATCCCTTAACCAACACCTAAAACAGATTATCTGCTCATTATCACATTGCTGTTTGTGGGAGCTTGCTGTGCGCAAATAGCTGCCGCATTTTCTACAACAGTGACGACACTTCCGAAAGTACTTAATTGGCTGCAAAGCGCTTTGGGACGTCCCGAGTCTGTGAAAGGCGCTATATAAATGCAAGCCTTTCTTTCATATTGGCATCGTCCCCACCACCCACCTTGGTTGAAGAACAGCTAACTCCGGCCATGTTTATCTGCGGGGTCCAGCACCACACCACAGAGTGTGCTTACCCACCGGGCCACCAGGGGGCAGATTGCCATAGTCACAGAATAGTGCACCTCAGGAGGATGCCATTCGGCCCATCAAATCTGCGCCGGTTCTTTCCAAGAGCAATCCAGCCAGTGCCGCTCCCCCACTCTTTCCCCATATCAATGTTTTCTCCTTCAAGTATTTATCCAATTCCCTTCTTCCCTGGTGAAGAAGGCCTAGTAGTGCCTATATTTCCTAAGGAGGCTGAAGGGATGTAACCTGTCACCCCTGATCCTCTCTAACTTTTACCGCTGCACAATAGAGAGCATCCTGACGAACTGTATCACAGTATGGTATGGCAGCTGTAGCTACTATGACCGGAAAGCCCTGCAGCGGGTAGTCAAAACTGCCCAACGCATTACCGGCACCCGGCTACCGACCATAGAGCACATATACCAGAAACGCTGTTTACGGAGGTCACGGTCCATCATCAAAGACCCTACCCACCCCAGCCACAGTCTGTTCGCCCTCCTGCCATCTGGGAGACGCTACAGATGCATTCGCACCCGTACGACCAGATTTAGGAACAGCTTCTTTCCCAGGGCTGTCATCCTACTGAACTCCACAAATAAACTCTAAAGCCTGCACATCTGCCAATGCACTTTATTATGGTTATGTTTATGTTAATGTATTACAAGCCAAATGTATGTTGAATGTTTAAATATCTTAATCTAAATGTACACTCTCGGAAGCCGCAAGCCTACATTTCGTTGTACTGCACTTGTGCACTAACACTGACAATAAAGTTGATTATGATTATGAAGGCTACTATTGATTCTGTTTCCACCACCCTATCAGGCAGCGCATTCCAAATCCTAACCACTCGTTGCGTAAAAAAGTTTTTCCTCCTGTCGCCTCTGGTTCTTTTGCCAATCACCTCCAATCTGTGCCCTCTGGTTATCGACCCCTCAGCCACTCTATCTAAACCCCCCTCATGGTTTTGAACACCTGTCAAATCTCCTCTTAGCCTTCTCTGCTCCAAGGAGAACAGCCCCAGCTTCACCAGTCTATCCACGTAACTGTAATCCCTCATCCCCGGAACCAGTCCAGTGAATCTCTTCTGTATCCTCTCCAAGGCCTTCACGTCCTTCCTAAAAAGTGTGGTGCCCAGAATTGGCGCGAATGTTAGGACCTTGAGCTAATAAGGGACGGCGAGGTGATGGGGTTGGAAAGAAATGAAGCACAAGGAGGAAACGATTTCATTGCCAAGTTTACAACATACTTTTTCTTTTTTTTTTAATTATTGAACAAACTTGGAATGAGAAGATTAACAGGTATGGTGCTACAACGGCCCTGCAAAGTCTTGCAAAGACATCACAGGCATTTAAATAGATTTCACATGATGCAATGTTAGAAAAATACAATTGAAACTCTGCTGTATTTCTACATGCCGATCTTGAGTACAGGGTTACAAAGCTGAAACACAAGATTGCTTAATAACAAACACAGGCAACAACAAAGAGAGCCTTGAACAGCATCAAAATGATTTACAGCCACCCTGCTGGCTTTAGAGAGACAGCACACGGTGCTACCGAGAATGGACGTTGACTGTTACAGGCTAAATACTGCAAAGTGGCTTCCTGAAACTGGCACCGACCCCGTCAATCAGCAGCCGAGCTCCCATCAAATGGGTGCGAGGCACAGCAAGAGCCCGCACCCCAAATCTCCACCCTGCCTGCCACCCAGGTGTCGGACTGCGGGGGAGGGGAGTAGACACCACTCCAACTGTAGAACTTGCTGCCCATCAGTACAAGGGTCATCCCTGACTACCCTTTTCTTTACTTTCTACCCTCCCATCCATAAGGGCATGCCTGCTGACTGTTTGGCCCAGTGTTGATTATTATGTTTATATTGACAATGCCAGAAAGTTTTTTTGGGGGGTGGGGGCTGCGTTAAAAAGGAGTTGCCTATCAACAGGCTGACTATCTGCACAAGGTCCTTTTCAAGGCTCCGTCTTTTAAGCTGGTTTTGTTTTCAAAGCTCAAAGCTGCCTCTTAAAGAAGGATATACTTGCCATAGAGGGAGTGCAATGAAAGTTCACCAGACTGGTTCCTGGGATGGGGGGGATTGTCCTATGAGGACAGATTGAGTAGACTAGGCCTGTATTATCTAGAGTTTAGAAGAATGAGAGGTGATCTCATTGAAACATACAAAATTCTTACAGGGCTTGACAGGGTAGATGCCGAGAGGTTGTTTCCCCTGGCTGGGGAGTCTAGAACCAGGGGTCACAGTCTCAGGATAAGGGGACGGCCATTTAGGGCTGAAATGAGGAGGAATTTCTTCACTCAGAGGGTGGTGAATCTTTGGAACTTTCTGCCCCAGAGGGCTGTGGAGGCTCAGTCGTTAAGACAGAGTTTTTGGATATTAAGGGAATCAAGGGATATGGGGATTGTGCAGGAAAGTGGAGATGAGGTAGAAGATCAGCCATGATCTTATTGAATGGCAAAGCAGGCTCGAGGGGCCAAATGGCCGACCCCTGCTTCTATTTCTTAGGTTCTTATGTTCTCATTAGTGCCAAGCCCAACCGGCTCGAGCTCAACGCCTGCCCCAGAGTCACCTCCTGATCACATGGGGCTGTTGCTTGACCACATGGCAAACGTGCGGCCACATGAAGCACAACAGTGGTGACAAAAAAGGCCAAAAGAATATTCTCTGCTCGAGAAAATTTTAAAAAAATCCAATCCTTTTTGCTACCTGGAAGAGGGAGTATTGCGAACAGATTGCTTCTTCATCTTTGGGGAGAGCAGGAGGTGGGTCAGGAGCAAGACCGCCTCTGCCCTCAGGCAGACTGGTGGGGCCACTGTCAGGGCAGAGCAACTCGTATCGATGCAACTGCGATGGCGAAGCCGTCACTCAGTCCTGGGTATGGATTTAGTACAGATGCACCTAAGCCTGTCCAATCCGTGTGCGGGACATATTATTCCAGTTCTATTTATTGTGTTTGTAGCATCCAGGACAAAGCCGCCCGCTTGATTGGCACCCCATCCACCACCTTAAACATTCACTCCCTCCACCACCGGCGTACCGTGGCTGCAGTGTGTACCATCTACAGGAAACTTTGGTTTATCCGGAGGTTAACTGTCCGGAATGCTTGAGCCACCGGCAAAATTCAGGAGTCGGTTCAGTAAGTTTTTTTTCTTTTCGTTGCTTTTTTTTTCCCCACCAGTCAGGCTCTGCAAGGTCTAGCTAAAGCTGTTGCTTAGCTACAGAGACGCTTGCAAGCTACAGCCGACTGTTTAGAAGCTGTTGCAACAGGGTTTGTTGCTAGATACGGAGCTCAAAAGCTTCCGTATGTTTTAACATTAGCGCTGGTTTGTCTGGCAGTTTTGATGGGATGGCAACAGCTCGGTCCCGTCGGTGCCAGATATCACAAAGTTTCCTGTACAAGATGCACTGCAGCAACTCGCCAAGGCTTCTTCGGCAGTACCTCCCAAACCTGCGACCTCTTCCACCTAGAAGGACAAGGGCAGCAGGCGCATGGGAACACCGCCACCTCCAAGTTCCCCTCCAAGTCACACGCCATCCTGACTTGGAAGTATATCGGCCGTTCCTTCATCGTCGCTGGGTCAAAATCCTGGAACTCCCTCCCTAACGGCACTGTGGGAGCACCTTCACCACACGGACTGCAGCGGTTCAAGGCGGCTCACCACCAGCTTCTCAAGGGGCAACTAGGGATGGGCAATAAATGCCGGCCTTGCCAGCGACGCCCACATCCCAAGAATGATTGAAAAAAAATACAACAGATGCACTGCAGAGATTACCAGCTCTGCTACCGAACGAGCCTCTGCCAGGCTAGTCAGCTCGCCTCCCCACCATTATATTAAAAAAAAGGGGAGGACGAGATTGATTTATCCTTCTTTTCTCCCCCTAAAAAGGTGCCAGTTTCAGATACTGCGGGGTAAGCTCACGAGGTGCAATAATCAAAAAAGACAAAACAAAACAACATACGACAATCAAGAGTGTTTTGTGTGTAAAATATTCCGGGGCCCTGAGGCACAAGGTTAATATTGTCGCATGACATTCTCGTTGCGCCACCTCCGCCGAGGTTTGCAAACTGGCACAGTTGTGGCCGGGGAAACAGCACGTTTTGCTTCCAGTAATGCCCCGTCAGATCACCTCGGGCGAACGGACCTCAAACCGGACTGGGCCAAGACCGTCTCACCACCCCTCCCCCCAGTTCCACCTCTAGCAGCATTGATGAGATTAAGAGATACAAAACATTAAAAATAAACTGCAGGGCAATATATATTTATATATATATTTATGTACAAGAAAATGTAATGATTCAAGAGGAATGTAGGTCTGGACTGACTGTGTGAAGCAACTGTTTGGAGTGCAAGGCAAACCTGCCGGCGGATTTGAGTTCAAGGTGAAGCAGCATGGTCCCTGTAACGCTCTCAACAGGGTCAGCGACCAAGCTTCAGGAGCACGATCTTCCATCCAGTGACTGGTAATATTGATGCAATTACTTGTAACTGAGCAACTGGCGTTGGTCCCGCCATTCACTAACCCAATCGACTATTCGACTCTGGGGGCATCGCAGCAGAGCACGATCGTGCCCTCGCTCGCCCGAGAATGCTGGGGACGGGAGGCTCTCGTTGATTTTGACTCAGGCCGGGGTGTTGGGGGGGGTGGGGGTGGGGGCCCCAACTCCAAATCGCTGCAGAGCCGGGAATTGATGTTGGGCCCGTCCTAGGCAGTACGGGTTCAGTGCCATCGTCACCCATTCAGCATCCAGGGACGCCCCAGACGCTGGACTTTGCCCGATATGCTCAGAGTCGAGGCCACCCACACCTCACCACCACTGCCCCCCCCGCCCCCACCCCCCTCCCGCCCCCCAGTATTGTGCAACAAGGCCAACCTGCCCTAACTAACGTTGCTCCTCAAACTGGGTCGGCATCACAGCCTCCCAACTGTGTCTGCTCGACCCCGGCAGACACAGTTAGAGGGAGTTTGAAGGAATGGTGCCGGGCGCAAGCTGGTATCTACAGACAGGAGAAACAAGAGGTAATAAGCCAGAGATAAATCTACTGTCCTCCTTTACTGCCCATTACAGAGGACCCTTTAAGAGAGTTTTTTTTACTGCAACTGGATTGGCAGCATTATAATTATCCATTTCAATCCAAAGAAGGGTCAATTTCCATGGTCAGGGTTACTAGTGTGCTCACTTCTTTTTCCCGTAGGCTTTGGATTTCCTTCCCCCCCACTGCATTGCCCGCGTCACACGACGTCTGTAACTGGCCTCTTTTTTCACCCTCTGCCAATGCTGCAGTGAGACTGGGCATCAGCGGTGTTGGGTCCAAGGCCAGGGCACCGGTGCATGGCTGGCTCGAGCTGGCAAAACCCCTCCCTGAACACAAGCACTGCAGCATCCCCATGCACCACCCCCCCCCACCCCCTCACAGGACCGAGCGGGAGATGCTGGCGGGCATGAAGAGGGGCAACCTCCGGGCCAAGCCGCACGCGCCCATTTTGCAACTCGCTGGCACTGTCACTTTGCAACTCTTGTCCGACACTGGGTGCGGGAGGACATCAGCGCGCCACTCAAAAGGAAGGGCGGGGGGCTCGTTTATTGGCAGCATTCCCACCACATCCGTTGGCAACAAGGGGCGGGGCCACGCAGCAACCGCGCGCGGGCAAAGCCGGGAAACGCGCAAACGAAACTGAGAAACGCCACTCTTTGCAAATTAAGGAGCATAGTACCGTAGAAAAAAAAAAACAATCTTTAAATACCGTGCTCCCCATCTCTCTCCCCCACCCCCAACCGGTCACGGAACGTGGCGCTGGCCCGCGGCGCCACGTCCCGTTCACGTGGGGTTGGTGCGCCCCCTTGGCGGCCAGCTCCCCCGCGCCAATCAAATGAATCCGGCAAACAGGGAGACGAGCCCCCCCCCCCGCCAGAGACTGACTGCTCGCGCCTCTCCGCGCCAACAAAATGGTGCTACCGTTCCGCAAACAAGAATTCCCAAGAGCGGCGCGTGAACAGGGGAAACCCACAGTGTGTCGAAGGAACGCATCCCCTCCCTCCCACTCCCCAACACCCACTCTGCGGAGATTTACTGAGGAGCTCCTGTTACTGTTGAAGCCTTGCGACACTTTGCCATCTCCCCGATTGGGGGCGCGAGTGTACAGCATGACATGAATCAACTGAGCGGCCTGTGGGTGGCGCTGTCCAGGGAGAGTATAAATACTCGGGCACGGGCCCAGCTTGCGCAGGACATTCTTAACAGGAACTAGTGAAGGACACAACTAGGCCTCCATGTTGTAAAACAGTTGATTAAAGCTTTGTTTAACGCTTAGACCAAGTGCCTAGTAGTTTTCTTACGTCACAGCATTTGTTAAAAAATCATTTCCAACTTGTCCAAATTCCTGTCGCTATCACCGCCCCCCTCTCGACAGGGGGAGTTGAGGTACGTTTCCCCCTCCCCGCCCCCCCCCCCCCCACCCTTCGGGCAGGTAGCTTTCCACTTCCACTCAACAGCCGGCAACAAACCATGCCCTCAGTGAGTTGTCTGTTCAATGTGGAATGTAAACAACGAGAGATTAAACCGAGCACAACCCCCTTCAGTCACCTCGGAGCTCCCGCTAATCGCACAGCCAGCAATAAACACAAATAAAACATCCAAATTCAATGCATCCGTCTGACTAACGAGAAGCGGGGCGTGGCCACCTCGGCTTGTTTTGCTCCAGAGTGCCAGACTGGAGTGGAGTTGCCCTGTGGTGCGGCACCATCTTTGGGGTTATCAGCAATGTTCCCAGTAAGCAGCTGTCTGGCAGTCCCGCAATGGCCGCTCGCCGGCGTTATGATGCAGAAACCGCGCATGCGTGGATATTTGATTGGGCCACGCGCACCCCCCCCAAAAGAATCAGCGGGAACATTGGTTATGAGCGCAGCGTTTTGCGGCCACTTAGTTCTTCCAGCTGCCCTGCCGCACCAACGCAACCAATTGGTCGACGAGCAAGCATTGAACTCTGCCCCCCTCCGCCAGGCCCGCTCGTCTGCAGGGGTCGGAGAGGGAAAGGTCCCGATGGACAAAACTCAGGGCTTCCCCTTGAGGTCGTCATAAATAAAATAGACCGAGAGGGGCTGCCGAGGAACTAGCTCATTTGAACTTTAGAAAAGCCAGTGACCAGAGTCCCACCAAATAAGAGTGTTCCAACTTATGGGACACGGGGCGGTAGAATGTAGGACTGGGAATTGGATAATAGAAATAAAATCGGATAAGAAAAAAAAGTGTAAATGGAGGGTAGCCGTGAGAGCCACCCTATCAGTCCGAGTGCTGCACCTCAGCAAACGATCTGGAGGCGGAAACCAATCGTAAGCTTGTTAAATTTGCCAATGACCCCAATTCAGGAGTGCAGGAGGGGCGGAGGATGGCGTCAAGGTTTTACTGGAGGATTCAGATCTGCTGTGCAATTGGGCAGATAAAATGGCACGTTAAATCTGATCACTGCAAATGCAAAAGCATTAGGAGGAAGAATAGGCAAGATAAATCCACAACACGGGGTGGGTGGGGCAGACACGGGGGCACTTCCAAAGGGACCTGGGAGTGACAGCAGAGTTGAGTACTTTCAGTGTTAAGACATGGAGGAGAAGGAACTGGACTGTCTGACACAGAGCCCTCACCGCGCAGTGTGTGGACAAGGGTAATGCTGAAGTGTTATGGTCAGGCCCCACTTTGAATAGTTTGTGCAACACACCACGTCGCACCTCAACAGGGAAGTCCTCGCACTGGGAGGGTGCAGAGAGAAGTAATAGGATTGATGGGAAGTAGACGAGCTACAAGGAGAGAGGGGTGGGGGGGTCAAGCTTAAGTGCTACGATCTAGAAAGAAGTTTAAAAGGACCTCACTGAGGTATATCAAATGGCTTATGAAAGGGGAAGGAACAATTCAGGTGAAGCAGAACAAAGCAAACACTTAGTGTAAAGCAAATTAAGACAGATCCCAGGAAAGAAAAAGTCCTGAGTTAAAAGGGTTCTAAGTGTTTGGAATGATTTCCCAGGTAAGGTCGGGGGAGGAATCCAAAACCTAATTTGGGATGGGGGGTTGGATGCTGGGCTGGGTGAGCCGAGTCATCAGGCAGACAGACTGGATGGGCTGAATTTTCTTATATTCCCGGGGAGCCATGTTCTAGGAGAGAAGAGCAACGGTGGCCATTGGCTTGCTCAGAATGTCGTTCTGATTGAAATGCACCCCCCCCCCCCCCCCTTAACCCTGCTCAACAGAAATAAAAGGGGGTCATGCCGAGTTTGCGTAGTGTCCCGAATGCGGGCTGGGCTATTTTTGCCGGTGTAGACAATGACTCGGACACGGAGCAGACCCGCCAAGGTTCCCACATGTTACGACATGAGATGCCTTGATGGCGATGTTGTCCAACAAAGGTTTCAAACCGACAAGGTGGTAAATTCTTTGCTCCCGTCCCAGCCTGAACATAAAGTTTTTTTTTATCTCTTGGTTTTTGTTTGGTGGGAGGGCAATGACACAGAATCTCTTGGCACCCCCCCTCCCCACCCCAACCATCATTGAGGGCGCATACGCAACAGCGGGAAAGGATTCCTACGACTACAGAGGACGGTGTGGTCCGTTACATGCTATACTGTCGACTCCGGGTCCTGCTCCCGCCTCCGGACGCTGCTCTTCTCCTGGCACTCTCCCCAGGCGTATCCAGTGAAGGTCGGGCTGATCGGCAGATAGCTGAAGAACTTGTGTCTTTTTAAATACTTCATGCCAAAGGGCAAGTTGTAGGTCTCTTGGCTGTCCGAAGACTTGGCCCCGGCGACTCCAGCCTTCCACTTGCGAAGACCCCTCTCTTCAATGGTTCCTGTCGTGAAGGAAAATGACTTGGTCAGATAGGTGGACCATCTACCTACGTCCATCGATAGGAAAAGCAAACTCACATTTCTATAGCGCAGTTTTGGTTTCCATATTTAAGAAAAGATATACTTGTTCTCGAGGCAGTTCAGAGAAGGTTCACTCGGTTGATTCCGGAGATGAGGGGGTTGACTTATGAGGAAAGGTTGAGTAGGTTGGGCCTCTACTCATTGGAGTTCAGAAGAATGAGAGGCGATCTTATCGAAACAGATAAGATTGTGAGGGGGCTTGATCGGGTGGATGTGGTGAGGATGTTTCCACTGATGGGTGAGACTAGAACTAGGGGGCATAATCTTAGAATAAGGGGCTGCCCTTTCAAAACCTGAGATGAAGAGAAACTTCTTCACTCAGAGGGTCGTAAATCTATGGCATTTGCTACCTCAGAGAGCTGTGGAAGCTGCGACATTAAATAAATTTAAAACGGAGATAGACAGTTTCCTAGCTGATAAGGGAATTAGGGGTTACGGGGAGAGGGCAGGGAAGTGGAGGTGAGTCTAGGTTCGGATCAGCCATGATCCTATTGAATGGCGGAGCAGGCCCGAGGGGCCGTATGGCCTACTCCTGCTCCTCCTACTTATGTTCTTTCTCGACTTCAATGTCCCAAAGCACTTCACAGACAATGAAGTACTTTTTTGACGTGTAGTCACTGTTGTAATGTAGGGAACGCAGCAGCCAATTTGCGCACAGCAAGCTCCCACAAACAGCAATGTGATAAATGACCAGATCATCTGTTTTTTTTTTTTTTTAGTGATGTTGGTTAAGGAATAAATACTGGCCCAGGACCCCAGGGAGCACTCCTCTGCTCTTCTTCAAAATAGCACCATGGGATAATTTACGTCCACCCGAGAGCGCAGACGGGGCCTCGGTTTAACGTCTCATTCCAAAGACGGCACCTCCGACAGTGCAGCACTCCCTCAGCACCGCGCTGGGAGTGTCGGCCTAGATTTCTTTGTGCTCGAGTCTCTGGAGTGGGACTCGAACCCACAACCGCCTGACTCAGAGGCGAGAGAGCTGCCCACTGTGCCACATGTAGCTCACCCCCGGGCAATTCTGGAATTCCCTCCCTAAACCTCTCCGCCTCTCTCTCTCCTCCTTTAAGAGGCTGCTTAAAAACTACCTCTTTGACCAAGCTGGTCACCTGTCCTAATATCTCCTTATATGTGGCTCGGTGTCAAATTTTGTTTGATAATCGCTCCTGTGAAGCGCCTTGGGATGTTTTACTATATTAAAGGCGCTATAGAAATGAGAGTTTCTGTTCCCTTCCATCACTTTTGGATGCCAACACAGGCCCCAAAGGTACAGGAGCAAGTGACTAACCCACTGTGCCACCCAGTTCCCACGCAGCTTTCTCAGTCGGATTTCACTATTACACTGCATTCTGAGGATCTTGTTACGAGTGACAATGCAGTGGGATGGATAGGGATGAATAGTGGATAATAATAATGAATAATCATCAATAATGAAAGCATCATTGGCTTGCTTTCTTTCAGTAACACGGTGTTCTGTTTAATTGCCACACTCAGCTCAGGGAGAGAGCTGGAAAACAAGCTTGTACAGACAGCCAGGACCCTCGTCCTAATTCATAAATCAGGCAAATTATGGGGAAACACTTTGACTGAAATTGCTGTGAATTGCAAAAAGCGGCAGTACAGACAGAGCCACTCTCACTCTCTCGAAACCCTGTGAGGCGAGGCCTGTTTCTTGCGCTCCTGAATTTACAGTCGCGTTCACACAGGTCACTGCATCGCCCAGAAAGGCCTCCGTTAAGCCAGACTTTCGGATGTGACGTTAAACCAAGGCCCCCCACCCGCCCCGCCCCCCCGCGGGTGGATGGACACTTTGGGACGTCCGGAGGTTGTGAAAGGCGGGATGTAAAAGTGCTCTGAAAGACGACAGCGAGGGTGAATCGGTCAGGTGCCTCCTGGTGCACATTCTGAACACAATACCCCTGCCAATTGCACGGCCTCGCCCCACAGCACGCAAGCGAGTCGTCTGCGTCACGGATTCACCCAACGCGCGGCACCGGGCCGCCTGTTACTTTAGCACAGACGACGAGAGCTCGACCATCCGGCCTTCTGAGGAGTGGGGGAGGGCAGAGTCTCGTTTGCACTTTGAGGGAGGCTTCGGCTTAACTGCAGGTTCGCCGTTGCCCGCCCAGACCTGGCACCACCCGAGAGTCAGCCAGGATGGTTTGCCAACCGCCAACTCCCCTCCACCAGCTACAGAGGTGAGGCACCGGCCTTCCCCCACCCCGGCGGCAGCATTCACTGCACCGCGCTCGGTAGAGCGACCAATTTGAAAATCGGTGCTGGGGGCTTGAGGTCTACTTAAAAAGGGAACATTGGCAGGGCCATGGGGAAAGAGCAGGGGAGTGGGACTCATTGGGTAGTTCTTTCAAAGAGCTGGCGCAGGCACGATGGTCCACACTGGGCCGGTTACAGTGCAGACACGCACCTTAGCAGGGTATCAGCTCACTGCTCTCTCCAGCAGGGAATTGTACACTTGTGGGGAGGGGGAACACCAAAACTAGAGGCCATAAATATACTCATCTCACTCATTGGGAATTCAGGAGAATCCTCTTCTCCGAGAGTGGTTAGAATGTAGAACTCGCTACCACAAGGAGCAGTTGAGGCGAATAGTATAGATTTATTTAAGGGGAAGCTCGATAAAACACATGAGGGAGAAAGGAATAGAAGGATATGTGATGGGGTGAGATGAAGTCGGGTGGGAGGAGGCTGGTGTGGAGCATAAACACCGGCATGGACCTGTTGGTCCGAATGGCCTGTTTCTACGCTGTAGCCTCGATGTACAGCGCACGGTTCAATGCAAGAAAGGGAGATGGTCCTTGCGCACAATAAATCTCAATCTGCTCTACAAGCACGCCAGACTCCCCCACACAGTGAAGGGGGTTTAAGGAGCCATTCTCCAGTGAAGGTGGGGGTGTTGCAGTACGCCACCATTGTCTATCTGACCAGGACGAGTCGCTGAGGTCTGCAGTGCGAACAGTCCTTCCATCGCTCAACCGGCTTGGACATTTCAGACCCACCTGGGATGGTGTTGTCCAGGATGAACGCGACGCAGCCTCCCACAAACATTGCTGTCGTCAGCAGAACGTTCAAGACTTGGTCAACTTCAACAATACCTGCGAGGCAAAGACACAAGAGAACCTGTCAAGATTGTGTGCGAGAGAGAGTGACACACTCACCCCGAGACAAGAGGAAGAGACAGATGATGGTTATGTAGGCAGCCATTTTATGCACAAGTTCCCCAAAAACAGCAATGGGTTAAATGGCCAATTCCACTCGCAAGGTAGCTATGGATAAGAAAGATACATCTTAGGTTAGCCTCCCTGCACCCCCCCATACAAGGGAATTTACGGCAATGACTCTCTCTAAAGTCCATTCCGTTGGTTGAACATTGTGTGAAAAGCTGACATTACTCCTAAATTTGTCTTGTCAGTTTGAACCCATGTCTTACTACCATAATTAAGCTAGAAGTAAGTAGCGTCTGCATTCACGTTTTTCGTAGCATTTACCATCCTCACGGACTCTTACAGCACAGAAGCAGGCCGTTCAGCCCATCGTGCCTGTGCCAGCTCTTTGAAAGAACTATCCAACTCCCCAGCTCTTTCCCAATAGCCCTGCAAATTTTTCCTTTTCAAGCAGAGATCCAATTCCCTTTTACAAGTTACTATTGAATCTGCTTCCACCGCCCTTTCAGGCAGCGCATTCCAGATCACAACAACTCGCTGCGTAAAAACATTTCTCCTCATCGCCCCTCTGGTTCTTTTGCCAATTATTTTAAATCTGTGTCCTCTGGTTACCAACCCTCCTGCCAGTGAAAACAGTTTCTCCATATTTGCTCTACAAAACCCTTCATAATTTTGAACACCTCTATTAAATCTCCCCTCAGCTTCATTCCTTCAGGTTTTAATTGTTGTTGGAGATTTTAAAAATATCAAATTTAAACATTTTTTTTTAACTTTTCCTTTCTGTCTTTTTTCCTCTCACTTAATCCAATCTTTCTTTCCTTCTCTTTATTTCCCTTTCTGTACCCAATCGGACATTGGATTCACCCACTCTAAATTTACACTGTCTTCTCAGTCCTTGCGCCGCTCATTTCTCAGTCCTTCAATCTAATTGTTTAAGGCGATCCACCGTTGCGCTTGCCCTGTTCACTCAAGGTCCTAGAAGCCCGGTTTCCTCTCGTTGAGCCGTGTTCAGCTCGCACGTTCAGGAAAACGGCCACGCAAAAGACGGTGAAAACCTAAACGTGGATAGACGGGAGAAGCTTGACGGGTCAAATGGCCTCCTTCTGTGCTGTAACCATTCTTTGAATCTACATGCATTAGAGCAGAGAAGGTTGAGAGGAGATTTGATAGAGGTGTTCAAAATCATGAGGGGTCTAGACAGAGAGAAACTGTTCCCATTGGCAAAAGGCTCGAAAACCAGAGGACACAGATTTAAGGTGATTGGCAGAAGAACCAAAGCCGACATGAGAAAAAACTTTTTTTTTTACGCAGCAAGTGGTCAGGATCTGGAATGCACTGCCTGAGAGGGTGGGTGGTGGAGGCAGACTCAATCGTGGCTTTCAAAGGGGAATTGGATAAGTACCTGAAAGACAAAAATGTTCAGGGCTACACGGAAAGGGCGGGGGAGTGGGACTAGCTGAAGTGCTCTTGCAGAGAGTCGGCACGGGCTCGATGGGCCGAATGGCCTCCGTCTGTGCTGTAACCATTCTATGATTCTACATGGGCAAGTTAACGGTGGGGGGGGGGGGGGGGGGGGGGGGGGACAGATGCCCTGTCACAGAAACATAGAAGATAGGAGTAGGAGTAGGCCATTCGGCCCCTCGAGCCTGCTCCGCCATTCAATGAGATCATGGCTGAACATCCAAATTCAGTACCCTGTCCCTGCTCTCTCCCCATATCCCTTTAGCCTTAAGAAATATATCCAACTCCTTCTTGAATATATTTAATGAATTGGCCTCAACTGCCTTCTGTGGCAGAGAATTCCACAGGTTCATCGCTCTCTAGGTGAAGAAATTCCTCCTCATTTCTGTCCTAAATGGCTTACCCCTTATCTTATACTATGACCCCTGGTTCTGGACTCCCCCGCCATCAGGAACATCCTTCCTGCATCTAATCTGTCCAGTCCTGTCAGAATTTTATAAGTTTCGATGAGATCCCCTCTCATTCTTCTAAACTCCAGCGAGTATAAGCCCAATTGACCCAATCTCTCCTCATACGTCATTCCTGCCATCCCAAGTATCAGTCTGGTGAATCTTCGCTGAACTCCCTTCATGGCAAGAACATCCTTCCTCAGATATGTCGACCAAAACTGCACACAATACTCAAGGTGTGGTCTCACCAAGGCCCTGTACAACTGCAGCAAGACATCCTTGTTCCTGTACTCAAACCCTCTCGCTACGAAGGCCAACATACCATTTGCCTTCTTAACCGCCTGCTGCACCTGTATGCTTACCTTCAGCGACTGGTGCACAAGGACACCCAGGTCTCGTTGCACTTCCCCTTCTCCCAATCTATTTCCATTCAGATAATAATCTGCCTTCCTGTTTTTGATACCAAAGTGGATAACCTCACATTTGCCTCAGAAAAATGATGACCTTGGTTCCTGATCAGGTAGCCACTACGAAAACAATCCCAAGTATTTCAGAGAATGAGACTAAAACACATGCACAGAAAGAGCCCATGGCCCTCAATTTCCAGGACTCAACTCTTCTGTAGCGAACTCTTTGCCCTATTTTAATGGAGGCACTCACCTGGATTTTTTAAATTGGTTACAGCTCTGTTAAAATGGGGAAGAAATCAATCGGATAGGAGGGAAACGTCAAAGGGATCTCCAGCACGTGAAATAAAAGGTAAAAGAAAACTCACTCCAATACGGTTTTCTATGCATTTACAATGGGACAATTATCCCCATCAATCAAGTTAAACTCTGGTATCAGGCCTGGTTAAGCCGCCTGGTACAATCCCATCCATCAAAGTGCATGTTCATGCTGGAAAGCGTGACAGTCCCTCAGGCCAGGGTCACAAGACTGGTGAATAATGGCTTTGTTCTCGGTATTTGGGAAGAGAAGCCATTTCGGATTAAGATGCTTGGGCTATGATTGAATAAATCAAAGTGGAACAAAGCGAGGGCATTCCCTCCTGAGATGGACAAGAGAGGAGATGCTTTGGAGGAGGATGGTGTGGTCGACCATGTACAAGGCTCGAGAAGGTTCAACACGGTCACAGTCACAGAGGAGGTCATTAGGACCACCAGTGCTGTGGCAGAGGTGGAAACCTGATTCAAACTAGAAAGAGTCGTGGGAAAGATGGGCATGAATTTGGGAGACAACCACAACTTGAGAGGACAGGGGAGGTTGGAGATGGGGGCGGTAGTTTGCAAAGACAAAGGGGTCGAAGGTGGGCTTTTGAGAAGGGTGGTGATGACGGCGGTTTTGAAAGGGAGGAGGACACTGCCCAAGGAGAGGGAGCTGTTTACAAAGTTAGCTGGCAGGTGGGGGCCAGGAAGGGAAGTTGCATGGTCAGCAGTTTAGTGGGATCAAGGGAGCAGGAGGCGGGTCTCATGAACAAGTTGAGCTCAAGGAGGGCATGAAGGGGAGGTAGGAGAGAAACGAGAGAAAGATGAGCATTCAGGGCTAGGGCAGGGGAGAAGGGGTGAAGTAGCAAAGGCAGCTGGACAGATGGTCTCAATTTTAGTGACAAAGAGGCCCTACCCTCTCCCTATCTCTGTAATCTCCTCCAGCCCTACAACCTTCCGAGATCTCTGCACTCCTCCAATTCTGCCCTCTTGCGCATCCCCAAATTTGATCGCTCCACCACTGGCGGCCGTGCCTTCAGCTGCCCGGGCCCTAAGCTCTGGAATTCCCGCCCTAAAACCTCTCTTTCCTCCTTTAAGATGCTCCTTAAAACCTGCTGCCCTAATATCACCTTCTGTGCCTCGGTGTCAAATTTTGTTGGATAACGCTCCTGGGAAGCGCCTTGGGACGTTTTGTTACATTAAAAGGCACTATATAAACACAAGTTGTTGTTGTTGGTAGTGATGGAGGGGAGGGGTGGAGTGGGGGGGGGGGGGGGCAGGGAAGAGGGTTCAAGGAGAAATTTAGTCGTGGAGAAGAGAAGCTGGGGTTATCTTTGCTCTCCGGCATTGTCCTGGAGCAGCGAGCAGTTTAGGCAGACAAGAGCGAGGCCCGATGGTGGTCCAACCAGATGTAGCGATGGATGGCCAAACCAGATGTGCACCTGTGGACTTGTGAGAACGAAGGATCAGTGCTGGGACCACTGCTGTTCACAATTTACATCAACGATTTAGACCTTGGAATCAAAAACACAATTTCTACATTTGCGGATGACACCAAATTGGGGGAGATAGTCAATACCGAGGAGGACTGCAACAAGTTACAGGAAGACATTAATAAACTTGCAGGATGGGCAAATAATTGGCAAATGAAGTTTAACACCGATAAATGTGAGGTATTACATATTGGTAGGAAGAATAGGGAGGTCACTTATCACTTGGAGGGTGCGAGTCTAGGTGGGGTAGAGGAGCGAAGGGATCTCGGAGTACAAATACACAAATCACTAAAAGTAGCGACACAGGTTAGAAAGGCCATTAAAAAATCAAACCAAGCACTAGGGTTTATTTCTAGAGGGATAGAATTGAAAAGTAGGGAAGTTATGTTAAACCTGTATTGAACCTTGGTTAGATCACACTTAGATACTACGTACAGTTCTGGTCGCCATATTGTAAAAAGCATAGAGAGGCACTGGAGAGGGTGCAGAGAAGGTTTACAAGGATGATACCAGAAATGCGAGGGTATAAATATCAGGAAAGGATGAACAGACTGGGTCTCTTTTCTCTTGAAAAAAGGCGGAGGGGTGACTGAATAGAGGTCTTTAAAATCATGAAAGGTTTTGATAGAGTGGATACAGAGAGAGTGTTTCCACTTGCGGGAAGAGCAAAACTAGAGGCCGTCAATATAAGATAGTCACCAAGAAATCCAATAGGGAATTCAGAAGAAACTTCTTTTACCCAGCGGGTGGTGAGAATGTGGAACTCGCCACCACAGGGAGTGGTTGAGGCGAATAGTATCGATGCATTTAAAGGGAGGCTGGACAAACATATGAGGGAGAAGGGAATAGAGGGTTATGCTGATAGATTTAGATGAGGAAAGACGGGAGGAAGCTCGAGTGGAGCATAAACGCCGGCATGGACTGGTTGGGCCGAATGGCCTCTTTCTGTGCCGTATATCCTATGTAATCCTAAGATGGGGCAGGATGTGAGACAGGAAGGATTTTACTGGGTACAAGGGCATCAAAGGTGAAGGAGAGGGAGTGGCTGAGCTGGTATTGTGGTGAATGTAGGGCCCAAGAATAGGCAGTTGGGAGCTTGATAGTATAAGACCATAAGAACTAAGAGCAGGAGTCGGCCATACGACCTCTCGAGCCTGCTCCACCATTCAATAAGATCATGGCTGATCATCGACCTCGACTCCACTTTCTCCATATCCCTCGATTTCCCTAGAGTCCAAAAATCTATCGTTCTCAGTCTTGAATATACTCAAAGACTCAGCATTCACAGCCCTCTGAGGCAGCGAATTCCAAAGATTCCCAACCCTCAGTGAAGAAATTCCTCCTTATCTCGGTCTTAAATGGCCGGCCCCTTATCCTTAGACTATGCCCCCTAGTTGTAGACACTCCAGCATCATTGTAAGTAACTTGGGGGAGAAAACAGATTCCTCCACAGCACAGGAGGAGGCCATTCGGCCCATCGTGCCTGTGCCGGCTCATGGGCAGGGAAATGTTGTGGAATGGGATGGATGTCCCTGGACACCCCTCACTGGCCCCAATCTATACCAGCTCGTGAATCGATTGTACAATGTGTTATAAGAACATAAGAAACAGGAGCAGGAGTCGGCCATTCGGTCCCTCGAGCCTGCTCCGCCATTCAATAAGATCATGGCTGATCCAATCTTGGCCTCAACACCACTTTCCCGCTCTCTCCCCACACCCCTCGACTCCCCTGTAGTTCAAATGTCTGTCAATCACTGCCTTGAATATATTCAATGACTCCGCCTCCACAGCTCTCTGGGGTAGAGAATTCCAAAGATTCACCACCCTCTGAAGAAATTCCTCCTCACCTCCGTCTTAAATGGGCTGATGTAAGAAAACTACTAAGCACTTGGTTTGAGTGTAAAACAAGGCTTTAATCAACTGTTTCACAACCAGGAGTTTCTAGTTACATCACTAATTCCTGGTTACAGAAACATCCTGAGCAAGCTGGGCCCACGCCCGAGTATTTATACTTTCCTTGGACGGCGCCACCAGCTGGCCACCCAGTGTTATCTCATGAGTCATTTCTACATGAATGGTAAGATTCACGACATGGGCGACCCCTTATTCTGAAACTATGCCCCCTAGTTCTAGATACCCCCACGAGGGGAAACATCCTCTCAGCGTCCACCCTGTCAAGCCCCCTCAGAATCTTATGTGTTTCATTAAGATCAGCTTGTAGCTACAGAATGGAGCTCCTTGCATAGTGCACACCTACCTGTGACAAGGGGGTTCTGTTTCAAGTAACTGGGCAGCATTAGTCCGAAGAAGATGGAAAATCCGAGGACAAAGAGGTTCCGAGATGAATTGAGGTCAACAAACTGCAGGTTGGACAATCCGACAGCTGTAATCATCCCTGCGGAGAGAGGTGGAACAGACCATCACAAAACCCATTTACACAAAAGTCTCATCGCAGCAAAACCTCACAAATAAATAATGAGCTGCTGAACTGGCGGTGATTGTTTCTATGCAGGTAAACACGGCAGCCATTCTGTGCACAGCAAGATCCCACAAACAGCAATCAAGTGAATGAACCGGTTCATCTGTTTTTGGTGGTGTTCGTCGAGAGCAATGTTGCCCACAACGCCAGGAGAAGTTCCTGATCTCCTTCAGCTAATGCCATAGGGTCTTGAATGTCCACCTGGATCACCAAAACCGGCAGTCCGGCTCTTGGTTCCATATTTCATCTGAAGGACAGAACCTCTACAGTGCGGCGCTCCCTCAATACTGCCCCTCCGTCAGTGCAGCGCTCCCTCAGAACTGCCCCTCCGACAGTGCGGCGCTCCCTCAGTACTGCCCCTCCGACATTGCGGCGCTCCCTCAGTACTGCCCCTCCAATGGTGCACGCTCCCTCAGTACTGCCCCTCCGACAGTGCAGCATTCCCTCAGTACTGCCCCTCCGACAGTGCAGCGCTCCCTCAGTACTGACCCTCCGACAGTGCAGCGCTCCCTCAGTACTGACCCACCGACAGTGCGGCGCTCCCTCAGTACTGCCCCTCCGACAGTGCAGCGCTCTCACAGTACTGCCCCTCCGACAGTGCAGCGCTCCCTCAGTACTGCCCCTCCAACCGTGCGGCGCTCCCTCAGTACAGTCCCACCAACAATGAAGTATTCCTTCAGTACTGCCCCTCCGACAGCGCAGTGTTCCCTCATTACTGCCCCTCCGACAATGCACTGTTCCCTCAGTACAGTCCCTCCGACAGCGCAGTGTTCCCTCAGTACTGCCCCTCCGACAGTGCGGTGCTCCCTCAGTACTGCCCCTCTGACAGTGCAGCGCTCCCTCAGTACTGACCCGCCGACAGTGCAGCGCTCCCTCAGTACTGACCCGCCGACAGTGCAGCGCTCCCTCAGTACTGCCCCTCCGATGGTGCAGCGCTCCCTCAGTACCTCTCCGCAGCGTCAGCCTAGATTACAAACTCAATCTTCTGGCACTGGGCTCAGACCACAACCTTCTGACGCACGACGAACTGGACCAAGCTGGCAAAGTTCGATTAGGACTGAATGGATGTGCTGACGGTGTGGCTAAATCACGTCATGCACCATCTCTCCAGCGCCTTGGCTACACCATCGGTCTCTGCTCATCAGTTTAAAAAAAAACTTACACAGTAAACTACGGGCCATGTCTCACAAAGGATGCACAATCCAGCAATGAGCTGAGGCAATCTCACTCACCTCAAGGCCTACAGCTGTAACAATCGATTGGGTTTTAATAGGTTACTTACATCACATTACTTGATTGAATTTCAGCCTCGTTGGCCATTACCTGCCTTCTATTGCCCTAAATGTAGATCATTACCTGCCTTCTATTGCCCTAAAGGGAGATCATTACCTGCCTTCTATTGCCCTCCTGTAAGTCACTACCTACTTTTGATTGTCTCTGTAGCACAGTGTTGGGTATTACTGACACATGGGGCTGGATTTTCATTGGAGGCGGGACTACAACTTTCGGGGTTGTCGTCCTGCCTCCATCGAGTTGTGGCCAACCCACGCGATTTTGACTTGATTGACGTTGTTGAGCCCACCCAGCGGGCTCAGCAGGCCAATTAAGAGCCACCCGGCAACAGGTGACATCACAGATTGATCTTTCATCTGTCAAGACCTTTTGACAGATGAAATATCAGCGTTTCACAGCTGTTTGAAGCTATCAAACACTGACAATCTGTACTCCAAGTTAATTCCTTCCTCTCAGGATGATTTAGAGATCTCTCTGGAACAGAAAGCTGAATGCTGTAATTTGTGACAGCTCGCGGCCATTCTGCTTTCTGTGCCGGTGAGATGAGGGACTCCCGAGACCTGAAGGGAGGAAGGCTGTAAAGGTAAGTAAAACTTCTTTAAACACTTTACACAGACCAAACACACTTACCTCTGCACTCATGCACCCATCACTCACCTGAACACCGGATATCTCAACCCCTCCAAGCCCTTCAGCCCGACGGCCCGCCTCGCTAACTTGGCGTGGTTTGGAGCAGTCGGGAATCCCACACTTCAAGAATGAAAATAGGGATTAGGAGGCGGGTCCCAGCACAGGTCGGGTATCCGCCTCCTTTGAAACTGGCATGGAGACGGGTTGGGGGCGGGATGGGGTCGTGCCCCCCCATTTTGGGATTTTAACCCCCCACACGCCTCCACGGCCCAATGAAAATCCTGCCCATGGTCTACTGACGCTGTAACATACATTAGTACCATCTCGGTCATGTAACGGCAGGTTTCGGTACTTCCCAACATGTGGGATTAGAGCTGAGCCATTAACCCTCGATGGCACACAGACCCGCTCCCCCGACATCAGAAGACAGCCCAGAGACTAAATATTAAAAAAAACAGTACCAACGTACCAAATAAAGTGCAAAACAGCGCTCCGAGGACTGGGTCTGGGAGCGACGCAAAGAGTGCGCTGAATTTTCCGACGGTCCCCAGCAGAAGCATCATTGCAGCTCCGTACTGTATCACCCTCCTGCTCCCCACCTAGAAAACCAAGAGGAAACGAGGGTTATCAGCGCAGTGTCAGTGAAGAGTGCTTTCACCAACCGTGCACACTCCAAGCAGCCGCATCGCTTCTTCAAAAAACCGGGAGATCGAATGATACAGCACAGAAGACGGCCATTCGGCCCATCGTGCCTGTGCCCGAGATCAAGGGCAGACCCAGATTTGGAAGCCTATTTATGAGAGTCTGGTGTCGCCCCAGCAGGGAACCAACACTTGGTTCAGATGGATATACTGCAGCTCCTGGTTGGCAATAGTTTGAGATTACGGACTCTTAACACCAGTTATTTATAAATAATGAGCCAAGAACCGGAGAACTAAACTCTGAGGGAGATGTGTTCCAATATATAGTAAAAAACTTGTAAATGATGGACACCTTAGGAGCTGGCATCAGCCATCCTTATTAAAACAATGGTCATTGTGTGTACTGTAAAAATGTTCAGTCCAATGGGGGGTTCTTTACCCAGCATCCATAGCGGTAGAGAAACCGCTCTATCCCTGGGACAGAGCCGCGCGAGCATTCAATGCCAGATATAGAGCGGTTTCTCTGCCGCTGTGGATGATGGGTAAGAAGCTCCCCAATCCACCAAAACCGTTTCTTTCACAAAACCCACTCACGCTGACCTGCATGTTCCAAGTTGTAAAAGGTGCTTGGTGCATTGAAGGCTGCTCGTAGTCCGTAATTTGCGAGTGTCCGTGGTTTCAGAGTGCCTCTTGTATATTCGACCATGTCAGTTATTTGGGTCTCAATAAGTGTCTGTTTATTATTGATCTGGATGTAGGTGGTGGGGGCAAGATCTGTGCGCGTGCGAGGACTGTAGACGATGCTCGGCTGCTTCAGGCAGATCGTAATGTGTTGGGAGATTGGACTCAAGACTGGAAAATGATGCATAACTTAGATAAGTGCAGTGTTATGCATGTGGGCAGGGCAAATGCTCAACATTCATACACCCTTCAAGGAAAGGCATTGAAGATGGTAGATAGAAAGAGATTTGGGCATTCTAGTGCGTACATTGTTAAAGGTCCATGAGCAATGCCATAAGTGATAGCTTGAGCAAATATGGTGTTGGGATGTATCCATTGGACAACTGAGTACAAGACGAGATGTGCTGTTTTGTCCTGGTACAAGACCTTAGTCAGGGGCCACACTTGGATTACTGGGTCCAGTTTTCGTCTCCTTACATGGCGGGTGATAGTGAGGCTTTGGAGAGGGTGCAGAGGAGGAGCCACTGGACTAATTCCCAGTCTAAAGCATCTTAGTTATCAAGATAGGCTAAAAGAGCTGGGACTCTGCACTTTAGAGAAGTGTAGACCTAGAGGGGATCTGATTGAGGTTTTTAAGATAATGAAGGGAATAGATTGTTTTCCAGTTGAGAGTTTGTTTCAATTAAATAGGTTGGGGAGGACCAGGGGTCACAATTTTTAAGTTGCATAAGATCCAGGTTCGATGTCAGGAGGTGGTTCTTCTCCCAGAGAATAGCGGACCTGTGGAATAGGCTGCCGTCTCGTGTGGTGGACGCGGACTCGCTGAATTCCTTCTAGGGGGAGCTGGACCTGTTTCTGGCCGGGGCGGAGATCGCCTCTTACAAAAGGTCGGCACTGGCGGGGAATTCAGGGCCAGAATGATCTCCTGGACTCGTTTCCATCGCCTGGATGTGTCGGAGAGGAATTCCCCAGATTTTTTCCCCCCAAATTGGCCTGGGTTTTAAAAAATCTGGTTTTTCGCCTCGCCCAGGAGATCACATGGTTTCGGGTGGGGTGGAGCGTAGATGTTGTGATACGCAAGGTATGGTAATTGTGTGGGACAGACTCGGTGGACCAGAGGGTCTTTACCTCGCCGTCACTCTTTGTATCTTCTTTGGAGTTTACAGGTTTCACTGCAGAATAATGGGTTCCTCCCAGCTGACAACACTCAAATCCCAAGCAAAGGGGATTTTCAAGATGGCTGCTATAAGAACATAAGAAATAGGAGCAGGAGTCGGCCATTCGGCCCCTCGAGCCTGCTCCGCCATTCAATGAGATCATGGCTGATCTTCTGCCTCAACTCCATTCACCGGCCCTATCGCCATATCCCTTGATGCCCTTACTAGTCAGAAATCTATCCACTTCTGTTTTGAATATACCCAATGACTGAGCCTCCACAGCCCTCTGGGGTAGAGAATTCCAAAGATTCACCACCGTGTGTGTGAAGAAATTTCTTCTCATCTCAGTCCTGAATGGCCTACCCTTTATCTTGAGGCTGTGGCCCCTGGTTCTAGACGCCCCAGCCAAGGGAAACATTCTCCCAGCATCCATCCTATCAAGCCCTGTAATCATTTTGTATGCTTCAATGAGATCCCCTCTCATCCTAGTTTACTCAATCTCTTCTCATACAACAGTCCCGCCATCCCAGGAATCAATCTCGTGAACCTTCACTACACTCCCTCTATGGCCAGTATATCCTTCCTTAGGTAAGGAGACCAAAGCTGTACACAATACTCCAGGTGTGCTCTCACCAAGGCCCTATATAATTGGAGCAAGACTTCTTTACTGGAGGGAGTGGATGCTACTTATGAAATGAATCCTGGGATTGCCAGAATGTCTCCTCTGTCTATTATTGGAATAAACACGTTAACAATTAGGATCTTCTTGGGTTTTGGACGTTGGTGCGGAAATAGTGCCGTGGTTCCTCAGAGGGCTGAAGGTCAGCAGCTCATCCCAACTCATGTTTGTGGTGGTGGAGGCGGGTTTAAATGACAGTCAATCAGAGAGAAGTCCATCAGATCTTTCAGATATAGACAGATTATTCATCACCCTTCAGAGAATTTAGCCCATTGACGGTGGGTGAGAAGGGCAAGACTTTGGCACCTCCGCACCCTATGGTACAGGTTGGCAGGACATCGATTAGGTCCTGGGGTTTTTCTGCACGCCCACTTTTCCAATCTGTGGGGGTATATCCAATGGGGCGACACAAGTGGAGGAGCGACCTAGAGACATCCCAGAGTGGATGGTCAGTCCCGCACCTCACCAGTGGCCAAGTCCAGAATCTCTCAAGACGTGGTAGGACAGCAGGTTGGAACGCTATCTCAATGGTGGTCAAGTGGCTGAGAGACTCTGCAGGGCTCAGGACAGTCCCCAAATGGAGCGTGCAAGAATCAGGGATAGAATTGCCCTTGCGCTACTCTGGCATTCCTCTTAGAAACCTCCTGGCCAGCAACTTCTGTTTGACTGCTCGACCGTGACGGGAGCACAACACAGACCTTTTAAAACACAGGAACAAACAAAACCAAAGTGGGAAATAAACAGGGAACTTTAATTTTTAAAAAACAGGACCAATCTCCAACATAAAATGATTTCCAAATAGGACAACTCCTTGGTCAGATCCTCCAGGGAACAGCGAGCGCCTATTAGCTTGGTGCTTATGTCGACCAGCAAACAGTGTCTAGATAGATCTGAATGATGCAAACAGTGGGCAAAGGATCAGCCAAGGACAGGCCGCACCAGTGGTCGTGGATTAGTACGGTTAAGGACCGGAGTTGGGGTTAGGAAGGCATGCTTCACCTGGTAATTCAATCCACACGCAACTCTTGCGTGGGAGCGAAGATAGGCGATTTAAATACCGAACGACACTGTGGATAAATTGCCGTCCAAAAGTGGGCACCACGTGGGATTTGATGCCAAAGAATAGAGCTCCCGGAGAAACTATTGGAGACGATTCTGCGGGAGAACCGCAGCATCGAACCTTGGTTAGACCACATTTGGACTACTGTGTACAGTTCTGGTCGCCATATTATAAAAAGGATGTAGAGGCACTGGAGAGGGTGCAAAAGAGATTTGCAAGAATGATACCAGAAATGCGAGGATGAAGAGGCTGGGTCTCTTTTCTCTTGAAAAGAGAAGGCTGAGAAGCGACCTAATAGAGGTCTTTAAAATTATGAAAGGCTTTGATAGAGTGGATACAGAGAGAATGTTTCCACATGTGGGGAAGAGCATAACTAGAGGCCATCAATATAAAATAGTCACCAAGAAATCCAATAGGGAATTCAGAAGAAACTTCTTTACCCAGAGAGTGGTGAGAATGTGGAACTCGCTACCACAGGGAGTGGTTGAAGTGAATAGTATAGATGCATTTAGGGGAGAAAAAAGATAGACTTGCATTTATATAGCGCCTTTCACGACCACCGGACGTCTCAAAGCGCTTTAGTCAATGAAGTACTTTTGAAGTGTAGTCACTGTTGTAATGTGGGAAACGCGGCAGCCAATTTGTGCACAGCAAGCTCCCACAATCAGAAATGTGATAATGACCAGATCATCTGTTTTTGTTATGTTGGTTGAGGGATAAATATTGGCCGGGACACCAGGGACAACTCCCTTGCTCTTCTTCGAAATAGTGGCCATGGGATCTTTTATGTCCACCTGAGGGGGCAGACGGGGGCCTCGGTTTAACGTCTCATCCAAAAGACAGCACCTCCGACAGTGCAGCACTCCCTCAGTCCTGCACTGGGAGTGTCAGCCTAGATTTTTGTGCTCAAGTCTCTGGAGCGGGACTTGAACCCACAACCTTCTGACTCAGAGGCAAGGGTGCTACCCACTGAGCCACAGCTGACACATGAGGCTAGACAAGCACATGAGGGGAGACGGGAATAGAGGGTTATGCTGATTGAGTGCGATGAGGAAAGACGGGAGGAGGTTCGAGTGGAGCATAAACGCCGGCATGGACTGGTTGGGCCGAATGGCCCGTTTCTGTGCCGTATATTTCGTGTAATCTTGCGTAATGAGAGGGACACTCTGCTTTATAAAGGAGTATTTGAACAAGTTTAATTAAAGGGGACTCTCCCATCGTAAAAGTCAGGCTCGCAGCGAGTTCCAGTCCTACCTTTGTGATTCCCAGCACTCCGATGTTGGGGCTGGAGGAGGTTGATCCATTCCCTGTGCCGAACAGTCCATCCAGGACACAGGACAGGCCTTCAATCATGATGCCCCTTTCAACAAAGAAATATTGAAGGTAAACAATCTCAACCGCTTGGATATTGAGGGGGACGACAAAAAAATAAATGTCCTCGCCCCCCCCATATCTCTCCTAAATCACACTGGGGTACTGTTCCATTGGCACCTCTAACCCCAGTTGGCCCAGGCAATTTGACTGTGGTAGGCATCACCGCTGAGCCCCAATCCGGTCCTCCGTTAAGATCTGCGCCTTTTTTTCGCCCCACAGGAATTTCTGGGCAACAATCGGGAGCGGGAATCCATGGCTGAATTTGCCGTTTCCTTCCGATCCCCGGCAGGGGGGTGGGTGTCGCAGAGGTTAATCGTAACCTTCACCCGTCGCTCGAATGGGACGATTCAGGACA
This sequence comes from Somniosus microcephalus, assembly GCF_052327205.1. NCBI lineage: Eukaryota > Metazoa > Chordata > Chondrichthyes > Squaliformes > Somniosidae > Somniosus > Somniosus microcephalus. The sequence continues at coordinate 7,707,563 of NC_141016.1, forward strand.
GACAGCGGCTGACCCGGCCTGGTCTTTATGACTCAGTAGCACCAAGGTGCGGCATTAATCCATTGGGAGGGGTGTGGCGGGGCAAAGCGGTGGTTACTTTCAACACCACCACTGCCTGGGCATCCTGAGGTAGAACACGCCCAATTCTTGTTCCATTGAGCGCAGGAAAAAATCTTCCAATTCACCGCAGTGTGCAGTCACTAAAAGGACATGGTCAGCTGTGCAAAGGCTTGTACAGAACCAAAAGCCTTTGCAAGAACTCACGGGATTACTGAGGGGGCGGTGGGGGAGTGGCTGCTTTTAACATAACTGTAAGGCCTCCCATCTTCCATCCTCCATAAACTTGAGGTGATCCTAAAGACTCTGCGGCCCGTGTTCTAACTCGCACCAAGTCCCGTTCACCCATCACCCCTGTGCTCGCTGATCTACATTAGCTCCTGGTTGAGTAACACATGGTTTTAAAATTCTCATCCTTGTTTTCAGATCCCTCCACGGCCTCGCCCCTCCCCATCTCTGTAACCTCCTCCAGCCCCACAACCCTCCCCCAAGATCTCTGCGCTCCTCCAATTCTGGCCTCTTGAGCATCGCCGATTTTAATCGCTCCACCATTGGCGGCCGTGCCTTCAGCTGCCTGGGCCCTGAGCTCTGGTATTCTCTCCCTGATAAACAGATTTTTGAACGGTAAGGGAATCAAGGGTTATGGGGAGCGGGCAGGGAAGTGGAGTTGAGGCCAAGATCAGATCAGCCATGATCTTGTTGAATGGCGGGTCAGGCTCGAGGGGCCGAATGACCTGCTCCTGCTCCTATTTCTTATGTAAACCTCTCCACCTCTCTCTCCACCTTTAAGATGCTCCTTAAAACCTACCTCTTTGACCAAGCATGGTCTTAATATGTGGCTCGTGTCAAATTTTGTTTGATAACACTCCTGTGAAGCGCCTTGGGACGTTTTACTACGTTAAAGGCGCTATATAAATACAGGTTGTTGTGTGCACCCCAAGCCTTCGCTATCTGTCCACCCCCTTCACCGAGACCCAGCTTACTGTTTACCCCCGTCACCGAGACCCAGCTTACTGTTTACCCCCGTCACCGAGACCCAGCTTACTGTTTACCCCCGTCACCCCGAGACCCAGCTTACTGTTTACCCCCGTCACCGAGACCCAGCTTACTGTTTACCCCCGTCACCGAGACCCAGCTTACTGTTTACCCCCGTCACCGAGACCCAGCTTACTGTTTACCCCCGTCACCCTGAGACCCAGCTTACTGTTTACCCCCTTCACCCTGAGACCCAGCTTACTGTTTACCCCCCATCACCCTGAGACCCAGCTTACTGTTTACCCCCGTCACCCTGAGACCCAGCTTACTGTTTACCCCCCATCACCCTGAGACCCAGCTTACTGTTTACCCCCGTCACCCTGAGACCCAGCTTACTGTTTACCCCCCGTCACCCTGAGACCCAGCTTACTGTTTACCCCCGTCACCCTGAGACCCAGCTTACTGTTTACCCCCCGTCACCCTGAGACCCAGCTTACTGTTTACCCCCGTCACCCTGAGACCCAGCTTACTGTTTGGCCCCGTCACCCTGAGACCCAGCTTACTGTTTACCCCCGTCACCCCGAGACCCAGCTTACTGTTTACCCCCCGTCACCCTGAGACCCAGCTTACTGTTTACCCCCGTCACCCTGAGACCCAGCTTACTGTTTACCCCCCGTCACCCTGAGACCCAGCTTACTGTTTACCCCCGTCACCCTGAGACCCAGCTTACTGTTTGGCCCCGTCACCCTGAGACCCAGCTTACTGTTTACCCCCGTCACCCCGAGACCCAGCTTACTGTTTACCCCAGTCACCCTGAGACCCAGCTTACTCTTTACCCCCGTCACCGAGACCCAGCTTACTCTTTACCCCCGTCACCCCGAGACCCAGCTTACTGTTTACCCCCGTCACCCCAGCTTACTGTTTACCCTCGTCACCCTGAGACCCAGCTTACTGTTTACCCCCGTCACCTTGAGACCCAGCTTACTCTTTACCCCCGTCACCGAGACCCAGCTTACTCTTTACCCCCGTCACCGAGACCCAGCTTGCTGTTTACCCCCGTCACCCCGAGACCCAGCTTGCTGTTTGGCCCCGTCACCCTGAGACCCAGCTTACTGTTTACCCCCGTCACCCCGAGACCCAGCTTACTGTTTACCCCCGTCACCCCGAGACCCAGCTTACTGTTTGGCCCCAGCTATGGCTATCTGCCCCCTACTCCCCCCCCCCCGCCCACCCGAGATAACCCAGTCCCCACTCGCATGTATATTTCTAACAGGCTGGTTTAAATGTTGTGGGCTTTGTGGGGGTTTAGAAAGGGCTGTTCGCCTCATTGTTGACGAAATGCTAATCAGAACAAGATGATCGGTTAGTGTCAGTGTCTCGAGATCTACGTATCTAGCTGGGAACATGGCCGCCCCCAATCCCCCCCCATCCCTCGGGTTCTGGGTCACGCACCCATTGAGCCCTCAAGGACAGTGCGAGTGAACTCTCCTGATAAAAGCCGGCACTGCTCGCTCACTTCCGCCTCGATCGATGTGCAGAGTGCGCGACAGATGCTTTCCGAAGATCTTCATCGAATCACAAAGCCTTATCAGCAAGGTGATGCCATGGCAACCACGGTCAGACTAAGTGAGCCAAGTGCTGAGGACAGTGTGTGCTCATTACGTGCGGAGAAAGGAGAGTCATTGATGGCCGAGTCACCATCGCCACGGGCAACTAATGGAACATTTCCAATTCAATACATTTACATTATGTGCCCAATTAGAGACATAAAAGACAGGGAGAGACAGAAATACACATGCGGGCGGGCGAGCGAGGGGGCGGGCGAGCGAGGGGGCGGGCGGGCGAGCGAGGGGGCGGGCGGGCGAGGGGGCGGGCGAGGGGGCGGGCGAGCGAGGGGGCGGGCGAGCGAGGGGGCGGGCGAGCGAGGGGGCGGGCGAGCGAGAGGGCGGGCGAGCGAGAGAGGGGGGCGGGCGAGCGAGAGAGGGGGCGGGCGAGCGAGAGAGGGGGCGGGCGAGCGAGAGGGGGCGGGCGAGCGAGAGAGGGGGCGGGCGAGCGAGAGAGGGGGCGGGCGAGCGAGAGAGGGGGCGGGCGAGCGAGAGAGGGGGCGGGCGAGCGAGAGAGGGGGCGGGCGAGCGAGAGAGGGGGGCGGGCGAGCGAGAGAGGGGGCGGGCGAGCGAGCGAGGGGGCGGGCGAGCGAGCGAGGGGGCGGGCGAGCGAGCGAGGGGGGCGGGCGAGCGAGCGAGGGGGGCGGGCGAGCGAGCGAGGGGGCGGGCGAGCGAGCGAGGGGGCGGGGCGAGCGAGCGAGGGGGCGGGCGAGCGAGCGAGGGGGGCGGGCGAGCGAGCGAGGGGGCGGGCGAGCGAGCGAGGGGGGCGGGCGAGCGAGCGAGGGGGCGGGCGAGCGAGCGAGGGGGCGGGCGAGCGAGAGAGGGGGCGGGGCGAGCGAGAGAGGGGGCGGGCGAGCGAGAGAGGGGGCGGGCGAGCGAGAGAGGGGGCGGGCGAGCGAGAGAGGGGGCGGGCGAGCGAGAGGGGCGGGCGAGCGAGGGGGCGGGCGAGCGAGGGGGCGGGCGAGAGAGGGGGCGGGCGAGAGAGGGGGCGGGCGAGAGAGGGGGCGGGCGAGAGAGGGGGGCGGGCGAGAGAGGGGGCGGGCGAGAGAGGGGGCGAGCGAGAGAGGGGGCGAGCGAGAGAGGGGGCGAGCGAGAGAGGGGGCGAGCGAGAGAGGGGGCGAGCGAGAGAGGGGGCGAGCGAGGGGGCGAGCGAGAGAGGGGGCGAGCGAGAGAGGGGGCGAGCGAGAGAGGGGGCGGGAGAAAGGGAGGGAGTTAGGGCGGGAGAAAGGGAGGGAGGGGAGGGTGAACGGGGAGGGAGGGAGGGCGGGCAAAAGAGAGGGAGGGAGGGAGGGAGGGAGGAGCTAACCCACACTCAGTGACGGAGCGTTTCCTGCGCGGACTGGCTATGTTTCCGTACCTGTTGATTGCGTGAACTGGCGGGGGTGGAGCACAGGACAACCTGGCACAGGCATAATAATCGCCGATGGACTCGATAATACTGGCGACCACGGCACTCAGCATCCCGATAACACCCGCTGCCGACACCGTCGGTAAACCCCACTGGACTGTGGAGGCAAGAGCAAAGCAGACGGTCATTGCGGTTCGGAGACGAGACTGCGGCCTGCAAACTTTTCAATATCACCTTACAGGAACGCAAATCTATATCGAACACAAAGCCTTCTTACACTGAGTGTTGTAAAATTGTACCCAAATTATATAATGGTGGATTTATAACAGGCATTTTTAAAAATGCATAACGCAGAATATATAATAGTCAATTGCGCTCAGTGTAAAGCAAGTACAGTTTCTAATCTACACTGCATGCTATGTTTCGCTTGATATTCTGCAGGGCAAGTCACAGTTAGGGTCGAACTGTTACTGAGACAAACATTCACCCAACCCACTGCCAAAATGGCAACCCAGGGTTATTAATATTTTATTATTACATTGCAAAATCAAGTGCATAGAATTAACAGCACAGAAACGGGCCATTCGGCCCAACTTTAAATACTTGCAGGAAAAGAATTTGCAGGGCTACGGGGAAGAGCAGGGGATGAGATTACCGAAGAACCGGTACAGGCAAGATGGGCCGACTGGTCTCCTTCTGTGCTGTATCATTCATTCTATGATTCGATGAACTGGTCCGTGCCGGTGTTCATTCTCCACTTGAGCCTTCTCCCACTCCTCCTTCAGCTCACCCCATCAAACATAGACATAGAAACTAGGAGCAGGAGTAGGCCGTTCGGCCCCTTGAGCCTGCTCTGCCATTCAATGAGATCATGGCTGATCATCCAAACTCAGTACCCTGTCCCTGCTTTATCCCTTGATCCCTTTAGCCTTAAGAATATCTAACTCCTTCTTGAATATATTTAATGAATTGGCCTCAACTGCCTTCTGTGGTAGAGAATTCCACAGGTTCACCACTCTCTGGGTGAAGAAATTCCTCCTCATCTCTGTCCTAAATGGCTTACCCCTTATCCTTAGACTGTGACCCCTGGTCCTGGACTCCCCCGCCATCGGGAACATCCTTCCTGCATCTAGGCTGTCTAGTCCTGTTAGAATTTTATAAGTTTCAATGAGATATATCCTTCTGTTTCTTTCTCCCTCATGTACTCGTCTAGCTTCCCCTTAAATGCATCATATTTTAGCAAATTCATTCTTATCTTTATTGTACATGCAGAATAAGGTTTACATTTCTTCTCTGCACTTATCATCTTGAGGTCTTTTTACGATTCTCAATGCCTGTTTCACTCCTGGGGCCAATATTTATCCCTCAAATCAACATCACTAAAGCAGATAATCTGGCCATTATCTCTTTGCGGTTTGTGGGAGCTTGCTGTGCGCAAATTGGCTGCCGCGTTTCCTACATTTACAATAGTGACTACGCTCCAAAAATACCGCGAAGTGCTTTAGGACGCCCCGAGTTTTTGAAAGGCGCTCCACGAATTCAAGTTCTTCCTTTAAGCCAGGAACACAGAGGCCAGTCGTACGGTGGCCCATCGAGACCAACTAGCACACCACTGACCGAGGATCAAATCTGAGCTTTTCTGGCCCCACACACCAGCCGGCGATAGTGATGAGGATCAGGGGACACCCCCCGTCTCCCCTCCCAACCCCTTGCTGGGTCTCAACGGCTTTAGCCCATGGGCGCACATTAATACTGTTCTGGTCTCCTTATCTAAGGAAGGATAAACTCGCCTTGGAGGCGGTGCAACGAAGGTTCACTGGATTGATTCCTGGAATGAGGGGGCTGTCCTAGGATGAGAGACTGTGTAGAATGGGCCGATACTCTCTGGAGTTTAGAAGAATGAGAGGTGAGCTCATTGAAGATTCTGAAGGGTAGATGCGGAGAGATTGTTTCGCTTGGCTGCAGTGTCTAGAACTAGGGGCATAGTCTCAGGATAAGGGGTCGGCCATTTAAGACTGAGATGAGGAGGAATTTCTTCACTCAGAGGGTTGTGAATCTTTTGGAATTCTCTGCCCCAGAGGGCTGTAGAAAGTGGAGTTGAGGTTGATATTCAGGCACGATCTCACTGAATGGCGGAGCAGGCTCGAGGGGCCGTGTGGTCTACTCCTGCTCTTACTTTCTTATGTTCTAATACAGGATGCGACGCGTACTTACAGGGGTAAGGAATTTTGAACCACGGAGCCACAGAGAGGACGCCTTTCCTCGCGTCAGTGCGAGCGTAGTACCCATACTGCTCGCTGTCTGGTGGGAAAACATCCGTCACCGTGAAGATGAAGCACAGCAGCCACGCCACCAAGATGGCCAATATAATCTGCAGGAGCAAATCCAGTGTGAACGAAACTGGGGCAAATCAGGCGTCACAGTGCTAGAAGGAACGTTATAAAAAGTGTACTCGTGACAACTTATCTCGCAGTGAAATTGGGAAAAGACTGTTTTTTTCTAAATTTCCCTCCCATTTTTCTCACCAATTAGTATTTTCTCCCTGGTTCCTGCAGTCACCATTTAATTGATGTCAGTATGACTCACGTGAAGCCATCAAGGAAATAGGTGAACAAGGAGAGCACCCAGAGTGAACTCTTCCCCTCTGACTGTCGACACCTTCCCTGCTCCTGGTGCCAGTTTGGGATCTCTGATTTTACCGGGGTGGGGGGAGCCAAACTGGAGTTCCTCCAAATAACTCGGGGGCTGTGGGTGGGGAAACAGTTAGCCCGTCCCTTTCGGAGCAAGGCCAAGGGGTCAACCTGTTTGGCCCAAGCCCCGCTCCCAAGACTTGAACACCTAATCCAGACTCGCGCTCCAGTGCAGTCCTGAGGGGAGTGCCACACCGGCAGGGTGGCTTTTCTTCCCATGAGGCATTCAACCAAATCCCGTCTTGTCCGTTCGAGTGGACACGAAAAGATCCCACGGCACGACTACAAAAAAGGAGCAGGGAGCTCTCCCCCCTGCCTGTCCTGGTCAGCATTTCTCCCTCAACAGGCGTACCATCAAAAATACATCAACTGCTCACTCAATATAACTGCTTTTTGTGGGATCGCACTATGCACAAAATGGCTGCTGCATTTGCCAATGGTGTAACAACAGTCACTGCTCTTCAATGTAGTCCATTGTATGTGAAGCGCAGGATGACGTTTCAGAAAGATGTGGTAAGGCGCTGTCGGCTGGCACTCCAGTGCAGCGCTGCAGGAGTGCTGCACTGTCGGGGGTGCCGTCTTTTGGATAAGACATTAAACAGAGGCCCCGTCTGCCCTCTCACGGGGATGTGAAAGATCCCCAAGCACTATTTGGAAGAGGAGCAGGGGAGTTGTCCCCCTGGTGTCCTAGGGCCAATACTTATCCCTCAAACCAACATCACTAAAACAGATGATCTGTTCATTATCACATTGTGGGAGCTTGCTGTGCACAAATTGGCTGCCACGTTTCCTACATTGCAACAGCGGCGAGACTTCAAAAAGTACTTCATTGGCTGTAAAGGGCTTTGGGGCGTCCTGAGCTCGTCTAAGGCGCTGGAGAAATTTAAGCCTTTCTTTTCTTTCAATGCCCAGCTTATATGCCGTTCTTTTCCAAATCCTTAAGCCAAATGGTGAGAAAGCACTAGGAAGTCCACAGAGGAGCTGGGCCTTGGAACCACGCGTCCTGTAACATTGGGATGGCACCTTTATTTCCACCCGGGCGGCGGCTACTTACTGGGAACATTTTGAAGAGCTGCAACTTGTAAGCCGACCATCCCTTTTTGTATTTATAAACCGGAAGAGGAAGCTTCACGTTCCGAGCATACTGAGAGAAAAATAGTACCAAGAATATGGTCCTGGAAAGGAAATTGGCAGTTTAAAAGGGGGCAGCGTTTAGGCCTCTTCCCTGCTTCCAAGACTGGGCCCTCCATTCCCAGCATAACCTGTCCACTTTCGAATAGTGACCCTTCCATCTGCTTTCTCTCCGATACAGGACGCTCCTTCCCACCGCTTATGTCTTGTCCCATTCTCGAACATTAGCTTCTGAATCCACAGCACGGCTCGAGATACGGGACTCTCGACCACCCAGAGATGCCCCACTCTCCAATACCAACCCCATCACCACCACCACAGCTTGCCTACTCTGCCGTGTCAGCCAAGTCGGTCACAAAGCATAGGGCACCCGTCTACTCTTCCCGTACCAGTCCTCCACTCCAGACAATGTCCCTCTCCAATACTGGGTGTTCCACCCCTCAAGAAGCCTGGCACCTCTGCCCTCAACACAGCACGCCCATCCTCAGTACAGTACATTCTCCAATGCCATCCTCTCCCACCCCAAGGCTTGCCCATTCCATTTTGAAGCACCAGCTCCTCGATCTCCAACCCAGCCCATTCTCCAGTCCGAACCCCTCCATCTCAGGCCCTGCCCGATTCTTGCCCCACCAGCCAGCTTCCTTCCCCATACCAGCTCCTTCACCCTCCAGCACGCAGTCTCCCGGAACGACGAAGTTTCAAACATTATGGCAAACTATAACACAAAGTTCAAAGACTTGGCTGCACCTCCAAGTCAATAATTGACAGAGTTACGCTACAAGACTTTGGACGCTTTTGGTGAGACTGCGAGAGGAAGTCAGCAATCAGGACCACCCTGGAGATCTCAGAGACTGGGACTGCTGGTGGCCCCAACCTCTCCCCCCCCCCCCCCCCCCCCGCGCCACTCAGCACCGGTAGAACCGGAACCGGTTCTCAAACCCGTTACCGACTGATTTTTAGAAAAAAATCTCTTCAATCGCTTTCTGCATTCTTGATTGGACTTGCCCCAAAGGGTTAAGAATTAACAAGTCAAATTCATCCTCCGACACGGATATCAGGTGTTAAACCACGACTTGGGGCTTGGAGATTAGTTGAAATAGTTATCAAGTTTAAATTACTTACATGGACCTTCCCCAAGCTTTCGGGCATCTCTCCCAATATCTCCTTGGGTAGCTCGGTGTCAAATTTTGTTTGATAATCGCTCCTGTCAAGCGCCTTGGGACATTTTACTACGCTAAAGGCGCCATATGAATGCAAGTTGTTGTTGTTGTCACTTCCTCTTCCTGTTGACTCATACGGAGCACCATCCCACCCAGCTGGTGCCTCACCCGAGTCCTCATTCATCACGAGAGACCTGGGTTAGCAACCAGCAACAGGTTAATCCACCACAGAGAGAGATCACAAGGCAGCCCACGTCGGTCCCTGTGCGACGTCCACATAAGGGTTGCTTTTCAGCAAGGATCACTGGATCGCAATCAGATGATTTTCCTTCTCCCTGGGCCAGAGTCAACTGCAGTGACCCCACCCAATAGCTGACATCAGCAAAGGTCAGGGATAGATGTCTGACCACGGATGACCGCGTGATGCCACTCTCACTTCGTCAACACAACAACATTTCCTCTTTGCAGATTACAAAACGATAGTGATGTAAGAAAACTACTAGGCACTTGGTCTAAGTATTAAACAAGGCTTTAATCAACTGTTTTTCCAACATGGAGATCTAGTTGTGTCCTTCACTAGTTCCTGTTAAAGAATGTCCTGAGCAAGCTGGGCCCGTGCCCAAGTATTTATGCTCTCCCTGGACAGTGCCACCAGCAGGCCGCCCAGTATCATTTCAGAAGTCATTTCCACATGCTGACAAGATTCATGTCAGATAGTATGAAAGAAGAAGGCACTTACAGCATTGCTATGCCCCAATGCTTTCCGGCTCGTTCCCCTGCTGCCTGGTAACCGGACAGGCCAATGAGAGCCACCGTTGGGGTGATGGTGAGTGGACCAATGTAGCTGAGAAGCACTCCAGGTAGACCCAGGAACCCAATCAGCACCTCAATGAGTGAAGACATTATTATAGCCCCCTGGACCTGCGCAAAAAGAAAACATGTGAGTCACTCCACTGATCTGAAAGGTGGCGTTAGCATTTCCGTCACACCTATTCTGCGGAGATGTTGAAAAACTCCAGAGACAACATGGGGGTCACCACAGGCATTAGTAGAGACCAAGGACTTTAGGGGCTTTCAAAAAGCAGCTGGACGCTAGACCAGGAGAATTGGGATGAATTTTGATGGGCCCAACTGCCTTTTCCTTCCTGGCCTGTTGACAATCTGGGAGTGAGACAGACTCTCAAACTTCAACTGGTAATTGGCAAAGAGCCGGCACAGGCATGATGGGTCGAAGGGCCTCCATCTGTGCTGTAAGATTCTATGAAAAGAGATCTTTGCTTATAGACATCGCTACCCTGATTTACAGAGGTTGAGCTTGCTTGGGGATCTTCGCTTGCTGTTTCCAGGTTGGCTATGGGACCTGGCGTTGCTCCTTTCCCCCTTTGACTCTGGGATTTTGGGATCATTCCATCCGATTCTCTAGTCACAATCATCTCCAGGTTTCATCAGTAAAGTTAAAGCAAAAAGCTGAACAAGGCCAACTGTAGAATGATCCTCCTACCCGTCAGTCGTCAGAGAACCACTGTGCACCCCTGAAACTGACCAGAACACAACCAAATGTTCTCTGCACTTTCTTGGACCTAGTTTAAACACACTGAAGGTATTGCATCGCTGACACTGCATAAAAAAAGATCTAGGCACAAAAATCTCTTCATTAACAAGGCATTAATATCACAAAGTTGAGGCATTTGAGCATGTGCTGTTGGCTTTATTCGAAAGAGTTCATGCTGAGTATGCTGAAAGGGTGAGGAATGCAGTTACCAGCTTTATAGTTGGATCAAGCTCACGTGGTTTTGGTGAGGGTGGAGGGGCGGAGAAAGCATGCATTTGGAGCTCTTAAATTGGACAAGATAGACTTCCCTGACCTCCTCCCTGACTCCCCACTGGGGAAAACCCTATTGCCCCTCTCTAAACCCGGGTACCACTCATTTTTCCCGCCCTTTGTTTGAATACAGGACACTTTCCGCCCAGCTCCTCAATCCCAGTTTGTCCCAGTACACATTCAGTAGGAAAATGCATCACCAACAGGTATCAGCCGTGGCTCAGTGGGCGGCACCCTCACCTCTGAATCAGAAGGTTGTGGGTTCAAGTCCCACTCCAGAGACTTGAGCACAAACTGCAGGCTGACACTCCCAGTGCAGTGCTGAGGGAGTGCTGCACTGTCGGGAGGTGCCGGCTTTTGGATGAGACGTTAAACGGGGGCCCCCTCTGTCCTCTCAGATGGACGTGAAAGACCCTACGACACTATTCGAAGAAGAGCAGGGGAATTTTCCCCGGTGTCCTGACCAACATTTATCCCTCAACCAACATCATTAAAAAAAAACAGATTAAGTGGTTATCACATGGCTGTTTGTGGGAGCTTGCTGTGTGCAAATTGGCTGGCGGGTTTCCTACATTACAACAGTGACTAAAAAGTACTTCATTGGCTGTGCAGCACTTTGGGACGTCCTGAGGTCGCGAAAGGCGCTATATAAATGCAAGTCCACCAGTATCACTTTATAACAGACCGCACCAAAATCAACCACAAGCATGGACCGTCCCAAGATACACCTCACATCGCCAGGGGCGTATACCTGCAGAGGTCCAGCTGAAGGACAGTACTTGTGCTGAATTGGCTTGTGGCTTGTAATGGCCACCAGGGAGGACAACCTCACCAGCTGTTAGGAACCTAGGAACAGGAGGAGGCCATTCAGCCCCTCGAGCCTGCTCCGCCATTCAATGAGGTCATGGCTGATCTGCGACCTTACACCATATAACCCGCCTGAGCCCCACATCCCTCAATACGTTTGGTTAACAAAAATCTATCAATCTCCGATTTAAAATTAACAATTGATCCAGCATCAATTGCCATTTGCGGAAGAGATTTCCAAACTTCTACCACCCTTTGTGTGTAGAAGTGTTTCCTAATTTCACTCCTGAAAGGTCTGGCTCTAATTTTTAGACTCTGCCCCCTAGTCTTAGGCTCCCCAACCAGCGGAAATACTTTCTATCTACCCTATCAGTTCCCCTTAATATCTTGAAAACTTCGATCAGATCGCCCCTTAACCGTCTAAATTCCAGGGAATACAACCCTAAGTGTTTAAATGTCAATTCAAGAGTTGGAAGTCACAGTTCCCCCAGCAACATCTAACACTTAGGTCTACAACCCAGGCTCCTGTGCCTCTCTAGTACTAAAGGCCTCACTCGAAGAGGCCGCAGACAAGACTCGTCCTCAGAAGGCGCAGAGGAAGGGCATGGCTCAGAAAGGAAGTAGAAGTAGAAGTAGAAAGATTAACTCTGTGGAACTTTACCTCTCGTATCCTGGGGTGCCAAATATGTGACGTGTCCACCATTTCTGAACTATTTGTAAAGGGTATATCTAAAAAAAAAGGACATGGGTAAAAAAAACCAGTTGAAATAACTACAGTAAAATGCCCTTGGATCCATCAAAGGGGCTTGGGTTCTGAGCCCTGGTGAAATTATCAGCAAAGGTTGATTGGCTCCTGTTGACCACCATCCGATGCCAAGATCACCGTGACCTGCGACCTCTTACAACAGCAACGGTCTCGCTGTAGGGAGTCCGCCAGTTATCAGTCGGGTCGGCGCTGAGTAACTGGGGAGGTGGGCCTCACGCCACTCTAAACCACATGGGCCAGCTGCTCCGTTCTGGACCGGCTTGAAAGCGCTGGGATGGACGCTCTGGAGCGGCCACAAGCGTCTGGGCCTCGTCGCCGTGCCAACTGCAAACAGCCGGGGGGGGGAGGAAAAGCCCAAGACGAGATGTTTACACCGCACAACTTGGGCAGTACTTGCCCCTATAACCCGCACTCTCTCTCTTAGGCAGTCCCTCGGAATCGAGGATGACTTAAACCATCCTAGACATCATCAGGGGTGAAAGGGCTGGGAGTGGGACAAGAAACCTAATAGAAACCTACTGGGGCCCTGGAATTGCCACAGGAAAACCAATGCTTTCCCTCCCTCGAGTGGTGAATGCTGGAATCCAGTTCCATTGAAAGTGTGTGGAGGGTTTGAGAGACAGAGGTAGGGGTGTAGGAAGAGATTTAAAAATTCTCCCCTGCCCCAAAGAGAACCCTAGTCTCACGTGCCTTTTGAACGGTGCAATTTAGCTACATTGTGTAGTTCAGGCGAGGGCAGGCACACGCAGCTCTCCAGGAGCTCACTCTACCCACAGGATGGGGCACCAGGCCAAGAACGCCAACATAAGGTCCGAGGTTTGCACTTCGGAGTTGGCGGGTGGCACCAGCGCTCCTGGAATTGGTAAGGCGAGGGGTGAAATGCGCCAGGGTTGCTGCTCCTGACCTGCCTCGCGACGCCTCCCTGGGTAAAACGCGAGTGCATGCGTGGGGCTAACTCGGGATAAATTGGGCAGGGACCGAGCCCCCTCTCCCCGCCCCACCGTCTCCTCGCAGACCGCCCGCCAACACTCGCTGTTTACATATAAAGAACGGCCACACTACCAGAGAGTTGGCCAGTGCCTTGGAACCGGAACCGGGTCCCAGTGACAGTCATTGCCCACAGCAGGTGAGAAGAGAAGACAATGGTCAAACAGAGGAGGTCTATTTGTGGCAGGGACGTTATACTGAGTGTTGGATAAGCAACAGTTATCTTGACAGGCTCTGAATTACAATCTCTTATCTCATCCAAGGGTTTAGAGTCATAAAACGGTGAGAGTCCCACACACACCATGCTGTTCAAATGTCATCCTTCAAAGCCCGAGAGTAGGTTACAGACCTTTACTCAATTCTTGATACCAGTCAAAATAGAAATGCAGAAGTAAACCCATTAATCCCTCATTTTTAGCCACAATTCGATGGTGCCAAATGCTGTCAATGAGTTCCCTGTTGGATCAGTAACATCAACACTGGGACATGAATGAACTTTATTGTTCAGCAGGAATTGGAACACCCAGTCACAAAAAATCTTTCAAACAAGAATCTTGTAGTTGAGCTTGAAAGTTTAAGATTGGGTTTTTGCCCACTGTCAGTTTGGGAAGTCTCAATATGGCACTGGACACAAGGTTATCCTATTCAGGGCAGCTCATCCCAACCTTCCCCATCCTTACAATCCACCAGGTGCCAGCCTCAGCCAAGCTTGCTGCATCAGCCACAAGGAGTGGGCTTTAGGTTGCTCCCTGACAGCTGCCAATGGTGCTGGTAAGCGGGCATCTGGGGGTGGTCCTGGAGACAGAACGCTCAGTGTGGCACTCCATCCAGAAAATCCCCAAACGTTTGCCGACTATGGGGAGCAGAGGTATACAATTCCACTGAGTGTGGTCATCGGGATCTCAGTTCTAGGTCCTTTCGACGATAACCACCAAAACCCAACCAGATGGTCTCGGTGTTTTAAAGCCGATCATCAGCAACTTGCAAAGCGACGCTGCTCTGTACACAAATCAAATCACCAACGCTTTTCACCCAAGTTCCGCAAGATCGTTGTTTGCAGTTATTGCCAGCACACAGGCTGAAGCCTCCAGTGGAGAACGTCTCACCTCAGTCACTTAATAATCACTCTCGCGTTTGCTCGCCTGATGCTTTCAGGTTTTCTCCCCTTTAGAGAAAGAGGAATAAAAAGAGAGAAAGAGCGAGCACAAAAGGGAGTGGAGTGGAGAGAGGGGGGCGGAGAGCGAGAGAGCCAGAGAGGGGCAGAGGGAGCGAGGCAGAGGGAGCGAGGCAGAGAGAAAGAGGGGGGAATGGGGCAGAGAGAGAGAGGGGGGAATGGGGCAGAGAGAGAGAGAGAGAGAGAGAGAGAGAGAGAGAGAGAGAGAGAGAGAGAGGGGGGGTGGGGCAGAGAGAGCGAGAGTGGGACAGAGAGGGGGAGTGGGGTGGAGAGAGAGAGAGAGCGAGCGAGGGGTGGAGAGGGAGAGAGAGAGTGGGGCAGAGAGAGCGAGAAAGCGTGAGAGAGAGAGAGAGAGCAGGGCGGAGCATGTGGCAGAGGGAGAGTGAGGGAGTGGGGCGGAGGGAGAGGGAAGGGAACTTTTCCCCCCCTTACAGCTGTTAACAGGATTCCAGAGGAAATAAAGTAGAATGCAAATGTAAATCCTCTGGAAGTTCCATCTCAGAACCGTGCAACGCTTAAGTTGAGCACATGGCCCAATACTCGGCATATTAAAGCTTGCACAATGGCCAACGCGCTTTTATTAAACAGTCTATGTAGATCCTTGCAGATCCAGCTGTTCTGTCTCTGAGGTGCAGCCAGAGCCTCAGGGGGGTAGACCAGCGAAGGTCCGGTGACCAGTCCAAGGCCATCGCTTCCTGCACCATTCTGTAATCGCTCGGATAGGGACAAGCGCAGGCGTGGGAATAAAGGACTCTTCCTACCTGTGTTATTGCACTTCCACTTGTCCAGGGACAGGATCGCCCGAGCTGGAGCCAAGAAAGCGAAGGCGCTAGCCTGAAACAAGGGCAGTCTGAGGAACAGAAAAGGACAAATTGTGTGAGGAACACAGACTCGAAGATTCTCCCCCTGGCTTTAACATCCGACGGTGATAGTTTAGCAAGGGTAGTCGTTGCCTTTTGTCAAGTCCCAAAACCAGGCAGTCCAAACCGGGCACTGCGGGGCACCGCTGGGGT
Source organism: Somniosus microcephalus (assembly GCF_052327205.1). Classification (NCBI taxonomy): domain Eukaryota; kingdom Metazoa; phylum Chordata; class Chondrichthyes; order Squaliformes; family Somniosidae; genus Somniosus; species Somniosus microcephalus. The sequence continues at coordinate 7,723,097 of NC_141016.1, forward strand.
CCGGGCACTGGTGAAATTTGGGTTACTAACTTCAGGATTGGCCTGGATTCTACAGCAATTGAAGATTAATCTCCTGGAGTCCGCTGCAAGCAACCCCGGGAGGAAAATCACAGGGACGTCATTCATTTACTTTGAACACTTTAATTTATTAGCTCTATAGAAATTGTAGATGGGAAATAAAGGATTTTTTGACCGATTCGGGCGGGAGGTAATGTGATGCTGCCTCCAGGAATGCAGCCAGAGTTGGCAATCCTCGGCGGAATAGACCCAATTTCCGGGAAAAGGCTCAAACTGAACACCCGACACCTGGAAGAAATCTGACTCCTTGTACAACAGGAGCCGGATACTGTAATCTGCACCTTGTCCAGTACAGTGACACGCAAAAGAGTTTCGCAACTCATTCAGGAGTCTGCAGCCTGGAGTAAAAACAGAAAATGCTGAAAACGCTCAGCAGGTCCTGCAGCAGCCGTGGAGAGAGAAACAGAGTCAATGTTTCAGGTCGATGACCCTTCGTCAGAACTGGAAAAAGTTAGAGATGTAACAGGTTTTAAGGACATGCAGGAGCAGGGAAAGAGGGGGGGGGGGGGCGGCGCGGAGGGGAGGAACAAAATAACTTGCTTAAATTCTGTTACATCTCTAACTTTTTCCAGTTCTGACGAAGTCATCGACCCGAAACATTAACTCTGTTTCTCTCTCTCCGCGGATGCTGCCTGACCCGCCGAGTGCTTCCAGCATTTTCTGTTTTTGTTTCAGATTCCCAGCATCCGCAGTATTTTCGCTGTTGTAACAGTCTGGAATTTCAGTCACTGAGTCTGAGGGACGGCAAAACCAACGTTAAACTCCAGTTTTATCTCAACTTATTGGGGGGGGGGGGGCAGGGTAGGGGCAAGTGTGGCAAATGACCACGGGAGACCGAGAAATTAAACAGCGAAAGGCTGCGTGTACAATTTGCTGGAATTCGTTCTTGCGGGTCACGTTTCTGGCCAGTTATGCTTTGTGAGATGACAGAATATTGCAAGTTTCAACAACAACAACATTTTGCATTTATATAACGCCTTTAACGTAGTAAAACGTCTCAAGGCGCTTCCCGGGAGCGATTATCAAATAAAATGTGACACGGAGCCACATAAGGAGATATTAGGGCAGGGGCTTGGTCAAAGTGGTGGGTTTTAGGGAGCGTCTTAGAGGAGAGAGAGGTAGCGAGGCGGAGAGGTTTCGGATGGGGAATTCCAGAGCTTAGGGCCCAGGCAGCTGAAGGCTTCATGGAATCTCACTGAGGTTTCCCCAGGTATGAAGGGTTTTGAAGAGCAGATAGGGAGAAACTGTTTCCACTGGCAGGAGGGTCGGCGACCAGAGGACACAGATTGAAGAGAACCAGCGAGTTGTTGTGATCTGGAGCGCGCTGCCCGAAAGGCTGGTGGAAGATGATTCAATACTGACTTTCAAAAGAGAATTGGATAAATACTTGAAAAGGATAAATCTATCGGGCTCTGGGGAAAGAGCAGGGGGAGTGGGACTAATTGAATAGCTCTTTCAAAGAGCCGGCACAGGCACGATGGGCCGAATGGCCTCCTTCTGTACTGCTGGATTCTATCAAGCATTGCCAGGAATCGCATGGCTAGATACAGAGCAAATCTCCCTCTACCCTTCAGCCCATATCTCAGTAGAGCTTTCCCAGGAAATAGATTAGGGAGGACCAAGCGACGCAATTTTAAGTTGTGTAAGGCCAGATCTAGGTTAGATGTCAGGAGGATGGTTCTTTTCCCAGAGAATCGTGGACCTCTGGAACAGGCGGCCATCTCGTGTGGTGGATGCGGATTTCGCTGGATTCCTTCAAGTGAGAGCTGGACCGGTTTCTGGCTGGGGCGGACTTTACCTCTCACAAAAGCTAGGTACTGCAGGCAATTCAGGGTTAGAGTGATCTCCTGGACTAGTTTCGATTGCCTAGTTGGGTCAGAGGCGTTTTCCATATCTTCTTCCCCAAATTGCCCTGGGTTTTTAATGTTTTTTTTCCTTATCCCAGAAGATCACATCATTTTGGGTGGGGTGCGGAGTGTATATATTGTGATACACAAGGTACCACAATTGTGTGGGACAGGCTGGATAGACCAGAGGGTCTTTACCTGTCCCTCATTGTTCATACTACACCAGTGCGCATCACCGATTTGAATCGCTCCACCATTGGCGGCTGAGCTTTCAGACACCCGAGCTTGAGCACAGAGCTGGGAGATCGCAAACGGAGAGAATCGCAGGTAGTGAGGAATTTGGTCAGCGCAGGAATCGGTGGAGAGGAGGAAGGCAGTGGAGATGTCTGACTGAAAAGGAGGAGTGGAGCCACAGAACCCAAGGTCTCTAGGTTAATAGACACGAGAGCGGACCTGTGGCACAGCGAGAGGAGCGGCCGCAGATAAATGTAGGCCCAGGAGCCCGTAGGGAGCGCGAGTGTCAGGGAGCGAGGTAAGTGACGTCAGCGCCAATTGGTGTGTAGTTGGTGGTGATTTTTTTTTTTTTTTTTAAGTCTTAAGTTAATTTCTGTTAAGTTACTTGAATAAAAAAGGTAGTTAATAGTTGAATAAATAAAGGCACGGCAGGGCAGCTCGGTCCAGCGGAGTGCACATCCTGTGCCGTGTGGGAATTCCAGGATACTTCCCGTGTCCTGGACAACCACGTGAGCAGGAGGTGTCGTCAGCTGGAGGAGCTCAAGCTCCGGGTTTCAGAGCTTGAACAGCAGCTGGCGTCACTGCGGTGCATCCGCGAGGCCGAGAGCTTCGTGGATAGCACGTTTCAGGAGGTAGTCACCCCGCCGCTAAGGAGTGCACAGGCAGAAGGAGAATGGGTGACCGCCAGACAGAAGAGGAGGGCCGGGCAGGTAGTGCAGGAGTCCCCTGAGTGAATCTTGCTCTCCAACCAGTATTCTGTTCTGAGTACTGGTGAGGACGATGGTTCCTCTGGGGAGTGCAGCTAGAGCAGAGTCCATGGCACCACAGGTGGCTCAGCTGTACAGCGGGGGGGGGGGGGGGGGGGGAAGAGGAAGACAGGGAAAGCAATAGTGCTAGGGGATTCGATAGCTAGGGGAGCAAACAGGCGTTTCTGTGGCCGCAGACGTGACTCCAGGATGGTACATTGCCTCCCTGGTGCCAGGGTTAAGGATGTCACTGACCAGCTGCAGAACATTCTGAGGGGGGAGGGTGAACAGCCAGAGGTCGTGGTCCATATTGGTACCAACAACATAGGTAGAAAGAGGGATGAGGTCCTGCAGGCAGATTTTAGGGAGCTAGGAAAGAGATTAAAAAGCAGGTCCTCAAAGGTAGTAATCTCTGGATTACTCCCAGTGTCACGCGCGAGTGAGTATAGAAATAGGAGGATAGAGCAGATGAATGCGTGGCTGGAGAGATGGTGCAGGAGGGAGGGCTTCAGATTCCTGGGGCATTAGGGCCGGTTCTGGGGGAGGTGGGGCCTATACAGGCCGGACTGGTTACAGCTCAACAGAGCCGGTACTAATATCCCCACGGGGAGGTTTGCTAGTGCTATTGGGGAGGGTTTAAACTGAGTTGGCAGGGGGATGGGCACCAGGATGTAGCATTAGAAAGGAGAAACAAAGGGCACAAAGGATTGGGAGATACGGATAGCACTAAAGCAAGAAATAGTGAGGTATTAAGGTGGGGTCAAACTAAGATAACACAAGATGGTCTAAGATAGGTTTACAGTGTATGTATGTGAACGCACGAAGCATAGTAAACAAGCTTGGTGAGCTGCAGGCGCAAATAGCCACATGGGAATATGATGTCGTGGGAATAACGGAGACCTGGCTGAAAAAAGGGCAGGACTGGGTATTAAACATTCCTGGATATAAGGTGCTCTGGAAAGCTGGGAAGGAAAGAAAGGCGGTGGGGTGGCAATATTGGTTAAGGAGAATGTGACAGTGCTGGAGAGAGAGGATGTCCTGGAGGGGTCAAGCACCACACTTTAGGAAGGATGTGAAGGCCTTAGAGAGGGTGCAGAAAAGATTTACGAGAATGATTCCAAAGATGAGGGACTGCAATTACGTGGATAGACTGGATAAGCTGGGGTTGTTCTCCTTAGAGCAGAGAAGGTTGAGAGATTTGATGGAGGTGTTCAAAATCATGAGGGGTCTAGACAGAGTAGATAAAGAGAAACTGTTCCCATTGGCGGAAGGGTCGAGAACCAGAGGACACAGATTTAAGGTGATTGGCAGAAGAACCAAAGGCGAGATGAGGAAAAACTTTTTTTTTTTTTTTTTATATAAGCGCAGCGAGTGGTGAGGATCTGGAATGCACTGCCTGGTAGAAGGTGTTGGAGGCAGACTCAATCACGGCTTTCAAAAGGGAGTTGGATAAGTATATGAAAGAAAAACATTTGCAGGGCTACGGGGGGGGGAAGGGCGCGGGAGCGGGACTAGCTGAAGTGCTCTTGCAGAGAGCCGGCACGGGCTCGGCGGGCCGAATGGCCTTATTCCATGCTGTAACCATTCTGTGATTCTATGATACCTGGGCCCTCAGCTCTGGAATTCCCTCCCTAAACCTCTCCGCCTCGCTTTCTTAACTTAAGACGCTCTTTAAAACCTCTCTCTTTAACCAAGTATTTTTTTCATCTGTCCTAATGCCTCTTTCTGTGGCTCGGTGTCAAATTTTGTCCGATAACGTTCTGGTGAAGCTCCTTGGGACGTTTTTACTACGTTAAAAGGCGTTGTATAAATCGTTGTTGTGTAACACACTCATCATCCAGTGACATAAATGAATCAGGCTGGGACGGTTCCAACCCATATTCGTGCAGGTCCCTTACAGCCAAGGACGGAGGACACGACATCCCTTCAGTCTGAGCTGCATTTGAACAAAGGTCCCAGTGGCACAAGGCCAGGCTCTAATCTGCTACGTCATCCAGATGTCTCTCAAAACAGCCAGCAGCTGTTCCTGATGCCGTTTCAGCACACAAGGCATGAATGATCAAGGCCACCAATGACACGGCCAGCGTCTCCTTGCTGTCGTCAAGGTGTTGAGGGGGGAGGAAAGCCAATGTTTCTCCACCTCATCCCTTTTCAATTTAAAAACAAATCCTACATTTAGATTTCACCCTTTGTTGTGCAAGTTACTTTCGCCCGCGACCTCTTCCACCTAGAGGGACAAGGGCAGCAGGCGCGCGGGAACACCACCACCTCCCAAGTTCCCTTCCAAAGTCACACACCATCCTGACTTGGAAATATATCGGCCGTTCCTTCATCGTCGCTGGGTCAAAATCCTGGAACTCCCTAACGGCACTGTGGGAGCACCTTCACCACACGGACTGCAGCGGTTCAAGAAGGCAGCTCACCACCACCTTCTTAGGGGCAGTTAGGGATGGGCAATAAATGCTGGCCCTGCCAGCGACGCCCACATCCCAGGAACAATTTTTTTTTTTTTTAATATAAACTGGGGATGGGTAATAAACGCCAGCCAGTTTCTCTCTCCCTCCCTTGTGTTAATGCAACTCTAGAAACAGACAGGACTCACACATTTAAGCAGGGCCTTTCACGACCTCAGGACATCCCAAAGCGCTTTATGGCCAAGGAAGTACATAAGAGCATAAGAAATAGGAGCAGGAGTCGTCCACTTGGCCCCTAGAGCCTGCTCCGCCATTCAATAAGATCATGGCTGACCTTGGGCTCAAAGCCACTTCCCAGTCCGCTCCCCATAACCCTTCACTCCCTTATCTTGCAAAAATCTGTCTATCTCCACCTTAAATGTATTTAATGACCCAGCCTCCACAGCTCTCTGGGGCAGAGAATTCCACAGATTTACGACCCTCTGAGAGAAGAAATTCCTCCTCATCTCAGTTCTAAAAGGGCGACCCTTTATTCTGAGACTGCGCCCCCGAGTTCTAGATTCCCCCATGAGGGGAAACATCCTCTCTGCATCTACCTTGTCGAGCCCCCTCAGAATCTTATATGTTTCAATAAGATCCCCTCTCATTTTTCTAAACTCCAATGAGTATAGGCCCAAGCTGCTCAACCTTTCCTCATAAGTCAACCCCCTCATCTCAGGAATCAACCGAGTGAAGTGCTTTTGAAGTGCAGCCACTGTTGTAAGGTAGGGAAACAGCTGGGCCTGGCTCTAGGTTTCTGGGGTTATGCACCCGTGCTTTGGTTGGCCTTGCTTCGTGCGGACGAGCTTCCTGCTCGGTGGACAAGTACCTGCAACCCAAAGTGCTCTGCAGCAGCGTCGTCAGCCCCACGCAGAAGAAGATGGTCCCAATCAGCTGGCTGGTGGCCCATTGGTCGTAGCCAACACACATGGCGTCCACCAGCAGGAAGGGCACGGCAATGGTGCCGCTGAAACAGGTCAGATAGTGCTGTAAACAGGGAAAGAAAGAAAGCAGCGATCAGCCCCACACAAATCACACGTTACTGAACCTCACGCAGAACAACCACCTGCGCGGAGTGGAGCTTTGTTTTTTGGTTTTCGCACAAGTCGCGCACCGGGAGGGAGGCGGCCATTTTAAAAACTCTTGTCGGCTGTCATTGACCGGGATCGCCAGGCAAGGACCGTCGACTGCCCTGCCCTGCCACTGAAATAACCATTCCTGGCTCCAGCCCAGTTGTGACTCTTGCGCCTGGAGCTTTCAAATGAGAGAGAGAGAGAGACAGCAAATGTTACACAGCCCCTCGCCGATGCTCACGGCAAGGCTGGGGGGACACGCCTTCAGTATATTATTCTGCTGCCGAGAGGTGTCGTTTTTTACTTTAAGCTGGCTTATTACACAGCAGGTACAGCACAGAAACAGGCCATTCGGCCCAACTCGTCTGTGCTGGTGATATTCCGCACGAGTTTCCAGCCGTTTCATCTACCTCATCTCAGCCTTTCGCCATATCTTCCTATTCCCTTCTCCCTCACGTACATCATGTGCAGATGCAAGTGTTCTCACTGTGGCTGGCTCCATTCTTTTGTCCCTTGAATGCTGCAGCGTCCGAATTGTAAACTGGCACATCTGGAGGTCCACCAGAGTTCAACTGCAAGGCAGTTGGCAATTGGGCCAACCTCTGGCACCAGGTCAGAAGAAACCAGCCATGAAATGATGTGTTGACGAGGTCGGCTAGACCAGGACATGCACGTACAAATTGACAGGTGTATGCTGCGTGCGTTTAAATCCTATGCCCTGAAGATGACCGCTGGGAGTGCAGCGAAGATTCACCAGACTGATACCTGGGATGGCAGGAATGGCAGATTATTATCTGAACAGCAATAGATTGGGAGAAGGGGAAGTGCAACGAGACCTGGGTGTCCTTGTGCACCAGTCGCTGAAGGTAAGCATGCAGGTACAGCAGGCGGTTAAGAAGGCAAATGGTATGTTGGCCTTCATAGCGAGAGGATTTGAGTACAGGAGCAAGGATGTCTTGCTGCAGTTGTACAGGGCCTTGGTGAGACCACACCTTGAGTATTGTGTGCAGTTTTGGTCGCCTTATCTGAGGAAGGATGTTCTTGCCATGGAGGGAGTGCAGCGAAGATTCACCAGACTGATACCTGGGATGGCAGGAATGATGTATGAGGAGAGATTGGGTCGATTGGGCTTGTATTCGCTGGAGTTTAGAAGAATGAGAGGGGATCTCATTGAAACTTATAAAATTCTAACACGACTAGACAGACTAGATGCAGGAAGGATGTTCCCGATGGCGGGGGAGTCCAGAACCAGGGGTCACAGTCTAAGGATAAGGGGTAAGCCATTTAGGACTGAGATGGAGGAATTTCTTCACCCAGAAAGTGGTGAACCTGTGGAATTCTCTACCACAGAAGGCAGTTGAGGCCAATTCATTAAATATATTCAAGAAGGAGTTAGATATATTTCTTAAGGCTAAAGGGATCAAGGGATATGGGGAGAAGGCAGGGACAGGGTACGGAATTTGGTTATCAGCCATGATCTCATTGAATGGCGGAACAGGCTCGAGGGGCCGAATGGCCTACTCCTGCTCCTGTCTTCTATGTTTCTACGTGATGTTCGCGGACCAACGCTTGCTGCATTCCCATGACATTCACCTGCTCCCTATTTTAACGGAAGCGTCAACACATTTGGGTTGGCCCGCACCGCGGTCTCCGCTCGCATTTGCTGCGAAGCAACTCCGAGTTGCCGATACACCTGGAACATTCTCCACTTCCCCCAAACTTTGCAGTGCCCCATTTGCCCGGTGTCGCCCCACTTTCTCCGCGACCTCCCCGTGTGTTTCACCTGCAGAAGGGGTGCCTACAATTGCCCTCAGCGTCCCAAGTTAAGGGCGGCCAAGGTCCCCTGCTGCGGACAGCTGAGGGAAGGGTTGGGCGCGAGAGGGATTCTCCCCCTCGGTTGAGCAGCCTCCCCAATATTCACTTTGTACATGAACGATGGCCACGCGGGATAGAGGTTGGGGGGGGTAGGGGGTGGCTACCAGCAGCCAATGAGCCTTGGCCACCAGGAGATGATGATAAAGCTGTGGATTGTGTAAAGGCAGTTCTGGATTTGCCTTGGACCTCCCTCGAAGATGGTGGACGGGACTCAACCCAATCCGCGCGGGGCGTGGACGACGCGGCCACCTGCTCCACAAGTGGAAGGTGAGGGACGACCCGAAGTGCGACTGTGGCCACGAGTCCTAGACCACGGAACACATCACATCAACCTGCCCACTGAGATCTGTGGCAGGAGGCACCTCATTTCTCCACTCGGCATCTCCGGAGGCCGTCGAATGGATTGCCAAACCAGTCATTCGAAAGTAGTAGTAGTACCGTGTGTCATGAATCTTACCATTCATGAAGAACTGACTCATGAAATAACACTGGGCAGCCAGCTGGTGGCGCCATCCAAGGAGTATAAATACTCGGGCGTGGGCCCAGCTTGCCCAGGACATTTTTGTAACCAGGAACTAGTGATGTAACTAGAATCTCATGGTTGTAAAACAATTGATTAAAGCCCTGTTTTATGCTCAACCAAGTGCTTAGTAGTTTTCTTATATCACTGTGTATGCTAGAATCTTCAGCAAAACCTTCAGGCCCAAGCCTGACCCCCAAAACGTTATCAAACGTGTCTGAGGGCGCGGGCTGCCATGGTAACGGGTGGCTCGTCCCAATCTACTTCTCACCCACGGCTTCTTTTAAAAGGAGGGCGAAGAGCCTTTCGTTATTTGGTAGGGTCAGGCAGTTGGGACAATACTTTGGAAGACAAGCCCACTTTTTGCCCTGGCGTCTGTTAACATAGCCCAGTAAATCTCTCAGGGAAGGGTGAAGCAAAAAGCCTTGAAGGGCTTCGGAGTTCTGTGAAAGCAGATCATTAAAGGCTACGATGTCAGGAAGAGCTGAGCAGGAGGAAGGTTCCCAACAGGAAGATAAGTCAAGTAAACAAAAGCGGCAATTTTAAACAATAAGCCTTGTGAAACCCCTGCTTTCCAAATTCCCGTCACCAGCTTCCCATTGTGCTGTTCCCACCGTTACTGTGACTCGACAGCCAGGTGGGCAGTGAAACGAGCTCCTCTCTTGGGAGAGGGACTGCACGGAAGGAAGCAGCAATGTTGTTCCAAACGGATCACAGTGGACGCTCGAACTTCTGAACAAGGCAGCGACAGAAACAGCTTTTACCCTTCAGCCCAGCGACCAGACCGAACTCCGATCCAGCCTCAAAAGGCCCGCTCGGTAAGACACAACGCAGGCTTGAGAGAGCTGAGACCGCGTTGGACAGCGCAAAGCAGTTTACGTTCAGGGCACACGCACGACCTTCCCCGCTAGCCCGTGCGGAATTAATTCCTGGCATTTTATGACCGAGTAAAGTCGTGCACCGATAGGCCGGAGCAATTTCACGGCCGTCCCCTCGGGTGATACTGAGTTATGGTGGATGCGTGCAAGTGTCAGGAGGTTGTGCGTTTCCCAGAGAATCGCGGACCTCTGGAACAGGCTGCCGTCTGGTGCAGTGGACGTCCATTCACTGAATTCCTTCAAGCGAGAGCTGGACCTGTTTCTGGCCGGGGCGGAGGTCACCCCCGACGAACGGTAGGTACTGCGAGCAATTCAGGACCAGAGTGATCTCCTGGACTGGTCTTGACCGCCTCGGTGGGTCAGAGGGGGAAGTTCCCAGATTTCCCACCCCTCCCCCCCACTCCCCCAAAATTGGTCTGGGTTTTTTAATCTGGTTTTTCACCTCTCCCAGGAGATCACATGGTTTTGGGCGGGGTGGAGAGTGTATATATTGTGATGCACAGGGTATTATAATTGTCTGGATGGACCAGAGGGTCTTTTCCAGGCCGGCACTGTTAATATGTTCGTAGGTGTATCACAGGTTACCCCCTCCCCTCCAAAGACACCAATACATGCACAGAACAGACCACGGTGAATCGACAGCCCATTTTTACACCCTTCCCGACTACCATTCCCATCCACTCCCGTGGGATAGATAATCGGGCGGCATATGCAACAGGCTGCCGATTGGCTGACGTCCGATGTGCTGCCGCCACCCAAAACGAATGTCACCATCCACCCCCACCCGGCCCGGTGTCAACCAGCTATTTGACCATGAAAGACATCACAACAGCCAAGCTCGATTCAATCCTCACCTTACCGCCACACACTCGCACTTCCAGTTGGGGTTTGCGGACTAGTGATCAGGAGTAGATACGCTGGCCAATTTCCCCCTAATTCCCTCCAATATCCTGGCCAAGCAGCCATTCTTCATGTGTCCTTAGAATATAAGAATCAGGAGCAGGAGTCGGCCATATGGCCCCTGCTCCGCCATTCAATAAGATCATGGCTGATCCTCAGTTTCCCACTTTCCCACCCAATTCCCATATCCCTTGATTCCTTTAGTGCCCAAAAATCTTATCGATCTCTGTCTTGAATATACTCAACGACTGAGCCTCCACAGCCCTCTGGGGTAGAGAATTCCAAAGATTTACAACCTTCTGAGTGAAGAAATTTCTCCCCATCTCAGTCCTAAATGGCCAACCCCTTATCCTGAGACTATGACCTCAGCCAATGCCCATATCTGGCCACTTTCCAGCAAGCGGTTTGCCGGATCTTGATCTGGAGAGCGCATTTGGGTGTTTTTTTCCCTCCCCCCTCTAGGCCAGGGTGGGCTCCCAGGCCGACTGAGTTGCTTACAGTTCACGGCCATCCCAGTTTTAGCTGCTTAAGGACGTACGGGGTGAAATGGAACTGGGAAACTGAGCGAGTGGAAAGCCAACAATATCCGTCATATGGGGCACTTGCCTGGATGAGTGCAGCAACACTCAAGAAGCTCGACGCCATCCAGGACAAAGCAGCCCGCTTGATTGGCACCCCATCCACCACCTTAAACATTCACTCCCTCCACCACCGGCGCACCGTGGCTGCAGTGTGTACCATCTACAAGATGCATTGCAGCAACTCGCCAAGGCTTCTTCAACAGCACCTCTCAAACCCGCGACCTCTTCCACCTAGAAGGACAAGGGCAGCAGGCGCATGGGAACACCACCACCTCCAAGTCACATGCCATCCTGACTTGGAAATATATCGGCCGTTCCTTCATCATCTCCGGGCTAAAATCCCGGAACTCCCTCCCTAACGGCACTGTGGGAGTACCTTCACCACACGGACTGCAGCGGTTCAAGAAAGTGGCTCACCACCACCTTCTCAAGGGCGACTAGGGATGGGCAATAAATGCCGGCCTTGCCAGCGACGCCCACATCCCGTGAATGAATAAAAAAGGTACTCGCTGTCAGGAAAAAAAATAGTGCTCTCAGAATCAGTCAGAAGACTGATGAGCAGGAGAAATTCAAGGACAGCGGGCAATGCAATTAAGAATAATGACTTGTAAGGGGAATAAATAAAGCCTGCTGCATTAACCAGGCGTGAATGGAGCTCACACTGCAGTGTTAATTATATGGTTCAGGCACAGCTACTCTGCTTAAAAAAACTTACATTTATATAGCACCTTTCACGTCCACCAGACGTCTCAAAGCGCTTTACAGTCTATGAAGTACTATTTTTGAAGTGGAGTCACTGCTGTAATGTGGGAAACGCGGCAGCCAATTTGCGCACAGCTTTATGGTTGCCTTATCTGAGGAAGGATGTTCTTGCCATGGAGGGAGTGCAGCAAAGATTCACCAGACTGATACCTGGGATGACAGGAATGACGTATGGAGAGAGATTGGGTTGATTAGGTTTGTATTCGCTAGAGTTTAGATGAATGAGAGGGGATCTCATTGAAACTTATAAAATTCTAACAGGGCTAGAGAGACTAGATGCAGGAAGGCTGTTCCCGATGGCAGGGGAGTCCAGAACCAGCGGTCACAGTCTAAGGATAAGGGGTAAGCCATTTAGGACTGAGATGAGGAGGAATTTCTTCACCCAGAGAGTGATGAACCTGTGGAATTCTCTACCACAGAAGGCAGTTGAGGCCAATTCATTAAGAAGGAGTTAGATATATTTCTTAAGGCTAAAGGGATCAAGGGATATGGGGAGAAAGCAGGGACAGGGTACTGAATTTGGATGATCAGCCATGATCTCATTAAATGGCAGAACAGGCTCGAGGGGCCGAGTGGCCTGCTCCTGCTCCTATCTTCCTATGTTTCTCCCACAAACAGCAATGTGATAATGACCAGATCATCTGTTTTTTGTTATTTTGATTGAGGGATAAATATTGGCCTCAGGACACCGGGGATAACGCCCCCGCTCTTCTTCGAAATAGTGGCATGGGGATCTTTTACGTCCACCTGAGAGCGCATCGGTTTAACGTCTCATCCAAAAGACGGCACCTCTGACAGTGCGGCACTCCCTCAGCACTGCTCTGGAGTGTCAGCCTAGATTTATGTGCTCAAGTCCCTGGAGTGGGACTGTGAACCCACAACCTTCTGACTCGGAGGCGAGTGTGCTCCCCACTGAGCCACAAGCTGACACACTACTCAAATCACTGTAATTAGCAAAGATTACTGTACCGGCTCGCGACAAGGGCGTGGGAGAAGAGTTCACCAATCATCAACCCTACAATTTGTCAGAGGATTCCCATTCCCACCTTAATCCCCGCACATGGACACAGCGTTCCAGCACAAGAACAGATTCACATCCACGTCAGGAATCCCAAGCAGAGGAGGAGGAGTTGCCCATTCCCATGCTCGTCCCACACAAAGGGCGGGGGGCTGGGGGTTGGAAAAACAGACTCCCATTTCCGTGCAACTCCCAGGGAAATTAAGGAGGATCCTTATAAACCAACCCTTCATGTTTAAATAAGGATTAAAAAAATAAAACAACGAACGCTGGCCCATCAGTTCTGTACATTAGGGTGCATCGCTTATCTTCGTTCTACATCCGAAACATTATCCCGCCTGTCCTCTTTTTATTTTCACCCCCCCCCCCCGCCCCCAGTCGCTGTGCATTTAGAACATTTCAGCTGTGATTTGGTTCCCCGCCCAGGTTACACATTTAATCAGACGGACACGGCGAGTAAGTTAATGATACACCGGGAGCAAACAGCAGCAACCTAAACCCAGTCACTTTCTCTCAGCCTTTGCTCTCCTCATTTCAGCTGACCTCAGCAAAACGCCTTTTAATTTTGTCCAGGTTCCACTTGACCACGTCAGGCTGTGCTGTATGTCCTGTCTAATTGTGGGGCTCCCGGACGTGTCACCGACAATGATATGGCCATAAAACTGCAGCTCGAACTCGGTTCCTCCTTCTCCGCGCTCCCCCCTAATTCGTCTTTTCACGCGAGTTTGGACTTTTGAGTTCTTAAATGAACATTTCTCTCACCGATTTGGAACAGTTTTCAATCTCCCGCTGCCATCTCTCAATCAGCCAGGAGCAAGGCCGCAGCCTTGTTGCGCGGGCTTCTCATCGCCATGGTTACTGACCCTTCTTGGGCGCCAATGACAGCATCACTTAGTGGAATGAGTTGTTTCATGAACCAACCAAGTAAACAGTCCGCTTTGACCAGGAAAGATAATTGCCCTTCTTCTCTCTTCCCCACCCCAGCCCTTCTCTCCCGAGGACAGCTGGCTCCTTTGTGCGACAGTGTTCTCCCGGTTGCCCTCTTCAATAACTGGCCCAAGCGGCCAGTGCCCCTGCCCAAGCTCAGGCAGACAAGGAGCGGCCGATATTTTTCTGGGCCGGCCGGCGACGCAGAACGGACTGCGGTGAATCGACAGCCCGTTTTTACACTCCGCCCGGCTTCCATTCCCACCCACTCCCGTGGGATAGACAATCGGGCGGCATATGCAACGGGCTACCGATTGGCTGCCGTCCGGCTTGCGCCACCGCCGCCCAAGACGACCATCACCCTTCCATCCCCTCCCCCCGCCTGGTGTCAACCAGCTATTTGACCACGACAGATGTCACAGCCAAGCTCGATTCAATCCTCATCTTACCGTCACACACTCGCACTTCCAGTTGGGGTTTGCTGACTAGTGATCAGGAGTAGATACTCTGGCCAATTTCCCCCTAATGCAGACACTTTGCAGTCAATAATGAAAAAGACTTGCATTTATATAGCGCCTTTCACGACCACCGGACGTCCCAAAGTGCTTTACAGCCAATGAAGTACTTTTTGAAGTGCAGTCACTGTTGTAATGTAGGAAATGTGACAGCCAATTTGCACACAGCAAGCTCCCACAAACAGCAATGTGATAATGAACAGATAATCTGTTTTTTAGTGGTGTTGATTGAGGGATAAATATTGGCCCCAGGACATTGGAGAGAACTGCACTGCTCTTCAAAATAGTGGCCATGGAATCTTTTATGTCCACCTGAGGGGGCAGACGGGGCCTCAGTTTAACATCTCATCTGAAAGACGGCACCTCCGACAGTGCAGCAACTCCCTCAGCACTGCACTGGGAGTGTCAGCCTGGATTTTTGTGCTCAAGTCTCTGGAGTGAGACTGGAACCCACAACCTTCTGACTCAGAGGCGAGAGAGTGTGTTACCCACTGAGCCACCAATGGTAGCCCTCTCTGTCACAACCCCCGGTCACACGAGCACAGGGATCAAATCTAGAACCTTCCCAATCTGCTCGGTGTGGAGCTGGTAAATTTAACCCCGAGCTGCGGGAAGGCCAGCGCTCATGTAGGGTTACCCGATTGATATCACAAGTCCAAGATGGAGCCTAATTCCATGTCCTTCAGAATTATTATTCACTCCACTCCAGCTCCCATCTGAATTGTCGAGGGAAGAGGTTTCTTTCCGACTTACCTGCAAGCCCAAGAATATACAGAGATACCAGGGTGGGACATCCTCGATGGTGTAGATCATGTCCATCCTCTGGGGATCAGTGCTTTCGGAGACATCAGACAAGGAACACTGCGAAAAACAGGATGAACCGTCAAGAACGAGCATTCAACCCGACCCACTGCAGTCCCAGAACGGCACTGGGCAACACGGCACTGGGGGGGGGGGGGGGGAGGAGCCACCAGGCAACCCGGAACCAGGGGGGGGGCAAAAACCAGCACTGCCAGTGGGGAACCAGCACTCGGCATTTTCCAAAACACATTTACACCAGAGGAGAGAAAACAGAGGGTTTGCAAAGACCTCTGGTTTGATTGATCTGAAAGGGGGAAAAAAAAATCCAGAGTTGGCTTCCGAGAGTTTACTGAAAATCAAGGTCTTAGGCCGGTTGCCATGGCTACGCAGTTCCTGGAGGCCGTGGATTATTGGAGAGACTTTTGACTCTGAGCTACAAAGAGTTTAAGTTTACAGTATTTCCACTAAACCATAACCACAGGCAAGTTGCCAAACATTAATCCTCAAACAGTTTAGACAGGGAACATAATCTGCCGAACAACTGCAGTGCCGCACTGGAGTCATTTCCAGGGCTTCACAGGAACACCCGTATTTGTGAAGTCCCACACCTCATTAACATTGCCACTCTCCTTCTTCCCTGTGTGGGACATGGATCCGACAACAGTTGCCTGGGAATTGGCAATGTTGGAGGTTAAACACTCCAAAAACAATAGCAAAAAGGGGAGCACACAAGGGAGCGGAGGTAACACGATACAACAACAACAACTTGCATTTATACCGCGCCTTTAACGTAGTAAAACGTCCCAAGGCGCTTCACGGGAGCGATTATCAAACAAAAATTGACACCGAGCCACATAAGGAGATATTAGGGCAGGTGACCAAAAGCTTGGTCAAAGAGGTAGGTTTTAAGGAGTGTCTTAAAGGAGGAGAGAGAGAGGGGCGGAGAGGAGGAAAAGTTTAGGGAGGGAATTCCAGAGCTCAGGGCCTCAGCAGCTGAAGGCACGGCCGCCAATGGTGCAGCAATTAAAATCGGGGATGTGTAACAGGCCAGAATTGGAGGATGCGGTAGAGTAGTCAAACCAGCTTTAGGATAGTCAACTGGAGGCTCCCCCCCCCCAAAATAGCTCATTGGGCGCATGTACAATGGCACTGAGCCCCAGAGACCAGGTAAGTTGCAGGTTTGTTTGCCAGGCCTTGGATCTCCTGGGTTGGAAAAGGATGGGGAAACCAGCCGAGGTTCCTATTCACACTCGGCCGAGATGCCTGCTGCGATGTGCTCACTCGCGGCCGTCCGGAACAGAAGAGGTCTCAAATGCGAAGCACCCCATTGCCAAACAGCCTGCCGACACGCACTGCCTAGGCCCACATGGAGAAGGGCCACTGAAGAGCTGTGGATAGCCAAGGAACCAGCTGCTATCATGACACAGTGGGGGGGGGGGGGGGGTGTAGGGGGGGTATGATTTTCAAGTGCCCGGTAATTGCCTGAGAAACACGGGCGGTGGGAACCTCGAGCACCCCACTGACAGACAAGGCCTGCCTGATGCAATTTTCAGACTTGTCTGTAAACGGGCGATCAGTCTGACCACCCGAAACGGGGCAGGGCCGGGTTTAAGTATGCAAATCGGGGTCCCGAGCCGTGCACGCTCCACCTACTTGTACCAGGCGGTGAGCGGCCTAACCACTGGGCCTTAAAGGAACCATTGGAGGCTGCTCAAAAAACAACGACCCCAGTGCTCCCTCGCTGGTTCCACAAAACACGAGATTTAACAAGAGTGGGAACACCAGAAGGGTATGAATGAAGAGTGACTTAATGGGAGGGGGGGGTCAAAAACTCAATTCCTTCAAAGTGCGAGTGTGGGTCGATAAAGCCAAACACAACAGGCCACCAGCAGTTTTCGGCTTTATAAATAGGTCAAGGGGGCGGTTGGAGCAGTGGAGGCTGGGAGAGGTTAGAAACATAGAAGATAGGAGCAGGAGTAGGCCATTCGGCCCCTCGAGCCCACACCGCCATTTAATGCGATCATGGCTGATCATCCAAATTCAGTACCCTGTCCCTGCTTTCTCCCCATATCCCTTGATCCCTTTAGCCTTAAGAAATATATCTAACTCCTTCTTGAATATATTTAATGAATTGGCCTCAACTGCCTTGTGTGGTAGAGAATTCCACATGTTCACCACTCTCTGGGTGAAGAAATTCCTCCTCATCTCTGTCCTAAATGGCTTACCCCTTATCCTTAGACTGTGACCCCTGGTTCTGGACTCCCCCGCCATCGGGAACATCCTTCCTGCATCTAGTCTGTCTAGTCCTGTTAGAATTTTATAAGTTTCAAGGTTGAAGCAGATATATTTCTTAAGGCTAAAGGGATCAAGGGATATGGGGAGAAAGCAGGGACCGGGTACTGAATTTGGATGATCAGCCATGATCTAATTGAATGGCAGAGCAGGCTCGAGGGGCCGAATGGCCTACTCCTGCTCCTAGCTTCTATGTTTCTAGGCCACCGCGTCTTTCGAGAGTCAATGAACTGTAAATATTTGTAGCAGAGGAAAATACAGGGATAAATGGAGGGGGCAGAGGAAAATACGGGGATAAATGGAGGGGGCAGGAGAGTGGGATTAGTTTTGGATTGCGGTGACTAAAAAAAGACGGCACGGACACAACGGGTCAAACGGCCTCCTTCTGTGCTGCGCTTCAAGATTTCCCAACCTGCGGGAATAACCGAGGTTTAGTAGTGTTGCCCGGGCTTAAGTAGTGGGCGATACCAACAGCGAGGAAACTTAAATAAAAACACTTAAAAAGCTACTGCATTTCAATTTTACTGCAACACATCTGGCGTGTGATAGGCTGAATTCATGCCCCTCCCACCGCTGCACTGCCAGGGACAGAGCCGTCACCTTCAGCACTTGGTACTCGCGTTCTATGCTTTCTCCGATTTGGAAGGACTCTACACTTATATACTCCTTCCATAATTCAAGGGGACATGATCTGACTCGGTAACCAGAGGACCCCGATTTAAGGTCATTGGCAAAAAGGACCAGAGGGGAGAGGAGGAGATTTTTTTTTTATATAAACGCAGCGAGATGTTCTGATCTGGAACGCGTTGCTTGAAAGGGCGGCGGTAGCAGATTCAACAGTAGCTTTCTATAGGGAATTGGATAAATACCTGAAGGGGAAAAAATTTGCAGGGCTGTGGGGAAAAGGGCCGGGACTAATTGGAGAGCTCTTTCAAAGAGCCGGCACAGGCGTGATGGGCCGAACGGCCTCCCTCTGTGCTGTGTCATTCTAGGATTACAGATATTGGGGCAGTAATTCCTCCCCAAACGCGTGAGTACGGAAGGGGTACTCACGCGTCTGGTCGGAGGAAATGCCGGTTTTCAGCATGCACAGCGCATGCGCTGAAAACCGGCATTTCCTCTCCTCTAACCCAAGAGGTGAAGAGGCTAGCGCGTGCGCTGTAGGGGGCAGCGCGTGCGTCTTGGATTTCCTCTGTTTTGGGGGATTTGCGCATGTGTAAAGGCCTCCGGTCTTTACGCTTGTAAAAAGCACACGTAAGTATTTATTTTTTACAGGCAAGTGGTGTTTTAGTGTAATTTAGAATTTTTTTTTTCCACAGGTTTATTATTTTAAAGAATCTACAATAAGGTACGTTTAGTTTTAGACCCTTTTTATTAAAATTTATTTTTTTCAAAAAAAATTGTTTAAATTATTTTTTTAAACTTATTTATACTTAATTTAACGATTGGGATGTTTTTTAAATTTTTATTTAAAGTTTAAATAGTGTTTTGGGCCCCTGTAGTTTTCATGAGTTTGACAGTTCTTACTCTCAAACTCATGAATGAACCTTCCCCTCCCCTGATTGGTTGCACAGTGCTCACCTGATCCCAGCCGGCACATCGCACTAACTACGCCGCTGGATCAGGTAAGCACAGCGCGCTGACATCTGAACCGGGCCTGTGACAGGAAATGCAAGCAGGCCCGGGCTTCAGATGTCAGCGCGCAGGGCGAGTGCAGATCGGGGGCTTGCACGCGCGGCAAGCCCCCGACACCCAAGTTCTGGGCCAATGAATTGCTCCACTTCCCCAGTCTGCAAACTTGGACACATCAACATCACAACGAAATAACAAACCGACATTTTGTAGTTTCTGAATCAATCATGCTGCCAACAGAGGAACCAGCAAACTCATTGACATTGTGGAGGAATCGAGACAGATTCAGTGTAAAGGCTGCCCCTCCTCGCCTCTTCCAGTCACCAGCGAGAAAGGAGGTCTTAATCTCAGTGGCAGGTATCTGAAGCCCATTTTAAATTCCAATTTACCCTGTCCTTCGGAGCTGTACGACTGTGCTACTGCGGAATTCCAGTGACAGCACCGTGTCCGGAAGGGCACCACCTCTTACCTTCTCTGCCGTGCTATTCTCTTTGGCATACACCGCCATCAGCTCGGTGACCTCCGTATCCTGCTCACCGCTGGCCGGAGCGGCTCCATTCATCACCACCTGGGAGGGGAGGAGAACCAACAGGAGACGCGCGGTCAGAATGGTCTGGAGCCAACTGGTTAGCAGAAAGCAACTGGCCGTACAGGGCTAACCCGGGTACAGGTCCACCTGTCCCGAGTGACCAGCCTTCACGTGCAAGCCAAGGACCAATCTTCGATGGAGCTCCCTCCGATGTCTTCCTCCTGAGATAGCCACGGTCCTCCCCAAGGGCCCAGTTATCTCGAGCAAAGACGTCAGGAGGGGGAGGGAATACCCGCTGTCCATCATCATAGGAACCCAAGAAATAGGAGCAGGAGTCGGCCATTCAGCCCCTCGAACCTGCTCCACCATTCAATAAGATCATGGCTGATCTTCAACCTCCACTCCACTTTCCCGCACTCTCTCTATATCCCGATTCCCCTCGTGCCCATAAAATCTATCGATCTCAGCCTTGAATAAACTCAACGACTGAGCCTCCACAGCCCTCTGGGGTAGAGAAATCCAGAGATTCACAACCCTCTGAGTGAAGAAACTTCTCATCGCAGTCCTAAATGGCCAAATCCTTATTCTGAGACTATGGCCCCTAGTTCTAGACTTTCCAGCCAGGGAAAACATCCTCCCTGCTTCTACCCAGACTAGCCCCTTAGACTTTTGTACATTTCAATGAGATCAGCTCTCATTTCTTCTAAACTCTAGGGAATATAGGCCCAGTCTACTCAATCCCCCCTGACAACTGCGACTGATGCTGGTCTATAGCAGGGCTCTGGTGGAAGTTACAATCAGAAAAAATACACATCGTTAAAATACACATCGTTGGGAGCACAAAGGGTTCATTCAACAGTGGCAGTACTATATGCTTTTGAAGAACTGCCAATTAACCAAGTTAATAAAAAGGCAGGATAAATATCTAATCAAGACTAGGACTGGGATTGGTCATGCCAAGTACACAGGCATATGCTCAAATACACCTATAGTTCCGGTGTGGCTGGGACCTCAGAAGAGTCATCTGTGGAAAGTAACTGGTCGCCAACTCGCCCTCATTGAATTAACATAAGAACACAAGGAATAGGAGCAGGAGTCGGCCATTTGGCCCTTCGAGCCTGCTCCGCCATTCAATAAGATCATGGCTGATCTTCTACCTCATCTCCACTTTCCCCATATCACTTAATTCCCTTAATATTCAAAAATCTATCGATCTCTGTCTTGAATATACTCAATGACTGAGCCTCCACAGCCCTCTGGGTTAGAGAATTCCAAAGATTCACCACCCTCTGGGTGAAGAAATTTCTCCTCATCTCAGTTGTAAATGGCCGACCCCTTATTCTGAGACTGTGACCCCTGGTTCTAGACTCCCCAGCCAGGGGAAACATCCTCCCTGCATCTACCCTGTCAAGCCCTGTAAGAATTTTGTATGTTTCAAGTTGGTACGATGTGGCTTTCAATTAACTAAATTCAGAGGGCAAGTTTGAACTGAACTGCCTCTGGCGTTTGGGACACCATCATCTCAAGCCCGCTCTCCTCCCAAGAGCTCCCCGGTTTAGCCGTGGAACAGTCCGTGGTAGTGCCGAATGAGGACCAACAGCTTTGTCACGGAGGGAGGGTTGCGGAAAGTCACACGGAGTGGCTTCTTTGCACCTCCAGAGCATCACAGGCAGAACCCTATAGAGGCCAGTCTGCTCTCTCAAGCCTGGGGCTACTGATATGGGAGGCACTGAACGAGAAACGGGGGGGGGGGGGGGGGGGGAAATTGGGTATCGCCCATTTTGGGGCGCTAATAACGTCCGGGCGCAAAGTTTAGCGCCCGGCGCTAATTGTTGCCTCCGACAGCAAAACTCGTCTCTAACGCCCCCTGGAGTTGATTGGAGCGCTAATCAGGCACTACACACCCCTCTTAAGGCGCTAATGTCGAGGAGTGAATCGCAACCTCAGAACACTACTGAAGCTCAGGCGATGTCAGTTACCATGGAAGCCAGACAGACTGGCGCCGTCCAGTTATTAAAAGGGGAAGTGCCATCTTGCTGGCCAGTCATTGCCTGCTCACTGCAGCCTCGAATCTCGGCCTGGAGTGACCTCTAAAGCAACTGTGTTGGAAGCACTAATAGATAGGCCCAGGGAAAAAGCTCGGCGCTTAGGAACCTCAAAAGTGGTGCTGAGGGCCAAAACTCCTTCGGATAGCGTTAAATCTCTCCGGACATCTCTCTCCCTCTAAACCTACGTGTACCAAAAATGTCGCCGACAAGAAAAGGCAGGAAGCGCCCGCTTTTAAATAGCGCTCCCCCAGCCCCTTCCCAACTTGAAAACGTTCCCCATTACCTATCGTTCCTAGCGGCAGGCGCTAAGGCAGGGGGCGCGACTCAATATCCAGTCCAGGACGCTACCGGGGCGCTGCACGCTCGACTGACGTCATGATCTGCGGGCGCAGGAGATCGTGGCGGTAGCGTTTAGCGCTGCCGCAAAACAACTGGTCAATTTTGCGAGCGGCGCTAAAATTGCCGCACTCGAGCGCCAAGTCTCTAGCGCCCCTGGAGGCGCTAACCAACCGAATTTTGCCCCCAGAGAGTCTTAACATTTGGAATGCTGCATCAGTTACCGCTTCCGTGATGATTTGTGACGCTTTAGCGCCCCGAGGAACAAGCAGCGCTGGGTAAAAGGGTCTTCTGCTTCTTGTAATCAAACTCCACAGCTTCGGGTTTAATGCTAAACAAGAACGGTGCGAGAGGTTAGCATCACGTAGCCTTCTGCCTCTGACACAACCTTCTGGGTCTTTCCAACTTTCCTCTTCCCTTGAAGCTGTGGAACTTGCTTGAACATTACCGAATGCAACAACGCCCAGCTCTTCAAGCGAGAGGTTAAAGTTGGGGGGGGAAATGGATGCTGGGAAATTGGTTCTCATTAAGGGTCATGTACGAGGAGGAAGAGGAAGGGAAGCCACATCTGCACCTTTCTAAATAGCCCAGCCCCAGCACCACTCCCTCCCCAAGGAAGCCCTACTGTTAGAACTGAATGTACAACCACACGAGGACACAAACCAGGGTGTAGCCCATGGTAAACCAGGGATTAGAAAGTGACTCGTATTCAGTGGCAATACTCACCTGTCCCACACTAACCCTGTTCCAAAAAAAATCTTTTTTTTAAATTTTTTATTTGCTTATGGGATCTGGGCATCGTTGGCAAGGCCGGCATTTATTGCCCATCCCTAATTGGTCGAGAAGGTGGTGGTGAGCCACCTTCTTGAGCTGCTGCAGTCCGTGTGGTGAAGGTACTCCCACAGTGCTGTTAGAGAGGGTGTTCCAGGATTTTGACACTTACATAATTCTAACCTTGAGCAGTCATGTCACAATGACCCATCTCTGACACACTATTCCCGAACAATAGAGCCGACATGTGCAAGCCAGCCCAGTGAAGTCTGGGCAGTACTTAAATTATTGAAGCATTTTCAAATCAGAGCGGCCCATTTGTTCATCAACTTTCAACCCTCGTCTCCTTTTAAATAGCCCCAACCCTCCTGAGGTCACGCTGAAGCACCAAACCCCGAGGTCACGCTGAAGCACCAAACCCAACGTCCCAAACACAAACCTTTAGGCCTAGAAATGGCTGTTGCCGATATTCATGTGAAAACGTTTTAACAAGCTCAGACGCCATTCCACTATCCGCTATGTCAGGGCAGGCATGGACCAGTTTGAGACAGGTGACTAAAATAGTCAACAAAGGGAATGGGAAGAGGATGGATTATTGGAAATCTACTGAGTGAGAAGGAAGGGGGTTTGGCCACTTTGAGTTCCCCCCCTTTGGACAAGTTCATGCATCAATCCGGAATGGGGAAATTTAGAGTCCGCTGTAGCAAGATATAGTAACACCATTCGAGAGAGTTATGGTCTTTTGCATGTCGTACATGACCCTTAATGAGAACCAATTTCCCAGCATCCATTTCCCCCCAACTTTAACCTCTCGCTTGAAGAGCTGGGCGTTGTTGCATTCGGTAATGTTCAAGCAAGTTCCACAGCTTCAATGCAACACTGCCTTGCTAGGCACTATTGGCAAGGGGTTTAACATGGCCTCTTGCTTTGCACTTGCACCCTTCCTGGTCCAAAGTTACTGACAGGGTGGTGGTGGTGGGGGGGATGGTTTACAGACACAAACCGAAGGTCCCTATCCAGTCCATGCGCAAGCCCAGTGTCGACAAGCTACTGAACCCAGTGGGCCTCACAATCAATCCTGATTCTGGTCGCACTTGACGGCTACTTGCCAGGAGGGATCCCTCGACAGCAATCGAGAGCAGGAACCCTGATTGACTGCTGTCTCTCCAATTCTGGGATCACTGTGGTCATCTGTAGCTCAGTCACCAATGCTCCGGAGAGCAGAGATCAAACATCTAATCTATATGGCCCAGTACCAGGCCATGTATTGCTCCTCAACTCTCTGGAGAAAGAGTGTGCTTTTTTTGAAAGTAAATCTTGTGATCATACAACGAATGGATGTCGGTGTTGGGGAATGCAACACATCTCAATTCAGCCAACTAGTGTCTGCAGCGAGTACACCCAGTTCAGATATAGCACCAGCCCCCTCGACTCATCCTCCCGCTATGCCAGTGTTTCATCTCCACTACTGTCACCTGGGGCTCCCGGGTGAAACTGTGCCAAGGTAACTGCCAGTTATCAGCCTTGGCTCAGTGTGTCGCACTCTCTCGTCTCCGAGTCAGAAGGTTGTGGGTTCATAGTCGCAACTCCAGAGACTCAAGCACAAAAATCTAGGCTGACACTCCCAGTGCGGTGCTGAGGGAGCGCTGCACTGTCGGAGGTGCCGTCTTTCGGATGAGACGTTAAACCGAGGCCCCGTCTGCTCTCTCGGGTGGATGTAAAAAGATCCCACAGCCACTATTTCTAAGAAGAGCAGGGGAGTTTCCCCCCATGTCCTGGGCCAATGTTTATTCTTCAACCGCTAAAAAACAGATTATCTGGTCATGAACACATTGCTGTTTGTGGGAGCTTGCTGTGCGCAGATTGGCTGCCGCGTTTCACACATTACAAGTGTGTACACTTCCAAAGCTGGCTGTAAAATGCTTTGGGACATCCTGCTAAATAAATGCAAGTTCTTTCTTATCTTCATTAGTAATTAATTCACTGTGCTCTCTACCTATACCCCCACTGGTTTCTGGACTCATTTTACACAGGCTGTGTATCCTTTCCAGTGAAAAGAATCTGTACAGTCAAAACTGAAATCAACTGTAGTCAAGATGCTGCAATAGCAGAAAAAGAACAAGGGCAAAGATCATAAAAGCAGTGTTATTGTAACAGAGTGCTAATTCATTGCCACAGGTTGAGTAATGTACAGTAAGCATGTGATTAGCACAGAGTGCTGACTTATCTCGAAATGCATGTGTCTGACTCAGCATTTTTAATCTTGTAATGGGAGGAGAAAATTGCAGGGAGGGCTGACAAGGAATAGAATTCAGCTGCGATGCTCAGATAGGGACAGCGACAGGACCTCCCGCATTGCACCCCTTCAGAGCCAGCCTGAACACACACACTGTTCATTTTCGCAGGGGGTTCTCCCGACTGCCCACCGCAAGTGCAGCCGAGGATCGGCAGGAACCCTGGAAAGCCTTGATCAGGAAAAACCCCAGCGCAAATTCTACCCTATAATATCCAAGCGATTGGCAGTCCAGTGGAGCCTTTCGAAAAAATAAAGAACCTGCATTTATATAACCGCCTTTCATAACCTCAGGACGTCCCAAAGCGCTTCACGGCCAAATGAGGTTCTTTTGAAGTGTGGTCACTGTCGCGTTGTAGGAATCACAGCAGCCAATTTGCGCACAGCAAGCTCCCACAAAGAGCAATGAGATGAATGGCCAGATAATCTGTTTTTGGTGGTGTTGGGACGAGTCGCCTAACAAATTCTCTGACCCACCTTCTCATGCCAATCAAGACCTTAACCTCATCAATGGGCAACGTTGCTCAAATATACAAGCGCCTTGAGACCTTTTTCAACAGTAAAAGCGCGCTATAAATGCAAGTTGTTGTAGGCCAAGATCCTCAATAAATGCAAGTATTATGTGTCCTGTAAGGTACCGAAACCCAAGGAGATATGAAAACAGTGCAATCTTAGGCAGCAGGAAATGGACACTAGATCCAACTTTTGATCGATCAGAGTCGTCCAAAGTTTTGCCTTAGTGGGCAACTCAAGTTGCAAGCTCCATACAAACACTGCTGAATTAATTATTAACCCTTTTTGCAAATAAATGCTCACAAAAGTACCCAAGTCCAGATACCAATGAACTGGACGTGACAGGATTGTTTGAATTTCCAGTTTTTTTTCCCCCAGTGATATTTTTCAACACTGCGGGAGTCGCCCGGTTCCAATTCGGGCCAACCTGGAACCTCTGGAAGGATCTGTTCTCCGTGCTGCTCTCTCATTGGTGGATTATCCACCCACATCCTCCTTGCCCCATCCCTTAACCTCTTCTCTCCGCAAAGCATTGCGTTGTCCCTTGACCCATTTTTATTGGCGGCTATTGGCCTGGCGTGGTATCCTATTGCAGCCCTCCATTGTCCAGGGGAGTCCTCAGCTGCCTTCTCCAGTTACTCTTAACCCAGATACCCTTGGATTGGCTTCCTCTGCATCGCAGTCAACAATCTGCCGGCCTCAAATTGGACAACGTTCCCTTTAAGCACCAAAATCGGTCACCTTGAATAGTCTCCTCCTCCAACACCAACACGTATTTATATAGCGCCTTTAACGTAGTAAAATGTCCCAAGGCACTTCACAGGAGTATTACAAGACAAAAAAGTTGACACCGAGCCACGAGGAGAAATTAGGGCAGGTGACCAAAAGCTTGGTCAAAGAGGTAGGTTTTAAGGAGCGTCTAAAGGAGGAGAGAGAGATAGCGAGGCGGAGAGATTTAGGAAGGGAATTCCCGAGCTTAGGGCCCAGGCAACAGATGGCACGGCCACCAATGGTTGAGCGATTATAATCAGGGATGCTCAAGAGGGCAGAATTAGAGGAGCGCAGATATCTCGGGGGGTTGTGGGGCTGAAGGAGATTACAGAGATAGGGAGGGGGCGAGGCCATGGAGGGATTTGAAAACAAGGATGAGAATTTTGAAATCGAGGCGCTGCTTAACCGGGAGCCAATGTAGGTCAGCGAGTGATGGGCGAACAGGACTTGGTGCGAGTTAGGACACGGGCAGCCAAGTTTTGGATGACCTCAAGTTTACATAGGGTAGAACATGGGAGGCCAGCCAGGAGTGTGTTGGAATAGTCTAGAGGTAACAAAGGCATGGATGAGGGTTTCAGCAGCGGATGAGCTGAGGCGGGGCGAAGACGGGCGATGTTATGGAGGTGGAAATAGGCAGTCTTAGTTATGCTGCAGATATGTGGTCGGAAGCTCATTTCAGGGTCAAATATGACACCAAGGTTGCGAACAGTGTGGTTCAGCCTCAGACAGATGTTAGGGAGAGGGATGGAGTCAGTGGCTAGGGAACGGAGTTTGTGGCGGGGACCGAAAACAGTGGCTTCGGTCTTCCGAATATTTAATTGGAGAAAATTTCTGCTCATCCAGAACTGGATGTCGGGCAAGCAGTCTGATGCACTATCAATTGCTACAAAAGACTGGAGATTGAGAAAGTAATAAACAGGCTTTTATTACCAAAGAACAGAGCATGCCTCTTGTGGTTGCCTGGTATCCAAAAGGGCCGGAGGCTTCTGAGCAGCGACCTTTATACCCAGCCATGAGGGTGGAGCCAGGGGCGGAGTCAGCTGAGGCATGCACAGACAAGTACAACAATATGCAAGAGTGAACAACAGTACTAACAGTGAACAACAATACTAACAACAGTGGTTTACCACATTCACCCCTTGTTTAGAATTGAGTCCGGCGGGGTGAAGTGCACTAAAAATTCGTGTACTGAAGTCTATCAGGAGGCCTTGTAAGCCGTCCTGAGCGTCGCAGCAGCGGCGGTGATGGTGCAGCATCCAACGGTGAACCCGGTGTCTCGTTCAGAGGAGGTGTAGCAGGTGGCGGACCCTGGGGCTGCTGCATGCCGTCTACAGGGGTCAGAGCATGGGTAATGGGAGGTAGCGATGGTGGTCTCTCAGAGGCACCCGAAGGTGCGAGGTCTCGTGCGGGGACTGTGTCCTGGGGGTAGGCAGGAGTAGCGGTGGGTGGCGAAGAGGGTGTTTCAGGAGCACCTGCAGGTGCGAGGTCTCGAATGGAGACTGTGTCCTCCCGCCCGTCCGGGTACACCACGTAAGCATACTGCGGGTTGGCGTGGAGGAGGCTCACCCTCTCGACCAGGGGGTCCGCCTTATGGGTCCTCACGTGCTTCCGCAGTAGGACGGGACCTGGAGAAGTCAGCCATGTTGGTAGCGAAATCCCCGACGTGGACTTCCTGGGGAAGGAGAACATTCTCTCGTGAGGAGTGGCATTGGTGGGTGTACAGAGCAGCGACCGAATGGAATGGAGCGCCGCAGGGAGGACCTCCTGCCAGCGGGAGGTCGGAAGGCCCTTAGATTTTAAGTTTAAAAGGACTGCCTTCCAGACTGTCGCATTCTCCCTTTCCACCTGGCCGTTACCCCGGGGGTTGTAGCTGGTGGTCCTGCTTGTAGCAATGCCTCTCGCGAGCAGGTACTGCCGAAGTTCGTCGCTCATAAAAGATGAGCCCCTGTCGCTATGGATATAGCTAGGGAAACCGAACAAGGCGAAGAGGTCATTCAGACATTTAATGACCGTGGTACTGGTCATGTCCGAGCAAGGGATGGCAAACGGGAAACGGGAGTACTCATCAATTATATTGAGGAAGTACACATTGCGGTCAGAGGAGGGGAGGGGCCCTTTAAAATCGATGCTCAGCCGCTCGAAGGGGCGCGTGGCTTTGATCAGGCTCGCTCTGTCTGGCCTATAAAAATGCGGCTTGCACTCGGCACAGATCTGGCAGTTCCTGGTCATGGTCCTGACCTCCTCGATGGAGTAGGGCAGGTTACGGGATTTGATAAAATGGAAGAACCTGGTGACCCCCGGGTGGCAGAGGTCATTGTGGAGGGTCTGTAGCCTATCAACCTGCGCGTTGGCGCACGTACCACGTGATAGGGCATCTGGGGGCTCATTGAGTTTCCCGGGCCGGTACAAGATATCGTAATTGTAGGTGGAGAGTTCGATTCTCCACCTTAAGATCTTGTCATTCTTGATTTTGCCCCGCTGCTTATTATGAAACATAAAAGCCACTGAACGCTGGTCAGTGAGCAGGGTAAATCGTTTTCCGGCCAGGTAATGCCGCCAATGTCGCACGGCTTCCACAATGGCCTGGGCCTCCTTTTCGACAGAGGAGTGTCGAATCTCGGGGCCCTGGAGGGTCCTTGAGAAAAAGGCCACGGGTCTCCCCGCCTGGTTAAGGGTTGCAGCTAGGGCAAAGTCGGATGCGTCGCTCTCCACTTGAAAAGGAAGGGACTCATCCACAGCGTGCATTGTGGCCTTCGCAATGTCTCCTTTTATGAGAGTGAAGGCTGCACAGGCCTCTGCTGTCAGGGGGAAGGAGGCGGACTTGATGAGGGGTCGGGCTTTATCCGCATAGTTGGGCACCCACTGCGCATAGTAAGAGAAAAACCCCAGGCATCTCTTCAGTGCTTTCTGGCAGTGGGGGAGGGGGAGCTCCATAAGGGGGCGCATTCTATCGGGGTCTGGGCCGATGACTCCGTTCTCCACTACGCAGCCAAGAATAGCAAGGCGCGTAGTACGAAACATACATTTGTCTTTGTTGTATGTGAGATTCAGCCGCTGGGCCGTCCGGAGGAATTTCTCTAGATTAACGTCGTGGTCCTGCTGGTCGTGGCCGCAGATGGTGACGTTGTCTAGATATGGGAAAGTGGCCTGGAGCGCGTTCTGGTCAACCATCCGGTCCATCTCCCGTTGGAAGACAGAAACTCCGTTGGTGACGCCGAAGGGAACTCTGAGAAAGTGATAGAGCCGACCGTCAGCTTCAAAAGCTGTGTACTGGCGGTCCTCAGCCCTGATGGGGAGCTGGTGGTATGCCGACTTCAGATCAATCGTCGAGAACACCCGGTATTGTGCTATCTGATTGACCATGTCAGATATGCGGGGGAGTGGGTATGCATCTAGTTGGGTGTAGCGATTGATCGTCTGGCTGTAGTCAATAACTAGGCGCTGTTTTTCGCCAGTCTTCACTACCACCACTTGTGCTCGCCATGGGCTGGTGCTACTTTCAATAATCCCTTCCTTCAGGAGTCTCGCTACCTCGGATTTAATGAAGCTCCTATCCCCAACACTGTAACGCCTGCTTTTGGTAGCGATGGGCTTACAGTCGCGGGTGAGGTTAGCGAACAAGGAGGGGGGGGGGACTTTAAGGGTGGAGAGGCTGCAAATGGTGCACGGCGGGCGATTTAAAAGCTGCTGGCTGCAGACTGTGAGTGGGGGGAGGGGTCCGTCATACGCTAATGTGACACTCTTAAGGTGGCACTGAAAATCCAACCCCAGTAGAACGGCAGCGCAGAGATGGGGCAGGACCAGAAGTTTAAAATTTTTGTATTCTGTGCCCCTTACTGAAAGGGTCACTACACAGTAGCCACCGACGTCCGCTGACTGGGCTTTGGAAGCCAAAGAGATCCGATGGCGCGTCGGCAGGACCGGGAGAGAGTAACTGCGCACCGTGTCGGGGTGGATAAAGCTCTCCGTGCTCCCGCTGTCAAAAAGGCAGGTAGTGGCGCGGCCGTTTACCGTAATATCCATCATGGACCTGGACAGTTGATGAGGGAGAGATTGGTCCAGCGTCACGGAGGCCAGCGTATGGTCGAGCGAGTCGATGTGGTCGTCAGATGAGGCGGTGGTTGAGTCCGGGTCCCCCGTGGTTGAAGTCGGAGGCGTCCAAGATGGCGGACAAAATGGCGGCGCCCACGGTCCCGATCCCCACGCGGCTGGGGGAGCCCAAGATGGCGGACAAGATGGCTGCGCCCACGGTTCGCACGCAGCGCTGCTGGCGTTAGCGGTCTTCCCTTTGCAGGCGCTAACGTAGTGACCTTTCTTCCCGCAGCCGGAGCAGGTAGCATTCTTCGCGGGGGCAGCGTGCTCTAGGGTGTTTAGCTTGGCCACAAAAATAGCATTTTTGTGCCTTGGACATCGCTGCAGCAGTCGGAGGTGGCGGTCCCATGGCCCAAGATTGCGGCGTCCACGGCGCGGGGCGATGAGGGGAGAAAGCGTCCATATTTCTGTGGGCCGCGTCGAGCGAGAGCGCGAGGGACACTGCCTTTGTCAGGTCTATTTCACCCTTCTCCAGCAGCCTCTGCCGGGAGTAGTCGGACCTTAGACCCGCAACGAAAGCGTCTCGTATCAGTCCCTCCGCATGTGCCGCGGCCGATACTTCCTTGCAGTCGCAGCCGCGTCCGAGTACCCGCAGTGCCCGTAGGAAGGCTTCCACCGATTCCCCGGGCTGCTGTCTGCGAGATCTTAAAAGGTGCCTGGCATAGACCGTGTTAACCGGGCGTGCATACTGCCCTTTCAGTAGGTCGATAGCCGCCGCGTAGGTCGTCGCATCTTGGATTAAAGTATAGACTTGGTGGCTCACCTTCGAGGCCAGGATTTTCAGTTTATTTTCATCAAGAGTCACGGTCGAGGCTTCCAGATACGCCTCAAAGCAACGCAGCCATTGTGCGAATTTAGTCGACGAACCTGCTTCTTGGGGGTCTAAGTCCAGGCATGTTGGTCTGAGGGCTCGCAGCAGCGCCTGCTGCTCAGCGTTTTGCGCCATCGGTTGATCAGCATCCGCAGCCAACATTTAACTTTGGTAATAAAATTGATGCACTATCAATTGCTACAAAAGACTGGAGATTGAGAAAGTAATAAACAGGCTTTTATTACCAAAGAACAGAGCATGCCTCTTGTGGTTGCCTGGTATCCAAAAGGGCCGGAGGCTTCTGAGCAGCGACCTTTATACCCAGCCATGAGGGTGGAGCCAGGGGCGGAGTCAGCTGAGGCATGCACAGACAAGTACAACAATATGCAAGAGTGAACAACAGTACTAACAGTGAACAACAATACTAACAACAGTGGTTTACCACACAGTCTGACAATTAATACACCGTGGAGGGGTCGAGAGAAGAGGTAGTGAGGTAGAGCTGGGTGCCATCAGCGTACATGTGGAAATTAATGCTGTGTTTTCGGATGATGTCGCCAAGGGGCAGCATGTAGATGAGAAATAGTGGGGGGCCAAGGATAGATCCTTGGGGGACACCAGAGGTAACGATGCAGGAGCGGGAAGAGAAGCCGTTGCAGGTGATTCTCTGGCTACGATTAGATAGATAAGAATGGAACGGCGAGTGCAGTCCCACCCAGCTGGACGACGGTGGAGAGGCGTTGGAGAAGGATGGAGTGGTCAACCATGCCAAAGGCTGCAGACAAGTCAAGAAGGACGAGGAGGGATAGTTTACCTTTGTCACAGTCACAAAGGATGTCTTTTGTGGCTTTGATGAGAGTCGTTTAAGTACTTTGGCAAGGGCGGAAACCGGATTGGAGGGATTCAAACATGGAGTTGCGGGAAAGATGGGCACGGATTTGGGAGGTGACAACACGATCAAGGATTTTGGAGAGTAAAGGGAGGTTGGCAATGGGGCGGTAGTTTGCAAGGACGGTGGGGTCAAGGGTTGGTTTTATGAGAGGGGTGATGACGGCAGATTTGAGGGAGAGGGGGCCAGTACCTGAGGAGAGAGAACCGTTAACAATGTCAGTGAACATGGGAGCCAGAAAAGGAAGCTGGGTGGTCAACAGTTTGGTGGGTATAGGGTCGAGGGAGCAGGTGGTGGGTCCATGGAGGAGATGAGCGCGGAGAGGTCATGAGGGGGGATTGGAGAGAAAGATGCGAGTTCAGGGCTAGGGTAAGGGGGAACCTTAGAGGAAGTTTAGCCCGGTGGGCTAGGGGAAGGAAGGGAAGTGGCAGAGGCAGCTGAACGGATGGTCTCAATCTTAGAGACAAAGAAGTCCATGAGCTCCTCACACTTGTTGTCGGAGGTGAGGGTGGAGGAGAGGGTTTTAATAAGATGGTTAGTAGTGGAGAATAGAAGCCGGGGTTTATCTTTATATTGCAGAATGATCCTGGAATAGTGAGCAATTTTGGCAGACGAGAGTAGGACCTGATAATGCTTTATGTGGTCCAGGCAGATCTGGCAGTGAATGGCTAAACCAGTTGTCCGCCATATCTGTTCACGTCTTCGTCCCTTGGACTCAAGGGAGCGAAGACGAGGGCCGTACCAGGGGGAACAGCCAGGGTGAGAGAGGGTAATTGTTTTAGTAGGGAACTAGGGCATCAAAGGTGGTGGTGAGGGTGTGGTTGAGCAGATCGGTAGCTGCAGAAATGTCATGGTGAATGGAGGGCCAAACCAGGACAGTTGGGATTTCATAAGTGCAGTTGTAAGAGAGCTGGGAGAGAGTTTTTACCAGGGACGGACACAGAAGGAAGTAAGGATGCGGGGGTGGGGGTGGGAAGGGGGATCTGGGTGGAGAGCGATACGAGGAAGTGGTCAGAGATGGCCTTATATGCGATTGACACGATGGGGGTAGCGAAGCCACGAGAGATGGCAAGGTCGAGGGGGTGGCCGTGAATATGGGTTGGGGAGTTTACAAAGAGGGAGAGATTAAGGGAGGATAGGAGGTTAGTGAACTCAGAGGAGAGAGACCATGATGAATTGAGATGGAGGTTGAAATCACCGAGGATGAGAAGTCAATCGGCGCAGAGGCTGAGGGAGGAAAGCAGTGAAGATATCTCTAATAAAATTTTGACAGTACTTGGGTGGGCGGTAGAGAACAAGAATTGTAAATGAGATGTGAGAGGGGTGTAATAAGGTGAGATGCTCAAAGGAGGAGAAAGTGCCGGAGGAGTAGGGGGACAGACCAAGGTGTGATTTGGTGATGAGAGCCACACCGCCACCACGGCAGTCTGAGCAGGGCAAGTGATGGAAGGTCTCACCAGGTGGGGAGGCTTCATTTAAGGGTAAGGTGTCATCACCCCTCAACCAAGTTTCTATCAGGGCCATGATGTCAATGCAATCATCCGCAGTGAGCTCCTGGATGGCAAGGGCCTTGTTCGCAAGTGAACGGACATTCTGGAGGGAGATATGGAGAGGGTCGGTGATGGCTGACCCACCTCCAGCGTCCAAAGGGAACAGGAGCTCGTTGCTGAATTCAATATTTAAGTCAACAGCAAAATTATGTAAAATATATATATATTTTTTTTTTTTTTTTTAAAAACAGTGATGAACAGAACATAATTTTAAAAATCTACAGATTGCAGGCACTTCCGAAGAGATGTCCATGCTGTAACCATTCTATGATTCTATGACAGATAAGGTCCTGACTGATGCCTTTATTCACAGCGGAACCATTAAGTCTTTATTGCTGGTTAATAAACTGTCACAGCCTAGGTTTCTGCATTTCAGCAGATAAGATTCCATTTGCATTCCATTGCAACCTTCTTGCTCGCTCTTTGTTAACCAAAGTAATAAAGGGATATGGGGGGCAAAGGCAGGGATATGGAGTTAGGTCACAGATCAGCCATGATCTCATTGAAAGAAAAAGAGAAAGAAAATAAACTTGCATTTATATAGCGCCTGTCACGACCTCAGGATGTCCCAAAGCACTTTACAGCCAATGAAGTACTTGTTGAAGTGTAGTCACTGTTGTAATGTAGGAAAATGCAGCAGCCAATTGCGCACAGCAAGATCCCACAAACAGCAACGTGATAATGACCAGATAATCTGTTTTGGCGATGTTGATTGAGGGATGAATATTGACCCAGGACATCGGGGAGAACGCCCCTGTTCTTCTTCAAAATAGTGGCCATGGGATCTTTTACATCCACCTGAGCGCGCAGACGGGGCCTCGGTTTAACGTCTCATCCGAAAGACGGCACCTCCGACAGTGCAGCAGTGTTGGGGGGGGGGGGGGGGGTGAAGAAAGAGAGAGACATAAAGAGAAACAAAGAAAGAAACAAAGAGAGAGAAGGAAAAGAGAAAGACTTGTATTTATACAGCGCCTTTCACAACCTCAGGGCGTATCAAAGCGCTTTACAGCCAACTTTTTGAAGCGTAGTCTCTTTTGTAATGTAGGAAACGTGCAGCCATTTTATGCGCAGCAATCTGTTTTTGTGATGTTGATTGAGGGATATATATTGGCCAGAACACTGGGGAGCACTCCCCTGCTGAGGGGGGGGGAAAGAGGGGAGGGGGGGGAAAGAGGGGGGGGGGAAAGAGGGAGGGGTGGGGGGAAGAGGGAGGGGTGGGGGAAGGGGAAAGAGGGGGGAGGGAAGAGGGGGGCGGGAGGGGGGGGAAGAGAGGGGGGGGGAAGAGAGGGGGGGGAAGAGAGGGGGGGGAAGAGAGGGGGGGGAAGAGAGGGGGGGGAAGAGAGGGGGGGGAAGAGAGGGGGGGAAGAGAGGGGGGGGAAGAGACGGGGGGGAAGAGAGGGGGGGGAAGAGAGGGGGGGGAAGAGAGGGGGGGAAGAGAGGGGGGGAAGAGAGGGGGGGGAAGAGAGGGGGGGGGAAGAGAGGGGGGGGAAGAGAGGGGGGGGAAGAGAGGGGGGGGGAAGAGAGGGGGGGGGAAGAGAGGGGGGGGGAAGAGAGGGGGGGGGAAGAGAGGGGGGGGGAAGAGAGGGGGGGGGAAGAGAGGGGGGGGGAAGAGAGGGGGGGGAAGAGAGGGGGGGGAAGAGAGGGGGGGGAAGAGAGGGGGGGGAAGAGAGGGGGGGGAAGAGAGGGGGGGGAAGAGAGGGGGGGGAAGAGAGGGGGGGGAAGAGAGGGGGGGGAAGAGAGGGGGGGGAAGAGAGGGGGGGGAAGAGAGGGGGGGGAAGAGAGGGGGGGGAAGAGAGGGGGGGGAAGAGAGGGGGGGGAAGAGAGGGGGGGGAAGAGAGGGGGGGGAAGAGAGGGGGGGAAGAGAGGGGGGGGAAGAGAGGGGGGGGAAGAGAGGGGGGGAAGAGAGGGGGGGGAAGAGAGGGGGGGGAAGAGAGGGGGGGGAAGAGAAGGGGGGGAAGAGAGGGGGGGGAAGAGAGGGGGGGGAAGAGAGGGGGGGGAAGAGAGGGGGGGGAAGAGAGGGGGGGGAAGAGAGGGGGGGGAAGAGAGGGGGGGGAAGAGAGGGGGGGGAAGAGAGGGGGGGGAAGAGAGGGGGGGAAGAGAGGGGGGGGAAGAGAGGGGGGGGAAGAGAGGGGGGGAAGAGAGGGGGGGGAAGAGAGGGGGGGGAAGAGAGGGGGGGGAAGAGAGGGGGGGGAAGAGAGGGGGGGGAAGAGAGGGGGGGGGAAGAGAGGGGGGGGGGAAGAGAGGGGGGGGGAAGAGAGGGGGGGGGAAGAGAGGGGGGGGAAGAGAGGGGGGGGAAGAGAGGGGGGGGAAGAGAGGGGGGGGAAGAGAGGGGGGGGAAGAGAGGGGGGGGAAGAGAGGGGGAAGAGAGGGGGGGAAGAGAGGGGGGGGGGAAGAGAGGGGGGGGGGGAAGAGAGGGGGGGGGGAAGAGAGGGGGGGGGGGAAGAGAGGGGGGGGGGGAAGAGAGGGGGGGGGAAGAGAGGGGGGGGGAAGAGAGGGGGGGGAGAGACGGGGGGGAAGAGAGGGGGGGGGGAAGAGAGGGGGGGGAAGAGAGGGGGGGGAAGAGAGGGGGGGGAAGAGAGGGGGGGGAAGAGAGGGGGGGGAAGAGAGGGGGGGGGAAGAGAGGGGGGGGGAAGAGAGGGGGGGGGAAGAGAGGGGGGGGAAGAGAGGGGGGGAAGAGAGGGGGGGAAGAG